>NC_141217.1:29557350-29902350 GCF_054856515.1 Filicampus tigris
TGTCAATAATATAGGCTCGATTCAGAACGAGCCAGCGAGTCAGCAGCTGGCTGACGCCCAGCCATGGCCTTATCTGAGAAAACATATTGAGGTCCAGCTAAATGATTACCCTTTCGTTAGCTTGGCCCAAGTTAATGACTTTAGTTTTATACTGTATGAATGAATCAGCAGTTCATTAATGAAAATGTGATTTCAAGAAGTGGGTCTACCTGCATGGTGTGCTAAGTGACGACCTTTAAAAGCCTTCAAATTATATGGCATGAGGAGGAAACATCCAGGAAAAATACTTTTGACTTTTACTCACAAAGTACATTTCAGAGCCTGTACTTTTTTACTTTTACCAAAGTATTTTTTTATACAAGTAATTGTACTTTTACTCAAGTACAGAATGTCAGTACTTTTCTTATCTCTGCAATGAGCTGACTAAGCAGTTTCAAAGATGGAAATTCATGGCCTTGAAGCATTACCAACTATCCATTTTTAACACAACAGCCTTACTCAAATGTATTTAACTGAACTTTTTCACCCATTTTCTAAAAAACATCCAGACTTAATGCCGCATGGCTCCCGGAGAGTGAGTAAAGGGCAGACTTTTAGAACACTTGCAGTGTAAATGTGAAAGAAAATTAATAGATTTGTTCTGAAACTATTTTCAACTCTTTAAATCGGTTAATAATGCTTAGAAGTAACAGACAATGGGGGTACAGATCAATAGTATGAATTAGTGAAAAAATATGAAACTGACCTACTTGGACATATGGGTTTTCCACCCAACAGCGAGGCTACACAACCAGTGGGAAGAAAAATTGACATTGTTGATCTATGATCCATAAATAACCAACATCTCGGGTGAGACCAATGTACAGTACCTTATTTTTGTTATTTTATTAAAAAGGTATTGGCTGTGAAATGCTCCAAATGATATTATAGTGTAGCACTTTGGAGGTATATAAAGGTTGAACTATTTTTCTTGTTTTAGTAAAAATGGTATTTGAAATATCTCTCTCTATATCTACAATGCCACTTACTGTTATATTGTATTTTTGTATATTATTTAGCAAAATTGCAACATTGTGATAGTGCTGGTATGAAGAGGTGGATTAGGTCACTTGAACTACCACTGAAGACCCAGGTACCAAATGCACCGCCCACCACTGTAGAAATCAAACGTGTTGTTCATCACGGGGAGTTCTTCCGAGGGAGCAATGGGATTTCTCCTCCAAGAGAGATGAAATATCAACTTGGATTTTGCTGCCATTTGTAACATAAAGCAATGGGAAGCTGATAATAACAATGATAATAATAATACAGTAATAATAATAGTAATGCAAAAAGGGAGAGAGGCAGTGGCGATACTGTTGTTGTTGGGTGGGGTGGGGTCAGGTTGGCTCTATTGTGGCTTAATCCACTGACATTTTTGCCATCAGCAGCAATGCCTATCTAAACCAGCAAACACACATTTGCTGTGGACTAAGACCTTTCACATTTGGAAATGAATTTTAAAGCCTATCCCAGAATTAAGTTTTACAAACTGCCACATCACACAGTGAACCTGAAAATCAATTTGTCCTGGGTTCCCATCATTTATAACAAAATGAGATTGACTCTCTTGGTGTGATTGAAATGATCTACAAAACAAACATGTCATCATCATAAGCACATTCTAATGAAGGCTATATGTGCATCAAATTCGACAAGAAACCCCACCATGATCCCCGGCGTCAACTATTTAGAGCTTATTCTCAATGTCACCCTTTGCCAAAGCCACACTTCAAAACATGTCACAAACACATCTTTATGTCTCGTTATTAGGCTGAATGACATGTCCTTCGTTGGAATAAACACCGGTGTTTCAATATTTTAATATAATACGCATGCACTGCCTCGCTGCAGTAGGCACTCACTAGAGCAGCGAACAAATGTGGATGAATTTAGTGTGGTGCTGAAAATAGTCCCAAACAAATGCTCTGCTTTCCCGTGTGTCAACTGCTTGCTGCAGATTACGTTGCACGACATGAATGCACAATGAAAATGATGTCAAAAACAAAGTCATTTATTGGGTAAAGAAACACTGTATTTGTTAACCCAAGTGGACAACAAAAATTTAACCTGCTTGCATTACTATGCAGTAGTAGGAATAGTGGCAGTAGTAGTTTTGGGATTTATTTTACTGCAGTTGTTAATTTTTAACATTAATATGTACAATCCCCTCCAAAAGTACTAGAACCAAAAGGTCAATTCCTTTTTTCATGTTGTATACTGAAGACCTTTGGGTTTCAGGTCAAAAGATGAATATAAGACAAAAGTTCAGAATTCCACCTTTTATTTCATGGTATTTACATCTAGATGTGTTCAGCAACTTAGAACCACCTCCCGAGCACCTTTTGTTTGAAGCCACCCACTTTTCAAGTGAGCAAAATTATTGAAACAGACATTATTAAAGGGGAAGTCAACCCAAACATTTTCTTTACAGTATGTTGTACTTTGTATGCGCCCCCATTAGTCTAAACACGAACTTCTGATTAATATTGAACTTGTGGAATATGAGTTAAGCAGCTAAATCCACCCGTTTTTACGACTAATCACAGCTCATCTTCAGAAAGCAGGTGAGCCATGATTGGGGGTTACCTGAGCCCTGAACAACTTTGATGTCTTTTTCAGTCAACAGCAAGTGGCAAAATTGCCACCCCCTCAGAGATGGATAAAAACGTGTGGATTTTGCTGCTTAAGTGATATTCCACGAATGTAATGTTAATTATTAGAAAGCGGAGTTTAGACTAGTGGGGGCACATACAACATATTGTGAAGAAAAATGTTGGGTTGACTTCCCATTTCAATGAACTTAAACATTTAGTATATGGTGGTATAATCCTTACTTGCAATAAATGCATCGAGCCTGCGACCCATTGACTTCACCAGACTATTGCATTATTCATTAGAAATGCTTTTCAGGCCTTTACTGCAGCCTATTTCACTTCATTTGTTTCTGGAGATTTCTCTCTTCACTCTCCTTGTCAGGAGGTAAAATTAAGGCTCTATTGGGTTAATGTCCGGTGAATGACTAGGCCAGTCAAAGACCTTCCACTTTGTCCCCTTCTCCTGATTAGTTTGGATGCATTTTTCTGTAAATTGCTAGACAAAATGGTTTTACAGACTTCAAAATTCATTCTGCTGCTACCATCATGAGTTACATCAATCAATAAAGAATTGTGGGCTGTTCCAAAAGCAGCCATGCAAGACCAAGCCATGAGATTAGCGCCACCATGCTTCACGGATAAACTTGTGTGTTTTGGATCATAAGCAGATAGTTTCTTTGTCCACACTTCGGACTTTTCATCATTTTGGTAGAGGTTAAATTTGGAGTCATCAGTCCATAAAAACCCAAACTTTTGTGGCTCATCTCTGTACTTCTTTGCAAAACCGAATCTGCCCTTCCGATTCTTTTTGATGATGAGTGGTTTGCATCCTGTGGTATAGCAAGTACATTTCTTCTCTTGAAGTCTTTATTGATGTTGGAACTCATGACGGTCACAGCAGAATAAATATTGAAGTGTGAAAAAATATTTTGTCTGGCAATTTACGAAAAATGCATCTAAATTAATTGGGAGAAGCTTCATCAAGCAACAAGAAAAAAAACACACGCCACTGCAACTGGGGCTGCCACAAACTATTATTCTGCTTGTTGACTAATCACCAATAGTCGTCGCGATTAGTCAACTAAGCGGATCATATGTAAATTGCAGCATATTGCACCAGCAAGCACCACCAGCAGCTCTTATATAACCATTATCATCTTACAACTTGAATTCTTTAAGGTATGTACACTGTAGTGACTGGTTGTTCCTCGATGTATGAGTTGCTATGCAGTTGCTGTGGCTTCTTTTATGCTTTGTCCTTTATTATGTCTTACAGTTTATAAGACCGAGTGTCTGAGTGACACATAACGTCAAACTTTTTTGGAGTGAGGATGGAAGCTTCCTTCCAGTCAGAATTCCTCCAGTCATGCTCTCTGTAGTTACTTTGTATTTTCGTTGATAAAGACTTTTACTTTTCAACTTCCATCTCACGTCTACTATTGGGTCCAAATCCCGCTCCCCAAGTGGCAACGTGCTGACGAGTCATGGACCCAGCCGACTCAGACACAATCCACCAAGCCGAACACATCACCACCTGCTCCTAAGCATCCCTCCACCTCCAATCAGGGAGTGATTGTCTCTGATACCGATTCCGATTTTGACATTGATTTTGGTTTTCCCGGTTCCTTCCCCAGTCATTTTTCAAATTATTCTGTCCTTCATCCCCCGTCCGTCCGCAACTTGGGTACCCTTCTGTCCGTCCTTATTCATAAAAATTATTATCCTCCGACCTTGTCCCTTCTTGTCCTTTTAAAGCGCTTCCATCCTTGCTTTCAGTCGGTCCGCCCCCACGCCCCCCCCAAAAAAACATGCACTCATAAACATTATTTAAAGATCATTTGCTGGCTAATTTCCTGTGCAGATTGACTTAATGGCTGGGAGTATCGTGAGTGGATTGAATTGTTTACAACTGTTTAACCAAGATAGCATTTAGCTGCAACACAAGACCGTCGTGATGTGATGAAGCTGATGATGCCGAGTGGAGCAAATCAGGGGACAACAGGAGAATATTTAAGATTGAGTAATAACGCAATACTATCGCATTTTATTGCAAAACGTTTGTCCTTTAAAGTAAGACATTTTCAGGTTTTATAAAATAAATTATAAAATCCCTAGGAAGGAATGCCCAGTTCTGCTTTTTAGATGGTCTCAAATCCCCGTCATCTTGCCATGAAAGGGATGTTTGCATCACATTAAGTATTTTTGGTGAAATATGCCGTAAATTTCATGACCCAGATTGCCATTAAATTAAAAAAATTGTATTTGTTTTGTTGTTGTTTACATATTTGCGTCACTACTAATCTCAACTATGCTTTAAGTATATTTAAAACAATCAAAAAAGCATTATATTTACAATTTAGACATGCCCAGTCCTAGTTACCCAAACACATTACCCTCTCAAAAAAAATTGGAAGGTTTCAAAGGTCACATGGTTCACAGAAAGTTGCCTTATTCAGATCCTCTCCAGACCAAACTTATGTTCCCATTTTTTTTTCTGTATATTTAATGACATTTCAACTCTGACTTAAAATCTCAGCGGAGTCATCTGTGCATCATCTTCCACACCGCTTAGCCTGTACAGGGTCGCGGGCAGGTGCTGGAGCCTATCCCAGCTGACTATGGGCGAAAGGCAGACTACAACCTGAACTGGTCCCCAGCCAGTCGCAGGGCACACACACAGACACAGTCACTGAGTGGGAACCGATCCCACGCTGCCCGCACAAAACTCAGGCAAGTGTACCACTAAACCATCAGCGCTCAGCTGAGTCCTGTTACCTAATTTTCTAATGTTACTTGTTCATTTTTAAAACACATCTTGAATCCTATTAATGTGCTTATTAGTGTCAACATCGCGATCAGCATCACTGCCATGTGGCTAAACGTCACGTTTTTGCTAATTCTACGCTAAAAACTCACTCTTGTTACTTCAAATCCTGTGACTCAAATGACCAGTTTCGAAACAATCAAACAATGACTTTAAAAACAGTTGCCTCAGATGGGCCAATACACCTTTTGAGTAGTTGAATAACAGCTAAAGAGTTGAAAAAGACAGAATTTTAAGTTTATTCGAGAGTTAGAACAAGCAAATGGCACAGATTCGATGGAATGGCCGGTATACAGTATACCGTATATTCTATAAATGGAATAAAAACAACCTATTCAACGTAAAATGTGTGCATGCATCTGTGTGTAACTGGATATGGTTATTATGTGCATAATGTATAAAACCCGTATGACATTGATTGTGTTTTATTCCATCTATAGAATGTAAATTGAGCTAACATGTAAGCCGTCAGAAAGTATCATGAAATGTGTGTGTGAATAAATTATGGATTATACTGTATGTTACATAAGACTGCACTTAAGTCATCGTAATGCTATTTTTGTTCATTGAAAGATCTTTGTTTTTCTGCCATATGCAAAAGTAATATTTCAAATCAGTCAACAAATATAATCTTAAGGGGACTTGTAATAAATTTCACATAAACATTAGTAAAATCCACAGATTGCAATTCTCAGAAGAGTACATTTGGCAGTGCTGCTGCGGGTGCTGTTGACTATAAATAATTGTTTGTCTTATCTGTCCCAAACCCCAATTGTGAGCCTGCAAAGTCCTCCAAAGGCAACCCCTTGTGTTGTTTTATTTTTAGAACCTCACCAAAGTTTGACATTTCACTGGTTTGCCTCATCCTATGTCGTAAAACGCAAAGAAGATCCCAAACAGTTGCTCGATAGATTTCTTTTGGAGTTGATTTGTGTGTGCAAATGTGCGAGTGTGTGTGTGCACGTACGCGCGTGTATTTTCACTGCAGGCAAGTGCGGGGCATACCAAAAACATCAATTACAAATGAAGCTGGATGATAATGATGAGAAACCAAGCCATGATGCCGAATTAGGGGCTGGTGCGAGTGGGGTGGTTGAAAGGGATGTGTTGGCCAGGCTAATACAAATGGCAGAAAGAAACTGGATACATTTTGTTCTATCGTTCTTTCTTTGAGTGCAAAGGTGACAGTTCCGTTGAGAAATTTTTTGAGCCTCCCGCTATAGTATAGTGCTGATCCTCGCGACATAAGCAAGCCAAGACCCCATTTTCCATTTTCCTCTCACTTGACTTCGCTTAATTAACCAGAATGAGTCAGAAGCAACACCCAGGATTTAAGATTTATTCTTTTGGGATTGGGGAGCCCTCTTTCTCCGCCTCTCTCTCTACCCATCTCCATGTTTATGGTACATTTCCGCATTAACTTCCGTCTCATTACTTTAATGACGGTGCTGCTGCAAGCTTATTTTCACGATTGCGGTTTATTTTTCAACACCAGCGTTTGGGTGTATAGTGAGGAATACACAATTATTTACAGTTATGATTCTGCCTGCACATGGGGCTTCGTGTGAAAGTTGCATGATAAACAGCAGCGGTCACAGCCATGAAAGGGTTAAGCACTGAAACGACAAGAAATAATAAAACGGGTAAAAAGCAACAAACATCTGTTTTGGCCTCCAAAGTGTCAGGCAAACTCCCAACATTAAGTGTAATACAGAGGAAGAATCTGACGGATACATCAAACCCCAGCTCTCCGCCTTTGCTTCAGATGCATTATTCATCTGTGTGCCAATTTGGAGGAACCCTCCCTACCCCTCAGCTAGCGCCAAAAAGAGGAGAAACGAGGTGGAGAGAAAAAGTCACAGCAAGAAAAAGACAAGTCAGAAGGAATACGGGTGGAAGGAGCGCACGAGAGACACCAGAACAAAAGAACGAGCGAGACAGGCGCAGGAGAAGCACAAATGACTCAATCTCTTAGCTGCAAATTAGAGAAACATTCAAACAGGGTTTCACATGATCCACAGAGACCTCTTCCTGTTACGTGTTTTAACCCCATCACAACTGCAGCCTGACTTGTCTTCACAGCGCTGAATCATCTTGATTTTCTTGTCAAACTCTTCAAACTGAGCAGAAATCAGACGGAACAATGAACAAAAGGTTCCAATCGCCTTGTTTAGCTCAAATTTAGTGCTACGCGATTATTGACATGATCATCAAGATTATTTTGATCAGTGTGCTTAAGTCAGAAAAGGCATGCTCCTGCGCACTTTTTTTAGCTCTGCAGATTCTCCCATCGACATAAGTGTGTCACTTATGCCGACGTCAGACTACATGAACGCAGGCCGATTTTGAGTCGGCAGACAAACGTAGTATGCCTTAACCGATTTTGAGTTGTCTTGACTCATCATAGCCTAGGACTAGACCGATAATTCAATATCAATATGTATCGCGATTGACACGTGATCAATATCAATAATAGAAAATGCCTTCGTTAAAACGTTTGATAGAAAGAAATTTGAAAACAAACCCGATGGCGGCATGGTGTGTGATGTAGGCAGCGCACATCTGCCTCCAAACACGAAGAAGTTAAACCAACAAATAAGAGGTTGCTGAACCAATGAAGAAGAAGCATTTAAACCAACAAAGAAGCAGCAGCTAACCCAACAGAGCGAGCGGCGTAACTTCGTTCGAATAAATTACCAGTTGACAGTTACAACTCTTACAATAAAATGATATTATGCATGATAACCCGATTAAACACCTACGGATGGAGATGTGGTGCACCAAGTAAAGGATTTCCCTGTCTTGTCATGTCATGCTAGCGCTAGTTAGCTTATCCGACCCTCGGCATCGCAGTCAAGTCAAAATCAAGCAAGTAAAATATGAATGTACTATGGCAATAATGAGTCCGCTAAAAAGATAATGTAGTCCTAAGACGGTTAGTCAACGATAATATTTGCACTCTAAGAGAGTAATAGTTCACTTACATTATATTAACATTGAATGAAGGCTAATGTACAGAGCTGGGCACTTGACCCTTTTTTGCCAGTCCGCCCTCCTTCGTCCGTCCGCAACCCTTCCGCCCTTATCCCTCTGTCCTTATTCATAAAAATTATCGTCCCCCGACCCCATCCGTCCTTGTCCTTTTAAAACGTTTCCGTCCCTACATTCCGTCGGTCCGCTGCCCCCCCAAAAAACAAAAAAAACTACCTCCCCACAAAAACGTTTGCGCACTACATTATTTGAAGCTCATTAGGTGGCTAATTTCCTATGCACATCCATTTACCGGCTGGGAGTATCATGAGTGGATTGAATTGTTTACAACTGTTTAACTAAGACAACTTTTTAGCTGCCAGCAACCACCGTCGGATGTGATGATGAAGATACTACTACTACTACTAAAAAGCATGCAAATAGTTTGTAAAGTTTTTCAAATGTAAAATTGTAGCACTGGTGTTTTATTGTAAATATATTATTTTGTCATAAAAAGCACATTTTCATTGTTGCTGTTTGTATTTTATAGAAGAAAATAGGTTCAGATGATTGAAGCTGAAGCAAAAATGGTTAGCATCAAAGTTACTGTTGTGAATAGTAACTTTTCACGAACATATCTTTACACAAAATGCTTTTTTCGGTCCAAAATAGGTGATTTGGGTGAAACCAACCCATGTTTTACTGCCGATTACTAAACATAAGAATGGAATAAGGTGGCAACGTTTTTTTTATGATGAAAGAAGAGTATAATCTTTCATTTAGAAGTTTCTGTGTTTAAATAGTCAGAAAACAACATAGCCTTGAAGCGAGCCTTGAAAGATCAGTCAGAATGCTCTAAATTGTCTGGCACTCAAGACGTTCTTTTTTTTTATGGCTGGCATTGAAAGAGTTAACATCTATTTTCGTGCCACTTGTACTTACTTTTCAACAAACAATATGTAAACAGTTTTGTGTGCAAAATGTATTTTGATAAGAAATGAAGGATGAATAATAAAAAATAATCCAAGAATTTAACAAATTTGCAGCTCCTCATCATGATGCTTCTCATCTCCAAATTTTACTTTCTTCTCTCGACTTGACTCGCTCTCATTAGTCCACGAGTGGCTTTAGGCTCCTTGCAGACTGTAGGGTGCACTTGCTTGTTGTTTAGACAACTTAATGAAGCCTTAACCATGTGTTTGCCCCCTGGTAGTTGGTTGACTTCTTGTTGAGAAAGTAATTATAATGTACTTTTTTTTTTTAATGTAAATATCGCCGACGATTAGGTGTATTTAACTGTGGCAGCAAAAATCCTGATTACAATTAAAATTTGGTTAATTGTGCAGCCTGACCACACACACGCACACGCACTCCCAGACACACACACTCACGCACACGCACCATTTGCATCCTTGGAAACTCCATTTCTGCTGGCTTTCATGCTCTGCCACAACCTCTCATCATCACTTTGTCTTCCCATTGCCTAACCCCCTTCCTGGCAGCCTTGACTCTGCCCATATTGGGAACTAAAGCCAGGTTTGCTACCTATTATGGAAGCAGCCTTTAACATCACAGCCTGGAATATACAAAGTGGTGTGTGTGTGTGTGTGTGTGTGCGGGCAGCGTGTGTGGGCTGGATGAGTAGGATTGCCGTTTAATCTGCCTCCGTCTCCCTCCTGTAACACGGCTCTCATCATTTAGAGCCAACAGCTGGATGTGTCTGAATCACATCCAATCCGACTGCCCCCACCCAACGTCCCCCACTGCTGCTAATGCTGCACACTAACAGGCCAGGCAGTATTTAACCACTCATAAATCACGGTTGCATCTACAGAGTTGCCTTCAGATACCAGTGACACAATTTACAAGCTTTTCGAGAAACATTTGGCTGATTATTTTGCTCTGACTTGCGAGCAGACTCGAGATGCTAGCGTTGCATAGTGGCAGTGAACTCTCAACTCACTTCACAATAAGCAGCACTTTTGTCATACAGTGCCCATTTTTTCAAAAGTGGCTTCAAGCTGTTTAATCCACATTCCCAGTTAAAGACACGAAAAAAGTTACCCCGTAAACTTAAGAAGTGGTACAAGAACAAATAATAAGGTTCCAACAATTACCTTTGTAAAACCGTAATGAAAAAGGCCTCAAAAATGCAGAAGAAAGAGGCAGAAAACTCGATATTTTTTGAGCTGGGTCCACCCACTGGCCGTTTGACACAGTGCGTGCCTGACATCACTGGACCAACGGGGTCGTCTTCAGACTCTGAAGACGGCAATGACAAGCTATCGGTAAGTATTGGTATCTTAGCTTTTATTGTTTAATTAAAGGAGAAAACCCACGATGAGCACGCGTCATACTGTAGATAGTTATCCATGTTATCCCAGGGAACATGCTTTGTGCCATACTAGAATAAAGTGTAATTGCACATCCACTACAGTAGGTGGGAGTGGCGCTCTCATTGTCAGAGTGTGCGCAAGGAGTATTATCTCGAAGGTGTAGGATTTTTGTCAAAACAAGCATACACACACACACCACAGAGCAGAAGATATGAAGTGCAGTGAAAAAATCCATGCAGCAACTTAGTGAGTAGAAGTAGTAGCAGTAATATTCTTTCTGTTTGCGTTTGCATGACTGTAATACTGCCTCTCAGTGGCCAAGGTGGAACACCAGAAGAAGCAGCACAATCAGAGGTGGCAGAAGCACACGCCGGGGGCAAAGGACCTTGGCCAGCTGCCGCGCCGGCCAGAAACCACTGCGCCCAAGGAACAACCAGAGACGGAAGGCCTGACTTACAATATGTCAATCATTTGTCACAGGCACACAGACACGTACAACTGGGGTGAAAAGCAGTCTCTAAGTGCCCACTTCACAGATCTGTGATCTCCCTGGCCAATTTGATATCATCCACAAATTAAAGTCTGCTTGCAGTTCCTCATAAACATACTTTGTGCGCTTTGACCTCCTACATGACTCCAGCATATGAGTTTCTCCTTCCGGTATGTCAAGGACAGCACCTCTCACGTACCAATTTTAAAGGGAATGAGAGGAGCTGCTTTGATTGGTGGCAAATCACGCCCCCAACGGCGTAAAATGCCCGTTTTAAATTGCGCCAAGCTGTGTGTGTCTGTGGAAATACAGAAACAAAGTTAGCCCACCCCTGCACAGATTTAGACTGCGCTTTGCACCAGATTTGCAAATAGAGCACAATAATGTTACAAGTCTGACATATTTGAGTGTGCCCGTAAATAAAAATGTCACAATCAATCTAATTGTAGCCTGCTAACTAAAACATGATGGCTAATACTTTTGCTTCATTAACAGTTCAGCCTTGCTGAAGCTCTGCACTTAATGGCAATGTCAGGGAGGGTGTCGACTCGCAGGCGTTCCGCTGATCCGTCAACGCGGAGCTGGTGGGGGAATTTGGCTTTGGGCCTATGTGTCAGTCTGCTGTGATCTTGCTCCCTCAGCTTGATCATGTCACCATTACAGATTCGGCTTCAGAGAGACACTCGCATGCAGAACACGTTCACACCTCAGCACTCTTCACTGTAATCTCTAGAGAAGAAGACAGATTGTTTCAGCAATACGACTGATAGTTTTAGTTGTGAGGGTTGATTGTGAGGACGGCGTCACATTTAGAATACGTCTCATTCTTTATGTAACATGTCAAAGTGCACGAAAGAGACACAAGTAGTGGTACCTCTGCACGCAAAATTTAGAATTGGTCACTGTTTTGCATCTGTAGTATAATATCGTTTCCTCCCCAGGAAAGACTTTCAATAAGCTTTTCATCCTATAGCATTTATTCGTTTACTGGTTCTGAAACGTTTTACACCAAATATTATCCCCAAAAAATACTTGGGTCTCCAATTACCACTATGATGACCAACATTAAAATATTGGGAGAGTAGTAGGGCTGAATATTTAACAGAGGTTATATTCCTAAAGTTATAATGCTCCAATGAAAAAAATACATAACTTTACAAGAAACCTTTTTATAAGAAAACATTACATTACACATAAATAAAGGCATACTACTCAAAGAAAAAAAACATGCCAAAGTTGTGACATTATGGGAAAAAACACCCCAAGGTTTACAGAAATAAAGTCAGTCATTATTACAAGACAGATTAAAGATGGGCTACAACAAGAAATGTTGAAAAATAATATGAGAAGTAACAGTAAAGTCGTTGTATTACATGAAAAACATTTGTAATTCATGAGAATAAAATCAAAATATAGTGGATACTCAGGTTACTAACTTAGTTGGTTCTGTGAGCTTGCTTGTAACATGAAACATTCATAAATTGAGGTCATGTTTCCCATTTAAATGAATGGAATGCAATTAATTCGTTCCAGCCCCAAAACTAAGTAATAGTTACCTTTTGAATTTGCTATAAATTGCTTTTGACCATTTTTATAATTTTCCCCTTTCTTATGAGCCATTCTGATTGATTCTGATTCTGTGAAGGAATCTGTTGAACAATTCTTCTTGATGAACTGATTCTAATGATTCAGTTCACTGAAAGGAACTGCCATGCCCATCACTACTATGGATTAGTCAGTCGTGTGTCAGTGTGTTTATCAATGTGTATTATAAACAACTGAATACAGAGGACTGACTCACATACTGACTGTTGAAATATAAACGTGTGCACTTTATGCCTCAACTCATGTTCACAATGATCTTGTTCTTATTCTGGTGTCCCTTTTTAGTCTCATTTATTCATGTTTCCCCTTTATATTCTATTCTTGTCAAGGGAAGCATGTAAGAATTTAATGACAATAAATGTATTGGATGTTGAATGCTGGAAGAAAATTGGATATTGAGCCATGTAATTTCACTGTATAGTGACTTTATAGCAGTTTCATAAGCAGACTGAACACTGTTTCATTGTTTTGAAGCAAATACTGAATAGGAACTCATCTTGGCCATTTAAAAAAAAAAAAAAAAAGCACACTTTCATTTTTTAAAGCCATCGAACAATCCTCAGACCTCATGGACGAGATTGTGTTTCAAACAAACTGGAATGCTAACAGAAGCGGACACGAAGGCCGGCGCGACTGCGCCGTTCCCAGGTCTCGGTCGGCAACTGATGTTTTCACACTTGTGTGGAAGATTGCTATTTCTGCACACAGGCACATAACTCAATTATTCATCGTGAATGCTGGCGCACTCGCTTTACCGCTTTAAGGGAAGCAGCAGGGTGTGTCTTGCACGTGTTCCATGTCTTCCCAACATCACAGAAGAAGAAGTGGTGCTATTCCACAGCGTGCAGCAGGAGAGGAGGCAGGCAAGAGGAGACAAGAAGCTGTCATAAACATGCAGTCAAAGCGATAGGAAGCGGGAGGTGCGGATCAAACAGCAGAGGGAGGAAATGCGAAGAATCAGTCTCTTATCTTCTCTCGCAGCCAGCTGCGCATCCTCTGCTACTCGGTCCACTGTGACCGAGAAAAAACACTTTCTCAAACACCAGCACAACTCAGCGAGAAGTCTTGAGAGAGGACCAGACTCGTTTCACTTGCACACAGCCTTGCCAAGGGGTCAACTACACATTCAGGGTGCACTTTACCTAACAGAAGGTCACTTTAAACAGAATGCATTGATAACATTTCATGAACAATTGTGATTAATAATCTATATTACGATATTGATCAAAATAATCATGATTATCATCTTGTCCATAGTTCTTCATAATGGCTTTGATCCTCCATTCGGCAAGTTTTCCAGTATTAGTGGTTGGGATGTCTTATGTTCCATGATTTTTCACATTACATGCAAAACAACTACCACTACACAAAAGTAATATTTTCTTCAAGACTTACAGTACATAATATACTATAAAGATGCTGAATATGAAATAATCATTGGAATTTATCATGTTAAGATATCAATATATGGGGAAGGATTGTGCAATTAATCAAAATTTAATTACAATTATGGTTTTTACACTCCACGATTACAAAATTGGTATAATCATAAAAAACGATTATTAATATTCATTTATACATTTGCACCTTTGTTATTTTATACCAACTCATTTTATAAATTTTGTTTGGTCCAAAAGGAACTTACTTAATTGATTTGTTTTTATATTTTTTACATTTAAACGTATTCTTGTTTTGTACTAAAAAATAAATGATCGTTTGAATAATCGTAATTTCAATTATTACCAAAATAATCATGATTACGATTTTTTTCAGAATCGAGAAGCCCTAATATGGGGCCAGCACCGGTTCTGACAGAGCCACCACAACTTGGCTCATGGTCATGCTCAGCCATTTATTCATTTGTTTTTAACAAATGTTTTTTTTCCTATTCTTGCTGTTGTTACTCAATCTTGAATCTACCATATACACACGTCCTGTGTGGTTGTTTTGATATGTGCAGACCTGGCACTTTTATTGGACCGCTTTCCATCCATCTCTGACTCACACCAAGCAAAAAAAAAAAAAAAACACATCCAGGACTGACAGTCTGTAACATTTCTATAAGCTTGTGCTGCTGCTGCCCATATTTCCCTGAGGAAAAGTGCTGGGAGCCAATTGGAACACTTACATACCATTTTCCACAGTGCTCTTTGCATCATCCTTAAAGTTTGTGACTCACTCTCTTGTACTTTCACACACACATGCATGGATACATTGATATAAAGACACCAGCACACAAACGTAATCATCAAATGCATGTTTAAAAAAAATGCACAGTTTACGAGAGGAAGTTAACACTGACGAGTACTGTAGGTTGTCATACTGCTACATCACAGACCGCCATGGTTTCGGGTGGGTCGCTCTCAGCACTCGCAAGCTTGCTTTCAAGCTTGTGCATCGAAATGAAACAAACGCCGCGCGTTTAGGTGTGTGCATCTGGACCAGCATGAACCTCAAGCACTGTGCAAACGCTGAGCACTTGCAGCTCAAGCGGAAGTGAGACACACACCCAAACTGCCACGCTACCACATTCAGAGCGGCCTGTGCTATCCAAATGACTGTGTCTAATACTCACTATGCCATTTCCATGTGAAAGGAGTAGCCTTATCGTGGCTGTGCAGACATGATGAGGCTCCCCTGCTCCGCCCAGCCTCCGTCGGGGAGGCCATCGATTTGATCCAGCCTTAAAAGGCCGGTCATCCTCAACAATGGCGGCTTATGGAAAAACCATTACCTCGGATGAATTCTCAAATGTTAGCCGACATGTCCAAGTCCAAAAACGGTGGATATAAAAAGTCTACGCACCACTGTTTAAATGGTAGATTTTGTGATTGGAAAAAAACTGAATAAGATAAATAATTTCAAAACACTTTATGTCATTAATATGAACTATAACCTTCCATCCATCCATTATCTATACCGCTTATCCTCACAAGGGTCGCGGGCGTGCTGGAGCCTATCCCAGCTGTCTTCGGGCAGTAGGCGGGGGGACCCTGAATTGGTTGCCAGCCAATCGTAGGGCACACAGAGACAAACATCCGCACTCACAATCACACCTAGGGGCAATTTAGAGCGTCCAATCAACCTACCATGCATGTTTTGGGAATGTGGGAGGAAACGGGAGTACCCAGAGAAAACACACGCGGGCACGGGGAGAAAATGCAAACTCCAAACAGGGAGGCCGGAGCCGGGATCAAACCCACGACCTCTGAACTGTGAGGCGGACGTGCTCAATGATTTCTCATTTTTTATATATTAAAAACCTAGCATTTGGACAGGGCAGTGTAGACTTATATCCACCTTCCCCTCCGCTCGGGCACTACTTGAAGTTATTATACCTGTGCATACATTCCACTCACAGCATCCAAAGCTGTGGAAACCTGTACAGGGTCGCAGGGAGGGGCTGGAGCCTATCCCAGGTGACAATGGGCGAAAGGCGGACTACACCCTGAAATGGTCGCCAGCCAGGCGCAGGTGACACACACAGACACCGTCACTGAGCGGGAACCGATCCCAGGCTGCCTGCACACAACTCAGGCGGGTGTACCACGACACCATCAGTGACCCTGGAGCATGCAGTATTTTATAAAACTTGTGATCATTTATAAAATAAAAAAGTGAATAGATAAGTTCAAAATATACATATAAAACTTGTGATCATTTTTTTAAATGCCATCTGGCCATGAATATATTAAAAATGATAAATAACTATGAGTATTTGTCCAGGGAACATGATTGGTGAATTCACTTACACCCTTTAAAAATAAAATTTGAGGAGTCACATAACCCATTTGTCAGACTTGTTGGGAAATGCTGTACAACCTTTGAGACAAATTCCCACCAGCATACTGTACATTACATACTTTGTACATTACAAATTGCATAACATTGTATGTTTACCATAGCTAGGCTACTCGTAACATTTGGTCCAAGAAATAAGCATCGCTCTTGAACAACAACGGTTACAGCCAATAAGTGGTGATGTACAACAATTGACATGCACACCACTCCCTGCTTGGATGGCTAAAAAGCTGCCCAACGACAGTAGCGACCCTCCAGTCAAACCAAGCAGGAAGGCAGCACTTAAAGGTGAAGTCAACCCAAAAAATGTCTTTACAAGAATGTGTTCCATGCAGGCCCGCTAGTCGAAACATGGCATTTTGGTTTAGCGATGTCACAATACCAAAATTTTGACTTCGATACTACACCTGCATAAAGTACCTCGATACTGGTACCGAAACTGTACTTCGACAAGAATCCAAAATCAGCAAAAGCAGCAAAATTAAAACTGACAAAAGAACTTCAAATTTTAAAAGAATGTTATTAATTCAAAATATTCGGATATGCTTGATAAGAAAACAACATTTTAAACAATGTTAAACACTTGTGAACATTTGCACACATGTGGGGGAGTGAGATAAATATATTACACTGTTTCTTTCCATACTTGATTATTTATATTTTATAGACTACATGTAAATTAAACTTTATGAAAACTAGTTTCCATTTATTTATTTTTCTAAACGTAGTACAAAATGTGCACAGAGGTTTATAGAGCCATTAGTGTGACACCTATTGTCATGCAGTATTGAGCAGGTTAGGATCATTTTCATGGCCAGATGTGCAGCTGTATAGCTTCTGTGCTTTTTGGACACAGAATTAGCCAATTCTGATTTTAAGAATGACATTTTTTTAAATAATTAGATCACTGCCTGCATTTCTATGTTTATAAGCATAATGTATACATGTAAATATGTATGTACATATATACTTATTTACTGCAAGTTTTTACATGACATGCCCTATTCTTGACTTATTTGACTGCATTTCATGTCATCAATTGTTGATATTGACAATACATTTGCACCGTTACGGTCAAGCAAATATGTTCATTTCATTGATTAAGACTCAACGTACTGTTGCTTTGAGTGTGTGCATGTGTGCGTGTGTGTCTACTAATCTCTAATCGGCTTCCAGCTAGTCGAACGCCTCATCAAATAAAACAAATTCTCATCCTTTTAAAGCGCTTCCGTCCTTACATTCCGTCGATCCGCCCCCCACATCTAACCCCCAATTTTTTATCAGTGCTGCATACTTGCTGACTATCAATTAAGGAAATGACAATGATGTAACTGAGTGTGTGTGTTTGCGTGTTTTTGTGTGTGTGACGGGGTGTACGTGCACGTGTGTGAGGTTGTGTGTGAAAGCGTCTGGTCTAAACGTGTCGATACGACATAGCGCAGGACGCTACGAATTAGTTTAGCGCGGGGTCCCGTAATTGGGTTAGCAGAGATTAGCTGACAGCCACCATGTCGACAGAGCCCATCTTGTTATTGATCAAATGACTTAATGCAGCGACAAACACAGCAGGTGCTTCATTGAACAAGTGTGAGCACAGCACAACACAACCAATTCACTTGGAATCTCAGGTCTTCTGTGTGATGCATACATTTAAAAACATATCAAAAACTGATAAAAATACCTTGAGATATTTTCTCGATGACACGCTTCCTTGCTTGTTATATATTGCACTTTTGTAATTGTTTGGTATTTCAAATTACACAATCACCTGTCACTATGTACTGTATGTGCCACACAAAAAGATGGGTGACCTATGTATAGATGTTAGCCTGTTCAATGGTATTTGTTGCGCTTGCTTCCACGGTACTGTTATCTGACAGAAGGTGTGAGGTACAAATCTGCAAGGTGCCATGGGAGTGAAGTACTAAATAAAGATATTTTTCAAAGTTTTGAGGCTCCAAGAAATCTCCACCCCAGTTGTGTCACTTTGCTTTTCGACTTAACACAAGCTGCTTCCTCCAAAAATAGCTCAGTGCTCCTCTGAAGCAGGCTTTTGGCTCACCACTGTGATTGACAGTTGTGGTAGAAAAAGACCACAATATCTACATTGTGACATGACTACCAACTCACTACAGGATCTGGAGATTCAGTTTGTGTGATGTTGCTGCTGTGCTGCATGCTGAGAGATAGGCGAACAAATAGATGAGAGTGCTGGGGGTGGGAGCTCACACGTGACGCGTATGACACTTAACCTGACGCGGCAGATGGCTTGTTTCACAAAACCATGACTTGTTTCACAAATCCAGAAGAGAAAAAGCTACTGAAAATTGTTTAAAAAGGGGCAGGAAGAAGAATATGAAACTTGGCTGGATGTATCATAACAGTTAGGACTGTAGCTTTTGAATATTATTAGAATCGAATATGCTATCAATTATCTCGTCAATTATTCGAGTAATTGGATAAAAATTGAGTTTTCTTTATCAAATGCAAAACAGTGTACATGCGAGCTGAAAGCATTATTTTTGTGCACTAGGGATCGCCATCCTCACATTCTACAATAGTGTCTGCGACTTTGAGTGTGTATAGCTTTAAAAAGCGGGGTCTGGCCTGGTGAGTGACATAGGCGTCAACGAATGAGAGTGTAAAGTTAACTGGCTTTAAGTCTGCTAGTTGAGATATTTGGTGGGAATTATGCGAGCATTTTAATACACTCTAGCTAGCGATAGTGGCTATATTAAATTAGCTAACATCGATGTCTAATCTGCGTTGGCGATTGTAGACGTGATGTTGTAGAACGTCATCTCTTTTAAATATGAAAAGATCCTAAAATTTGCACATTCTCTGTCCTTTACGGACTCCTTCCTGCTGTCTTTCCGACATCGCACCAATTTATTTATACACGGAGTGGTATGTGGGAGCGTAGTCCGTGTGCAAAAATGTTCCCTGCTTTGCTTGAATCTTTCTTTGTAATCGAATTATTCAAGTTATTTGAATAATCCTTGCAGCTCTGGTCACAGTTCATCACGTAAACTGACTGGAGTCAGTCTTGAATAAGAATGTCCGCCACTATTGATTGTTAAGAATTGTGGTTGTCGACTCATCATATGTTGAAAGAATTGAGGACAAATTGAGTGCTCTATTGGGCTGCATCCAAAAGAGCTGCTGTGGATTGGGTCTGAACTGTCAAGTAGAACAACATTGCGTCATCAACAGGCAGTGGAGTTACGTTCACATTGACCTCTGACCTCTATCTGCTGTATTATTCTGCTCTTTTAAAGGCTAGAATTGAAAAGGCCGTTAAGAACTTTCAGAGAGAAAGAGGTCCTGCCATTAAGACTGGAATCATTCACCACAAGGTTGATCATTATTTTTCACAAAGTACAGTACTCCAGGGAACCATTCTTAGTCAGGACTCAGGAGAAGGACTAAAATGTATATTTGTAGATACAGAGTAGGGGTGTAAATCTCCCCAATAAAGACGCTTCGATATGCATCTCGATACATGGGGTGCGGTTCGATTCAAGGACTGTTTGATTTTAAAGTGGAACGATTCGATTCAGTTCAATTCAGTAGATTATGATTAAATTCGGTTTGAATCAGTGAAGAGATGGAACGATTATTTGATCTACAACTATTAATGATCAAATTAATTGACAATCATTTTGATATGATTAACAGCCTAAATACCTTAATTTAAAATGATCCCATTTCTTGGAATTTGCACATTTGCAAACATTTGCTTTTACTTTGGAAAGAGTGATCAAGTGCGACTAGCTGGCAACCAGTTCAGGGTGTTCCGCACACTCACGACCCTAGTTAGGATAAGAGGTTCAAACATTTCTGCATTTTTTGACATGTTACAGACCAAACAGGTAACTGAATCATAATGTGTTTATGTATGTTCTGCATTGACAATTTGACATTTGACAAGGTGAGAGGTGGATGGAGAAAAAGGAGAGGAGGGCGAAAAAGGCAAAGTAACTGCCGGCGCACAGACACGATCAAGACAATCTGCGTACGGTCAAGACACTCTGCGCATGCTTAAAAGAAAGGAATACTGGTCTTTGTAGTACAGGAAATGCTTGTATGGGTAAGTGCGGAGTTTGGCGTGCAACCACATTCGCACCAAACAACGCACTTCCGCACACAAGCACTTCCTGTACTTCAAAGACCAGCATTCTTTGCGGTTGAGCAATGAGCATGCGCAGCGTGTCTCGATCGTGTCTGTTTGCACGTCGGCAGTGTCTTTGCCTTTTTCGCCCTCCTCTCCTCTTTCTCCATCCACCTCTCAGCAATAATGCTAAGTACAGCATCGTATGCTTTTTATTTTAATGTATTTTCGTTTTTTTATGCAACGTATTTCGATGTATTTCGACTTCAACAGTGAAATCCAACATACGGGGAAATTCGTGATACTTCGACAGTATAGGAACGGAACTCGTTCGTAAATTGAGGACTTTTTGTATGTGTGGCTCGTTCAATATCCTGGTTTGTAAAACATGGCTCCTCAGCTCCCAGCCGGGAGAGATATGGTGCGCTGTGACTGTCACATGGGAGTCAGCTGCACATGATGCCCAGGCATCGGTGGGTATTGACGCTCGTTATGCACTGAGTAGCTGTTCTTTGACTTCTTCCTTAACTTGGTTGTACAAGTCTGGCATGCACTTGTTAGTGAAATGCTGTGGAGTCGGTATGGTGTAACTGGGTTCTAATGTTTTTAACATGTCCTGAAAGCCCTCATTCTCCACAACCGAACATGGTTGTAAGTCTTGAAACTCGGTTATTGAGGTTTTTACTACCTTTCCTTTTACCGAGTTGTGGGCGGGTTTTGTTTGGAAGAATTCCTGTAGGTCTGCGTCTTTATCTGTCCGTGTATTGGTGCTAGCGGTGCTAGACTCCTCCTCATCAAATCCATGCCGCCTCACCAAGAGAATGTGTAGATATTTTGTACTACTAGTGTACTTTAGCGCCGTTTGACAGTCGTTGCATTTGGAGACAATTTTATCTCGAACTCCATTCTACTCATAAAATCCGAATTTCTTCCATACTTGAACTTTAAACTTGCCGGAGCGTTTTGAATCTTGTCCAAAACTGTGACATAGGAAGTTCCGGCCCGACACCAGCGATGTAGAGTGTGACGCAAGTCCTCATCTGAAATGGAGTAAACCGTCTTCAAGCGGATGTTTTGATACGCTGTGAAAAAGTCCTTCAAGACGAAGGCAGCCTCTGGGGTGGAGTTCAGCTGATGTGATTCCACTTTCAGTGAGCCACTCTTATTAAGCAGCGCATCTAAAAGCCGGCAGATTCTCTTACTAAACCAATCGATACAGAACCCGTCTCTCTGGGGGAGACCTCGACCCCGCCCTTCCTGCAACTTTTTGGCATTCCCGCACTCTCACTTGCACATGGTCGGGAGAGAGACGGGGTGGGTCCATTTCGCCACCCTGAGACCGAACTGATAGTCGATGCGGGTGCAAACAGTCCTCTGAGAGAGAACAAACCGCCTGTTAATGAATAAATAAACACAGTAGTCAGCATGAACACTCCGCTGTCCTCTTCATCCCATACACCTCTGTGACAGTCAGAGGAATCGATGAGCACCACTCTGCTGCAAAGGTGGGCCCACCCGCCTGCTGCTGCTGCTGCTGCCGCTGCTGCTGAAACATTTCCTGCAGATGAGCATGCTCCTCATTAATGTTAACAGCAGAACTGGTGGTACGAAACCAGGGCAAAGCATGCAAATGAATTCAGATGGTAGAGTAGGCCAACTTATTTTTTGCTACACAACATATCCCACCCTCCAGTCGGCAAGACTGACAATTACTTCATCTCCTCATACTGAAACACGCCACTTTGAACAATGTGTCCAACAGTGGAAATTGCGCACTGTTGTACAGGAGTGCAGTAAAATGTGCAGATTGAAGTATTTGCAGTTTGCCCTTCCTCACTTCAAGTGACAAACCAGACAAATAAAAAGAGCCAAAAACAAAGGTGTATTTAAGCGTCTCCGCTGAACAGTAGCCGGAAGGCACTGTTGCCCTATATAAACAAGAATATTTGAATCCCTCTAAATGTGAATCGTAAACTCACAAAATGTTGCAACTGTGAGTGCACCCCCTCTCTGTGTGCTGAACATGAAGTCTTATCACAGATTCACGGGAATTGCTTTTATTTCCAGCAGCACTGAATCTTGTATTGCACAAGGGAGGCGATCGATCCGACTCATGCACACTCAAAACGGCCAAATAAAAAGACCAGAAGTATAATACGATGCTAAGACGTTTGCTTTGTTGGGATTCTTTCTTTCACATCAGATCACCTGGCGATTACTTGGCTTTTGCATTACAGGATAAGCCTAGAACCCAGGACGCCGGCGGTAGAGTGGGAATAAAATGGATTTACAAGGTACAAATTGCTTACAAACTGCAAATACATGAAGGCATTTTAAAACCTACAAACCACACTCCCAAGTGAAAAGTGGGCCAACCTCTGCAGAGGCTACCAAAACGCAAATGCACAAGCCAAGGCAGAACAATAGTAATGAACTCAATAATGAATTCATTTTAAGTAGCCTAAGGCACGTGCTTCCGGCGAAGTCTAAACGTACGTATTGACTAAGGACCGCACAACAACAAATACAACTTGCGACATGCGCCACAATAATAATCTTAGGCCACAAAACAGCGAAACCACTCCTCCCAACAGAGTGGAATGGTCCCTTCCAAATTGCCACCAGCTGTTCCCCAGTTGCTACTTGCATGTGGCACAAGCATAGCCTCACTCTTTGGCAGCCCCGAGGTAACAAAGATAAGTCGAGGCAAAGAACTTGATATTCACGAGGTGACACAAAGCGAACGCATAACATCAAAAGTTGTCATGTCAAATAAAATGCATGTAGGCCAGCTTTCAAACAGGAAGATCTGATGCGGCCAGACAACGGATGTCAAAGTCACACACCGGTGGACAGGATGCAAATGATATGCCTTTCTATGATGTCATATTATCTTTCCAAGAAACAGCTGTCCCACTGCTGCACCCGCTGGCTCATCATGACAGCAGCTAATAACAATTGACACTTTCCCCGCAGGCTCACGTGGTCGCCTGATACAAATACATTTGCCAGGAAGCCATGCTACCATGTGTGACTACGAAGGTGTTAACCATTTACATACAAGTAGACCCACTTTGATCTATGTGTAATTATTTAATTACTTATTTGTCTTTAACCTTCATTTATCCAGGTAAGGCAATTGAGAACAGATTCTCATTTGCCATTTCAACATGGCGGCGCACAGCAGGGTAAAAGAAAACAAATCAAATACAAATACCAAAAATTGTACACTGTGATATAGTTACACATATTCACATAATACATTATACTGTATTCCATCATAGCATATGGTGAATAAAAGGTTCATAACACACTAAAAACAGCTGTGATCATGAACAGTATCTCTCACTAACTTTTTGAAGACGATAGGAGAGGTTAAAAAACGGTTGGAATGCCGTGCACGGGTGGTGGTATGCACGGTGAGCAAGGAGCGAAGATAGGGTGGGTCTTGTCAATGAGTTTTTTATCGGTAAACATGGACCAATGAATTTGTCTGTGGGAGTGAAGAGATTAAACAAGGGAGTTCAGTCCACAGTAGTGAGTCTTAAAGCGGAACTCAACCCAAACCATTTTTTTTCCCCAGAATATGTTCTATGCAGGCCCACTAGTTGACAGGCCTTCTGATTAATATTGCGTTTGTGGAATATGAGCTAAGCAGCAAAATGCACCCGTTTTTAGCCATCTAAGGGGAGGCCATTTTGTCACTTCTGTCGACTGAAAATGATATCAGAGTTGCTCAGGGCTCAGATAACGACCAATCACAGCTCACCTGTTTTCTGAAGCTGAACCATGATTGGTCGTTATCTCAGCCCTGAGCAACTGTGAAGTGGCAAAATGGCTAAAAACGGGTGGATTTCTCATATTCCCCAAACGCATTATTAATCAAAATGGTGTGTTTCAACTAGTGGGCCTGCATAGAACATATTCTGGAAAAAAATATGTTTGAGTTGATCCCTCTTTAAAGACAGCACCAATGATAAAGCGGATGGCAAGCATGTTTTATCAGTACTAGCTTGTGCATCACAAGTGGAAAATTACATTTATTGAATTTTCAATTATTTCAACATAATTTGACCAGCAAGGCCGTCTTGCTGGCAGAAATACTATCAGAAGCACTGACCTACATTTGCTTAGCCTAACAGCATAGTTGCCCTAGTCTTATTGGAACATTTTCAGTAACAACACACACTGCCACTAGTCCATAGTAGCAATTATTTTTACATTATTACAATTATTATTTTCATTCCACATATAGGGATGTTCCGATCAGGGTTTTATGACACCGACACCTGTCATCCATGAGTGAGATCGGCTGATACCAATACCTATCACATAAATTATCTGTATATGTATGTATGTATGTATGTATGTATATGTATAAAATATGACCCACAATGTGTCTCCCTGTGGCAATAATGTCACTTACACTGCGCTGTGACAGCACTGCATCAGGGGATGGTGACGCAACACTGCACACAGGCTGGTCTCTCATGACTGTAAACTATGAAGCATGAGCTGTGGTTGATCGGATTTTTTGATCGGCAATAAAAGCCTTTGAACAAATATTCCGATGCCGATCGCAACCAGTGTCCGATCAATCAGAGCATCCCTACTTGTGTCTATATCCACAACAATACGTGCACTATATTACAGTGCTCTGATGTTCCACGCTAGTTAATGCAACAGAGTAAGATCTTTCATAAAGTGACACTATCTGACATCATGATACATGTACGGAATATTTTGTGGCTAAAGTTAATGATATTCTCCTTGTTTCTTCACTTGGCTTGTGCATTGCCTCCTTGGCCTCTGCTCAGCATTAATAATTGAGAGGTTTTCATGCAGACATGATTCTGTTGCCATGAGCCTGTTGGTTTCCACATCTATAGCATTAAAAGTTGGCTGGCGGGACCGTAAGGCACTGCACTAACACTTCTGGCTCGGACACACCTGTCTGACTGATATACACCACAATGACATGGAGACCGTGCACATGCAGCATTTTATTTCCACCACTGCACAGTTTGAGAAGCAAACACCATTTTTGTACAACACAAATGAATGTTAACAATTGTGCCAAGTGGGCTGGAGTCAATCCTAGGAGACAAGGCATCTGAAGAGCTTGGATTGGTGAAAGTAATTTACCAAATCAACAGCGAGGATGTCAAAATGGACAAAATTAACAACAAATTGTTAAAAAGTGAAGGTAGTAAGAGTATAGTGGACAAATACTTTTGTGTCTTCAAAGGACATGGTACGCTACATTACACTTACAAAATACGGCTCAAGGAAGATGCTAAACCTGTAGTACATGCCCCGAGGAGAGTGCCAGCCCCTTTCAAAGTTGGATTAAAAAAGGAACTGAACAGAATGACACAGATGGGAGTCATAGAGAGAGTGGAAGAACCCACTGACTGGGTGAATTCCATCACGTGTGTTAAAAAGAGAAACTCCCCTGAGTTACGTGTCTGCCTGGACCATAAAGATCTGAATGAAAACATTAAAAGAGAACATTATCAAATTCCCAAGCGCCAAGAGATCCTGAGTGACATGGCAGGTGCGAAGTACTTCAGCAAATTAGATGCAGCGCATGGATTTTGGCAGCTGAAGCTCGACCCAGAAAGCAGCAGGTACACCACTTTCAACACACCATTTGGGCATTTCTGCTTTCTAAGGCTACAATTTGGCATAAAGTCTGCTCCTGAGATCTTTCATAGAGCTATGGAGTCTGATCATAGAAGGTCTGGAGGGAACACGTGTGTACATTGATGACTTAGTTGTTTGGGGAAACACAGAACAACAACACAATGAAAGACTTGAGAAGCTGGTACACAGAGTTAAAATGAACGGATTTAAACTAAAAAGAGAGAAATGTCTGTTTGGAGTTACAGATATTACATTTTTGGGAGACAAGCTCACAGAGGATGGAGTGGTGCAAGCAATAGTGGACATGCCATCTCCAACTGAGAAAAAAGGACTTCTGCGAGCGATGGGGATGATAAACTTCCTGGGTAAATTCATTCCAACCTCTCTTCAAAGACGAAGTCCCTAAGAGAGCTGCTGCATCACAACGTAGGATTTGAGTGGACAACAAACCATGAAAAAGAATGGAAAGAACTAAAGAGAACGATGACAGCTGAGCCAGTCCATGCATTCTTTGATCCATCAAAACCAACCCAAATTTCCACTGATGCATCAAAAGGTGGACTAGGTGCCGTACTGCTGCAAATGAATAAAGATACATGGCAACCTGTAGCCTATGCATCAAGATCAATGTCAGAGACTGAAAAACGATATGCTCGGATTGAAAAGGAGTCACTGGGTTTAGTGTTTGATGTGGCAAATTTCACACATATGTTTATGGACTGCCCACGTTCACAGCAGAGACTGATCATAAGGCACTAATTTCAATTAGGAAGAAAAATCTCAATGGAATGTCACCCAGAATCCAGCACATGATGATGACATTGCAGCGCTATGATTTTGAGCTAATATACACGCCTGAAAAATACTTAGTGCTTGCTGACGCACTATCGCGAGCGCCATGCCCTAACAGTGCATCACGGCAGAGGAGGCTGAGGCTCACATCAACATGGTCACGGCCGCACTGCCTGCAACAGACGCTATGCTGGAACAAATTCTTAAAGAGACAGCAATGGACCCAGTATTGGACAAAGTGTCACAATGTATAAACAATGGCTGGTCGAAAGGGAGTCTGCCCTCAGTTATTCCCTATGAGAGCAGAGTTGTGCATGTCTAACGGCATCCTGCTGAGGAAGGACAGGATTGTTATTCCACAAACTATGCACAATGACATGCTTCAACGTCTTCACGAAGGACACTTGGGAGTGGAGGAGTGTAAGAGAAGAGCACGAGAAGCCATCTCCTGGCCAGGAATCAACAGAGACATTGAGGAAATTATTCAAAATTGCCCAGTCTGCCAAAAACATCAATACAGACAAGTCAAAGAGCCAATGCTGGTAGCTGACCTTCCCACAACTCTTTGGCAAAAGGTGGGCATAGATTTATTTCATTTGCATGGCAAAGACTTATTGTTATTGACTATTACTCTAACTATCCTGAGATTGCCCAACTCACCAGCACCACTACACAGTCCATTATTGTGCACATGAAGGGGTTCTTTGCAAGACATGGAATTCCACAGTGTGTTGTGAGTGACAACGGTCCCCAATTTGACTGCGGAGAGTGGAGAGTCAAGCACGTTACATCAAGCCCTTTGTACCCACAGGCGCATGGCCAAGCAGAGAATGGAGTGCAAATCGTCAAGAGACTGCTAAGGAAAGCCAAAGATGACAAGTCTGACCCATACCTTGCTTTACTGAGTTACAGAGCTGAGCTACTCATGTGTCGTAAGCTTCGCACCACACTTTCACAAATACCACAAGGACGTGACAACAACATTTGGATTAAAAAGAAAAGAAGGCTCAAACTCAAACAGAAAAAGGCATATGACAGAGCTAGAAAATATCTGGATCCTCTTACTGAAAAGGACACTGTAAGGATCAAGGGACCTGATTGTTGGTACAGAAACGCAACTGTACTCAGCGAGGCCAGACCTAGATCTTACATTGTGGAAACAAAGGATGGACAAAAAGTGAGGAGGAACAGGAGGAGTCTGCTAAAGATTCTTGAGGACTGTGAGAATTCTTCTGATAAGGCTGAGCCTGGAAAACAGGAGGATACACCGAAGGAGCACCGAACTCAACTACAGGCAACCTCTCAGATGGCTGAAAATCTTAGATCATCAAGAGTTAGAAAACCACCAGACAGACTGATTGAAAATGTTTCATGTTAATGTTGTTGTTGCTGAAATTGTTGCAGTGCAGCATTGTTATTATGATTTAAAAAGAAAAAAAGTTATAGATAGATATTGTTCAAACTTTGGAAGGGAGATGTAATGATAGCAGTTATATCATTAGACACTTGTTGGCAGTATTGCCTTATGTGTGTTAGGTGACTACACGAACAAGTGTGTATGCTGGTTAGAAGTGAATGCAGTTAGAAAAATAAAAGGACACCAGCTTTCAGCATCACTGTTCCTGCGTGACTTCTTGAATAACAGAAGGCGGAGCATTAAAGGTGCCAAAGTAGGTATACATTTGTTTAAGTTACCGGTATGTACAGAAACTAGACTACTTTTAAAATTTTGATACTGGTCTATAAATCACTGAATGGTTTGGGTCCTGAATACATTAATGGAATGCTAATAGAATATAAACCCTGTTGGGCTCTGACATCTACAGCCTTGGGTCAATTAGTGGAGCCCAGAGTTCAAAGTAAAATGGTGAAGCTGCATTTAGCTGTTATGATGCACACAAATGGTATAAGTTGCCAACAGAAGTGAAGCCAGCCTCGAGTGTAAATGCTTTTAAATCCAGGTTAAAAACGTTGCTTTTTTTTTCTCATACCTTTGATTAAGATCCTCTAAACAATTTTAAACATTTTTTTTATTGTATATATTTTAGAAACCCACTTTTATTTCTTTACTTTACTTTTAAATGTTTTTAAAGTGGCGGCAAGGTGGTCGATTGGTTAGCTCATCCACCTCACAATGCAGAGGCCGTGGGTTTGAATCCTCCCTCGGCCTTCCTGCGTGGAGTTTGCATGTTCTCCCTGTGCCTGCGTGGGTTTTCTCCAGTTGCTCCGGTTTCCTCCCACATTCCAAAACATGCATGATAGGTTAATTGATCACTCTAAATTCCCCCTAGGTGTGATTGTGAGTGTGTATGTTTGTTTGTCTCAGTGTGCCCTGTGATTGGTTAGCAACCAGTTTGGGGTGTACCCCGCCTACTGTCTGAAGACAGCTGGGATAGGCTCCAGCACTCCCGTGACCCACATGAGGACAAGAGGTATAGATAATGGATGGATGTTTTTAAAGTTTTCTGTTTATGTGTTTAAATGTTGTCAACATACATTCTAGTAATTTTTGTTAGCTACTTTTCTCTGCTTTGCTTTTGAATGTTTTGAATGTTGTATTTGTAAATGCTTGTAGGTGTTGTGTCCTTGCTTGTGTGAAGCACATTGAGTTGCCTTGGGTATGAAATGTGCTACATAAATAAAATTGCCTTGCCTTGCCTTGCATTGCCTTACAGGAATGTGTAAGTGCTTAAGATATTTTAGCACAAAAGTACGGTGGCTGGGAAGCGTAAAACAAAATTTCAAACTCTGAAACACTTTTACATTACATGAACAAATTTAAATTTAGGAAAACAATTAAAAAGACACAAAACAAATTTACATTTCAGAAAGCAAATGAACAAGACATGAAACAAATTTAAAAAACAAAATAACAAAAGGCAAAATAAACTTACGTTCAAATAATGAAATATCAAAAGCCAAAACAAATTTACATTTCAGAAAACAAACTAACAACAGCTGAAACAAATTTACATTTAAAAAACTAATTAACAAAAGCCGAAATAAATTAAAATTTCAGATACAAATTCAGAAAAGTCCTAACAAATTTACATTTCAGAATATGAATCAACAAAAGTCGAGAGAAATTTACATTTCAGAAAATAAATTAACAAAAGTTGAAACAAATTAATATTTAAATTAACAAAAGGAAGAAGAAATAAATTACAACTGCCACAACAAGGAAAGGGAATGGACTACCAGTATATCGTGGATTGACAGGAAGGAAGAGCCAAGAAGTGATCGCGTAACTGAGCACAACATTTTACAAGTAGGTGGTCACATGATCTATGTGGGCTGGACCCATGCAGTCAGCTGGTGCAAAGTATTTATTATTTATTTATTTTGAGTGATTTATTTTTAGTAGTTGCTTTTGGAATGTTGCCGATTGGATGCTTTGCACCAGCTGACTGCATGGGTCCAGCCCACATAGATCATGTGACCTACTTGTATAAAAGCAGTACCATGCTGACCTGATGAAGGCCTACCAAGGCTGAAACGCATGGGCATTTTTGTCCAACTGGCCATGTTAAAATAAAGGCCTTTTAATTCAAAATACTTTGAGTGCCTCATTTGCTAGTTTTTTTTAAACACAACAAAAACAATTACACTTTGTGTATTTTAAACACCACGCTAGCTAATGCTTAGTGCTCATGCTTACACATGAGGAGCCCACATATAGCCTTTAACCAAACAACACAGTGAGACCTTCAATATAGCAGTACTCACAGTTACATATTATTTATCCTCTAAAAGGAGCTGAGATGTCTGAACTGTACAAGCGTCCATGTACACTTTAGTTGTCTCTCTGTCTTATACTGCCCCCAGGTGGCCAAGGCAGCCGTACAAAGGCTATTCCACTGATGCAAAGTGTGACAAAACTGTTTAATTATTAAGTCAATACGCCATGTTTTTAAAATGCAAAATAGAATGTAGAATGCTGTTTTTCTCAATTAAAAAAACACATTACATAATGTTTTGTTGTTAATTTTGGGAGACTTTAACCTGTTAATGGTATTTCCATTCATTTAAAAGATGATTTGAGATACCTGACTCACGGAATGAATTACTGTAAACTCACATGTCAAGGCACCACTACAGTACTGCATATCGTTGGCGTCGAATTTTCAGGAGACCCCAAAATGTCATGTTTGTTCAACCATTAACATTGCATCATCAAAGAGAGCAAGATATTTTCAACACTTCAGATTGGTCAATAATTTGTATAAACAACACCCACACGTGAGGACTGGATACTAGTATGGATTTTGGAAAAAACTTTACGTGAATTATGAGGTATTGGCCTGATGCCAGCGCAATGTAAAAGAGGTCAAGCATGTCTGACGTTTCAAAGACTGTACAGTTTTTCATGTAGCTATATGAAAATGAAGTGATATGCATGCATGGGCAGGCAACTAAAGTTGTGTGCAACTAGAACCACACACTCCCTTGCATACTTCATCTCTGCGATGAAGACAGCCGGGCATCACGGAAGAGAAAGGAGCACTCTGGTCGTTGTCGCCTCAGGTGCAACAGCGGCAGGGATTGTTCTATGCCCTGTCAGGAGCAACTGACTGTTCCCTAACCCTCGACAGAAGGCTGACTCTGCCCTCGCCCTCTTGATGTCGAACGCACGGAAAGAATATTGAGGGTGGGAATTGTTGACATTTTGTACAACAAGCAGGGAACATGAGGCACCTGTGTGCAAAGTGCGGTTGTAGTTGCGCTACATGCCATGAACATTATTTTCCAGGATTCCCAGGGTTACTACGTTCATAGCTAACGTGAAAAGTGTCATTCCTGACATCAGTCATCGGAGAGGTGGCCCCAGGGGCGACCCTCGAGCTTCGGTCAACACAAACACTGTAATGAGGTGAAACAGGCAACATACGGGATTTTTTGAGGGCTCGGGTGGGGTCCTCTGACTGTATTGTACACATGTATATTCTGCAAACCATTTGTCCCTTCCTCCAGTAATTGCAGTTCAGAACAGTTATTCTGATTTTTACACTGCATAGTATATGAGAGTAGGGCTGAACGATTTTGAAAAAAGGTCCATTTCACACTCCCTCCCCCAATATTATAAATTCTATTTAATATTATAAATTCTATTTAATATACTATAATAATTATTATTTGTCCAGGTCTTTTTGACTACGTATATGACAACACAATGATTACGTGAAATTGTCAAAAATGTCCAATGTGGCAGTGTATAGGATATGTCATTATTTTGATACCTAATCAGCTAACAATTCAAGACAAAAAAAATGTACAAGTGACAACTTGTATCTCGAAAAACTCATTAAGTCTGAACCTTAAAACGCAGCTGCTTGAGTTGAATGAAAAAAAATGAACCAATTAAGGTACTTTATCGACACTCGCATGTGGGCAAGGAGAGGCACAGTTGCTGATGCACTTTCAGACTCTTATTGAATGAGAAAGTCATACACATTCTGTGACTTTTTAACACGGCGTGAATTGTGTGGTCCTCTGTGTGTTTTAATTTCATTTTATGTATTTATTTATGTTTATGTATTTATCTTGTTTTTTTATATATTCATTGTTATGATATCACAAACATATGTGCAGCACTTTGTAACAGTATTGTTTTTTTAAATGTGCTATATAAATAAAATGGATTGAATTGGATTGGATACACAAATCCAAAATGAGAACACTCGCAACGAGCTGCTGTAGGCCACAACTCATGCTCAGACACCCACACACAGACTAACCCGCTCCAACTCTCGACGTCACTCACTAGGCAAGCCTCGTCAAGGCACACATCCAACACCACAGCAATATTACATTTCATACAGCATTAAAACCACTTTATCTTCTTTTTGCTTTGTAAAATGTGCCACAGTTTAACATGAAGCTTCTCACGCTAGAAACTTGCAATTTATCACATTATAACGCGCAATTGATGACCTTATGAAATTTAACGTGACAGTAATTTATAGAATAAAAGAAAACAACTAATCTAATGAAATCAACTCTAATCTCTGGTTTCTGTCCATGCTGCCAAATTTATTGAAGAATACATAGAAACCCATGAAAAGTTTAGCCTTGAAAAGTCAATAGAAAGGACATTCATGGGTCATTTTGTTCTTTCTGACTACCGCTCATAATAAGCAACTGCATTTTGTGAATATGACTGGTGCTCCTCTCTTATCACCATGTAAGGTAACCCACGCCCAGTGGGCCATGAGCGGATTAGCGATGAGTGTCTGTGATAGGTGGGCCCCCTGACAAAAGCTTTATTAATTAGGCTCACATTGAGGCTGGGCCCTCAGTAATTTGCAGCACACACTGACTTTGATCAAAAGTTTCCTCGCCAAGCTTCATCACATCTCGCGCTGCAATCCACTGCATGATGTAAAACCGCCGTGCGTGCAATATGCGCCGGGGGGCGGGGGGTGGGGAGGTCGAGAGGGGAGGGGTGGAAAAGGAAAGTGGAGTTAGGGAGTAATGGGGTGCACCATTTTAAAATTGGTCCGGCAACTTTCACACATGGCTGACCAAGCGGTTATATGCTGCACTTTAACTAAGGAACAACTGATTGATTGATCACGATCATTGATTGAGGGGGCGAATCGTTTAAAAACTGTCCACGCGTCATTAGCGCGGACAAGCAGAAAACACATTGAAGGGTACTCACTCGACCTGCCGGCTGCCGGTGCTTTAGAGGAGCATCTCCGACTCTCGCAACCAGCTTCTGGTATGACTTCTCCCGGGACGAGGCGCCTTGAACATCGCTATCCTTCCTGGCCAGGCTCCAAACCTTCCTTTAGCGACTCTCAACACTCATCGTGATTGTCGGCACCACGGAAGATGAAAGCTGCTATGTTAACACACAAACATCTGATTTGGAGACCTTTTTTTGGGTCTCGCAATTGCCAGTTTCCGTGCGTGCAGCAGACAAGTGACAGGGGCTATTTGAAGGGATGCTGACGCGGAAGCTGAGGGGCTCGCCTCTTTCCCTGCTCAGCCTCCATCAGCCTTGCAGCACCACGTGACGACGAGCGGTAAGCACCTCGCTTTGCTTCCGGGCATAGCTTTCAAAATAAAACTTTAAGGGCGTTGGAGGTGGTGGAGCTTGGAGTGGCACAAACAATGCAGGGGGACGCAGACTGCTGAGGGACTGATTTTAAGAGTAAGATTTACACATTTATTTATGAGCCAAACAGAATGTATTATTTACTATTAAACTAGCAGCCAGACATAAAAATTAAAACACAATTTGAAAAAATTAAGCATTTATTTTACATAAATATTTTCCTTGCACTTGTAGCTCACGCATAGGATTAGGAGAACATTATTTCCGACAGTTTCAACTAAGAGCTAGCAATGAATGATCAATCAATCAGTCACTCATACTATATCTATATAGCACTTTGTACATAAAACTGCCTTTTTTGTTATTTTGAGGTTTTCATTTTTGAGCCAACACCCATTTTTCATGCTTATTGGAAGTTTATCCCTTTTTTAAATTTTTTTATTTATTTATCTTTTATTTTTTTAATCAATGCATTTATAATGGGTGTCAATTACTGTATATGTAAATTTTGAATATTCCCTAACGCCGACAAATAGCGAGAGTCCGCTGTATTTTGTCTTTTGGTTGAGGAATTGCACACTCTGAACTAGTCAAGCTAGCTGGTTGCTGCCATACTTCTCATCTGGCCCAGGTAATTGAACAGCAAATGAAAACAAAAAGCACATACTAGACAACTATGAAAAGTAATTTAATGCTGTCATTATATTGTATTTGTTTTTTCTGTTTTTTTATGCTTGACATGAAGCTCTTCCTCCTCTGACCACACGGCCTTAGCAGGCAGCACACTGGGGTAATGTTTTCTATTGCGGCATCACAGCCCATCAGTTCTGGGGTTCAGGGTTTGAGTACCCTCGTGCAAGCACACGGAGAACATGCAAACATGCAACATGCAAGCTTCACACTTGCACGAAGGCTAGAGTTCAGATACAAATTCATGACCTCTGAACTGTGCTAACCAGTCATTCACTATGCAACATTTATTATTATTTTTATTATTATTATTATTAGTAGTAGTAGTAGTAGTAGTAGTAGTAGTATGTTCTCTACAGGCAAAATTCTGTCCTTATTGTGTGGGGTTTGCATGTTCTCCCTAGACAAACTAATTCTAGACCACAAAGTGAGGAACAAAACCCTAGATCATTGGGCTAAAATGAAATACTGTATTGTAACGTGAACACAAATATTCTAACGTTTATTTTGACAGAAATCAACTCATATCCTGTATTTTTCCCCATCTTAGGTCTGGCTTGACAGCACTGGAGATATCCATTCATTTAAGTCGACCGCACTCACGTGGACCTCCAAGCGGCCAGAGTGAGGCATTACAACGACTGCCCACTGAACTGCTGAAAAGCATGATGTCATTATTAACTCAGAGAATACTGGAGGGGAGCAGGCCTCTGCCAAGGTCCATGTACTACACTCTCATTTTCAGTAATGATGCTGGCGGTGACAACTTTTGATTGTTTATCCCTTGCGGAGTCTTATACTTGTTTTCAGAATGAAAACAGATGATACCCTCCCTTTTATATTATCTCATGCACACAGCCACAATTTGGATGCATTTTTAGATATAAATTCATAAGTGGACAGATATCTGCAGCCTCCTTCTGAATAAATCCAACTTTAGTTTGTATAAAAAGTTTATTACATTTTTTTAATGAGCGCTGCAGGTAAAATATCCTCAGGCACATCAGGTTTTCATCATCATCATCATCATCAAATTACACAATAATATCTGCAATTGGCTGGCAATTCAAATCAGGGTGTTAGATCAAACCTAAAAACAAAAAATGAAAATCTCAAAAACCTGATGCGCTAGCTAGAAACAAAGTAAAATCAACATCACAGTTGCTCAGGGCTCAGATAACGACCAATCACGGCTCGTCTGTTATCTGAAGCTGAGCCATGATTGGTCATTATCTGTGCCCTGAGCAACTGTGATGTCATTTTCAGTCGACAGAAGTGACAAAATGGCTGCCCCCTGAGGTGGCTATAAACGGGTGGATTTTGCTGCTTAACTCATAATCCCACAAACTCAATATTAATCCGAATACCTTGTTTCAACTCGTGGGCCTGCATAGAACATGTTCTTGAAAAAAAATGTTTGGGTTGACTTCCGCTTTACTGATTTCTCACAATTACGAAATGGATAAAGACCAATATGCAACACTTTATTTATTTCCATAAATTGCTTACATTTTCAAATGATCACGCCTGCAGCATTCCTTTAAATCACAATCTCCCATCTGAGGTCAGCTATTTTTCCAACCGGCCCATGGGCGGCTCATGTTGTTCTTTGGGGCTTCCTGGCACCATGTTGGTGGCCCCTGCTGCAGTATTGCATATAGATCCTCTGTGATCTTTAAGTTGTACATGTGTAGGTAAATGAAAACACAGATACTGTTGAAATTGCACTCATTTTTGTTAGATATTTCAGATTGCTAACATGATTTGCAACAAGATAAATATCAACAAACGTGAATATTTTCTCAATGTACTTGTAATTATTTGCACTAATAAAATGGGAACATTTTGGAATAGTCATTATTTATGGTGGATTAGGTCACAAATGTATGGGTCTGTCCCACTTGAGAACGAATTAGGTTGGATATGGCCCCTGAACCAAAATGAGCTTGACACCCCTGCTGTAGGCTACAGTTTGAATGCACAATTTTGTGACATAGATGAAGCCTGAATTCATTTGTGTTCTTTTGTCTCCAGTTCCCTCAGAATAATAATGATGATAATAAAAAATCTTCCTGATTGTTCCTGCATTGCAAAATGTGCCCAGTTTTTTGTGAGCGCCTTCATGTGAGAGCGTAAACACTGAGAGGCCAAATAAACCGACCAAGTGTCGAATAAAAGCGACTGCATCAGATGCCCCGAACGAGAGAGAAAGCCTGGTCCTTGTGAAGTCTCTTTTTCTATTGTTGTCCACTCAGAGCCAGACTGCTGGGTCTCCTTCACAATGCGGGTCCCCTTAGAGCAGAGCGCCACTGGCTGTCCTGTCGCTTCAAATTAGCGTCTTTGCAGAGAATGGCTTCCCTGCGAGCGGACTTGGACACACTTGTCATGAAAGAAGAGCTGTGGACACACACCCACGCACGCACTAACACACATGCACATTGTGAGTATAGGAGGCGCTGGCCAAACTGAGTAAACCCAAGGAGAGCCTCCATCAAGGCTTCGAATGGAACTTGAACAGTGACCTTACTTTAGCGTGTCCTCTTTAGTAGGACTGTAGGAACCACTCACACATACTGTAGCACACGTTCACAAAATATGCTCTCATAACATATGCAGGAGGGAAGGAGGGGGCAGTCTCTAACTCAGTAGCGATCTTAGTGAGTAGTATTCTTTACAGCATATGGAACCTCCTCAAATGTACACGGTGGCTATCAAAGCTGGACACTTTACTAAAAATTGAGCGTCCCTTATTCGTCATCCGTCTGCAGCGTCGGTGCCCTTCTGTTGTCCGTCATTCACTTTTTTTCCGGGGGTGGGGGCGTATAGTACCCATCTATAGGCTCTATTTTTAAACGGCCGTCCGTCGGTGAGTCCGCCTATAAACTTTCACTAGTGCCTTGGATTAACACCAGATGAAGTTCATCTCTGTTCTAGTAGGATTTTCCTGACTTCTTTTGTTTGCTTTAGAGCAGGGGCCTGAAGGTTTTGAGCTAACCCTGCTTGCTATTTCAAACTGTTGTGATTCTCTCCACCTTGACTCCTTGTTTTTCGTCTCCAGTTACAGTAGAAGAAAAACAGTCTCAAAACATGATGCTGCCACCACTATGCTTCACTGTAGGTATATTCTTTTGATGATTATGACGACGACGATGATGATGATGTTTGCACCATCATAACCATAACCATAACATTTCATCAAACCATAACAAAACGAGAAATCAATTATGTGATCCACTGCATTACCCTACTAAAGGAAAACTACTGCAGTGTAAACAAACAACTTACAGATTTTAAAAAATGGATTCATGAGGTGCACATTTGCATTTCCTACTGGTCCACTATTCAAAGTAGTCATGCTGTTCATTTTATAGTGTGTAAGCTCACAGTTTGAGCAAAAGCTAATTATCAAGGTCTTTCACATAAATGTCCTAAGGTTACTTTAAGTATCTGGGACAAGTACCTCCTGGGCCCGAATGGACGCGAGTTGGAAGCATTGTAAAGCAGCACAACATACTGTAGGGGTGTGTGATGAAACGGGATTTGAAGTGTTCTCTGGCTCAGGCCGTAGAGGCCTAAAACATTTATCAAGCTAAGGAAAGAGGTGGGACCTTCCATTGTGCACAGAGTGCATGGAGTGGGAGAGGGGTCTGCTTTTATGATTGTTTACTTCATATTATATTGTACTGAACTGTAACTTGTCACAAAGTAAAAGATCTAAAAAAGGATTCTTCACAACAGGGCATGAAGGATCTGCAAAAGACACTTTTTCCTTGAGAAAGGCCAATCACCTTTCAAGGACAGCTGGGGTATATTATGTGTTTACATGAGCATATATTGTATACATGTCATGCCATGTCATGTCATCTTCCAAACCGCTTATCCTATATAGGGTCGCGGGGAGTTGCTGGAGCCTATCCCAGCCGTCAATGGGCGAATATTGTATACATTATGTAATGAAATGGAATCGAATTTATTGTCATAGCACATCATGGGTAAAGACCAACAAAATTCCCTTATCACTTACAACCTGTCCAAGAGACAAAAAAACAGTGACCAACAGAGGGAGACCAATGCGTCACCGATTTTCTTACATGAAAGAGACATACTTGATTACATTCCTATTACTACAATTATATAAGTGATGGTATTATACAAGGACAGTATGGTGGCTGACTGGTTAGCACGTCTGCCTCAAAGTACAGAGGTCCAGGTTTCAAATCCATACAGAGGTCCAGGGTCCGAATCCAGGCTCCGGTTTTTCTGTGTGGAGTTTGCATGTTCACCCCGTGCATGCGTGGGTTTTCTCAGGATACCCTGGTTTCCTTCTAGTTCAGACTGTCACTGCCCGCATAAGCATTGAACCCCCAGCAGAACAAGGGAGGCCCCATGAGGAGCGCTCACCAGCACACCCTCCATGGACTCTAAAAATGGTGAGTACTCGGAGCTGCTTTTTGGTGCATAGGCACAAACAACAGTCATTAAACGCCCCCCCACCTGAAGGCAGAGGGGGCTACCTCTTGTCCAGCAGGGTGAATGTATAGGCACTAAGTCGGAGGGGCAATAAGTATGCCGGCACCTGCTGTGCATCATCCCTCACCATGGGCAACTCCAGAGTGGAAGAGAGTCCAACCCCTCTTGAGACGACTGAAGCTGTGTGGGCAGTCAAGTCTGACTACGTCTTGTCGGAACTTCTCTGCCTCGCACACCAGCTCGGGCTGCTTCCCTGCCAGAGAGGTGACATTCTATGACCCTAAAGCTAGCTTCTGCAGCCGGGGATTGGATCACCAAGGTTTTTTGGCTGCCGCCCAGTTCAGAGGGCACCCTTATGGCCCTTCCTACAGGTGGTGAGACTATGGGATGGGGGGCTCACGTCTGCTTTTTTTTTCGCACTGTGGCCGCCCAAGAACCATGGGTGCAGGCTCCAACTCCAGGCCTAGCTCCAGAGGGAGGCCCCGAGCAAGGGAAGACGTGATACCATTATATTGCTCACCATAAGGGATCTTTGAGCCGTGCTTTGTCTGGTGTCTCTGGTCCCTTACCGAGGACCTGTTTGCCATGTGTGACCCAGTTCATGAAAAAATGGAATTTAAAGAAGAAATAGACTAATTGTTATTATTAAAGAAAGATACAAGAAGTAAAAATTAGCTCTGCATTTGTTTTACAGAGATTCACCACATCTGATGATGACATTTGCTTCTAATAAGATAGAGAACAGCTAGCTACCCATAAGGCTACATTCATACTGTGAGCATTCTTTTGGGCTTCTCTATGGATCTAAAGCAGTTAGTTATTTAGTCATGTAGATTTTCCATGTCTCTCTGTCTACATGTTAGGCAGACAGACGTTTATTTCTTGTTTTCGTGACATTTTCTATTACATCATCTAATCACTGTACGTGATCACGTGATTAAAGAACCGAGAATGTGTGGGTTCAGTGTCTGCTTACCGTCGTAAACTTGCATTTCATTTTATGGCCACGAGATGGCGCCTCTTTTCCATCCTCAAATTGAATACAGTAGCTTTGTTCCCTGGCAAGTACGAGCATTCATCACTACTTGACACATTGGTCTCGTTGAACACTTTCTTTTTCTTTTTTTAATAGTCTTACGGAGGGAGAAGGTACATCTCCCCAGGTGGGACAATTCCAGCGATCCGTTTTCGGTGTGTCCCTTTTGAATGACAGCGGTGGGAAAGCCAATTGACGCCCCCAATTACGAGCCCAGCCCCCGGGCTGATTGCTCCACTAACACCGGCCCCTCCTCCTTCATCTCCCCGCTCACGAGCGTTGTCTCTTCCCAGGCCGGCAGTCACCTCAGCGAGGCCGACAGAAACACCAGAATAGCGCGACGCTATCGCGGTCTCTGCTCGAAAAAGACGAGACATGAGAGTCCGCTTCCTCCATCAAGACTGAGTTTGCTCTCTAAATTTGAAGCTCCATCGACCGGCTTTTCAAAGTGTTTCTCTCCCGTCTCAGAGTTCGTCACTGTGGACTGACACGATGGGCTGCTGCAGCGGCCGGTGCACGCTCATTTTTATATGCACCTTACAGTTGGTAAGTGGATGTTATTTATTGTTTTCGGTGTATTAGTAGTGACATTACTCTGTCTGACTTTCGAATGATCATCACTTTGCCTTTGATGTTGCCGTTGAAACCGTAATGATGTTCTCTTACGCTTCAATGTTTAATACGGCACTCAAACTTCACTGTCAAGTTATAAGCTATGAGACCCAATTACAAACAGATGGGAGTTTATCTTAGATTTTTAAAAATTGTGATCAGGGGTCTTGATGCTTTTGATTGAATTGGTTTGATGTTGCCAAGTCAATTTTATGTATATATAGCACCAATTCGTTGAAATTTGTTTAAAGGCACTTAATATATTGTGCAGGCGAAGAACTACAGTCCTCATAGATTTTCAGAAGAACCTATAAGAGAACCTGAACTGTAGGGGCATATGGTGGATCGAGAGAGAAAATAGGGTATATAACAACAGTCGCATGATCATCAACAGTATTCGTCCCATGTTGACGTCAGTTGTGAGTGAAAACATGCTGTTGGTGTTGATTAATTTTTTTATTCAGTTTGACGTAGTTTGATGTTGTGAGAGTGTTGCTGATGTTGAGCAGCCTCTCAAACTGGAATTGAAACACACCACCATCGCCTCTGAGCTCAATAAAGCCGGCAAGTGTCTCCCGGAGAGATTCATAGAAAGAGATCCATTTGACTTACATTTCAAAATGAATGCAGTCTTGCTTTTTTTTTTTTTTAAAAGAAACCAAAAAATATTTGGAAGTCATGCATGGTCAACCACCAGGATTTCAGTAGTTTGTTAGTCAGGTATTATTCATGACTGTACTGTATTACTGTACTGTACTTCACTTGTGAGGTCAAATGGGGGCGAGTTGAAGCTTCATGTGCAGACATCCACCCTGTTTCTGTGTTGTCATGAAGGCTCTCTTCCTTCGCGCTGTGCAGCACATGAGTTGGCATATTTAGACTGAATGGGCTATTGAGAAGAGACCTTGTTCAAACCTTGTGTCTGTGTGACGCTCACCTTTGCGGCCTTTAGATTTGACATTCACTGGAGAGTCTATTTGGGGGTTGGGGTGAAAAGCTAGGATCACGCCTCTTTCCTGGATAGCCCACCCCAGGGGCGTCATTTAGTCTTGGACAGGGAGTGCTTAGCCCCCAGGGGATGCACAGGATATGAGCAAGTGCAGCGCGCAAGCACAAAGTTTCACAAGCAGCTAACAAAGACCGATTAATACTGTGTAAAAGTTTAAAGGCAACATTAGATTTGTAGTGTTATTTCAGTCTGTTTTTAATACATTACACAAATTCGGGAAGAATGTGTATTAATATTCACAAATCAGTCTATTACACTGTTGTGACTCAGTGAATAGAGGCTAATGACATGACTGGCTCACAACACAACGTTTGCTCCAAAATACATTTGAAGTCAGAGATTACATTTTGGCACATATGTGCTTAAATGGTTAAAGAAAAACAACACCAAACAAACTCAACGATGTTTAGATTAAATCATACATTTAATATTGTAGTCTTGAAAATATCTTGGACAGGGGCTTCTGTTTATTTCTTGGCTCTCTCCACTTTCTAATCATTACTTTCCTAAATAAAATTTCATGTAATACACTGTAAGTCTTATATGATGCACACAGCCTGAAAGGTTTCATATTTCAGGGGTTCCTCCCGGAAACCCGTGAAGCCTGGTGGTAGAGAAGCCGACCGGCTGGAAAATAGATATTTCATTTTAATCAATGTACTGTATTTTCATTATATATTTGTAGGCCTCTAACAATAACACATTTTTCCGGACAATATATTTACCCAGAAACTATCACAATAAACGATGGTATGGTATCGTTTGTTTGTTGTTGTTATTTTAAATGTCACTAATATACTGATGATGTTTGAGCAAAAATAATTAAAGTACATCCTTTTTAAATGCAATTATCTTTCAATTCTCAAGGATATTGAAATCTGAAAAAAAAAATACTCAGGCTCTGTTTTCTGTTATGGTAATCTGAGTGTGTAGCCAGGTTTCCGCGGTGATTGCAATGCAACAGTCCTGAAATTGGTGATTTCCATGTGGTTGTTGTTCCAAAACACATGTTTTGTGTGTTATGGATCTGGCGTCGCAGGGAGAGACGGCTGGAAAAGGACTGACGGCCCACCAGGCTTATAAAGCATTGGGAGAAACCCTATATTTCATTTTCATATTGAGTTTTATATGATTCCTTAACTTTCTGTATCACAAATGAAAGCCTTTGGACTCACATTTCTAGTATTTGTAGCTCTTGTCGCTTTCCTTCTTGCTCTCGTGTCCTGATTCCTATAGTTCAATATAGATGGATTAGTGATATTATTAGTCCATTGTTATTGTTATTGATATTATCCACTGACGACAACCATTAATGACATTAATTGAGCTCATCTTATGTTTCATTGTGTGAATTTATGCATTGAGTTCACTGGCATCCTTCATCTTGATGTAAACAGCCAGGAGCTACGCAATGCTTTTCAGACAAATTGACAAGCTAGTTAGTAGTAGCCTGGAACTCGCCGACGGACGGCCGTTTAAAATTAGACACGGACCGGCCTATAAATGGGTACTATTTTTTCCCCCCGGAAAAAAAGGTGAATGGCGGACGATGGAAGGGTACCCACGCTGCAGACGGATGACGAACAGACGCTCAATTTTTGGTAAAATGCCCAGCTTTGCTAATTGGTGTGTATTAATTGGTGAACGAAAGGCATTAACTTTGTGCACTTTGTAGGTTGTCGTATTTTGAAGTTGAGTGAAGTTGACGTGCATTAGTTTAGGGGGGCGCTGCCACATCAAATATGGCGGATACTCTTGCAGCCAGTGAAGTACTCTGCATAGACTCTATAGTGCTCTATGCTAGTAACATGCTGGTCACACTGGTCGGCGTCTTATGTTTTGATGAATAAAATCTACTTTCGAAGTGCACAGAACCAACTTCTGCATCTGTTTTAATGAATAGAAGATACTCTCGAAGTGCACAGCACTTCACCTCGTTATTAAATAGAGGGCGGGGGGAACTCTTGCATATGCGAACGGAAACGCCACAAAACGAACGGTTTGGATAGTTTATGCAAACCATCCCACCCCTAGTTACGTTAATTAGCTGTACCTAAACGTTTAAAATATATATATTTTTTACTGGTCCCAAACCAGTGTTCATATCGCTAGCTAAACTAAGGTTGGCTTACCTCTCTGTGGGGTTTCTAATAATGACTCTTTGTGTGACCCAGACGCTCAAAGAAGCATTTACCACTGAAAGTAAGGTAAACATGGAGTGGAGTTTATTAGTAAGGATGCTCTCAACATGATAAAAGGGGAAGCCCACAGATTTATGATCATATTTAAGTGAATAATGATAAATTAGGTTATGATTTATTTAAAATCATTGTGTAGCCACTTAATATCAAACCTTTTGGTACTTTTTTGTGATATATATGTATATATTTATATGTGTGTGTGTGTGTGCGTGTGTGTGTATATAATCATTTAAGTGGGCTGAAGGACATTTTAGGGAGGCTTCAGCCCCTCTTAAATAGGCCTAATGACACCATTGGCCCACCCAATCACTGCGTCGCATGAACCATGAACCCACCTTTAAAGGACACCTGTTTCCTCTACACCATCCTCCCTCCCAGAAGACCTCATTAGAGAAAAGGACCATTTCTTAAGAGGTTTATAAAACTGTCAGCGACTGCCTTAAAAGTCCCAGAAGACTCCAGGAACCAGCTTTATTTTCCCTAAGGCACTATTTCCAGATGACCGGACACTTTCGTTTGAAACACACATGTACATGCTTGCAGATTTCTGATGAGTTTAAACTATGTGAATGGGTCGCGTTAAACCTTGTATGACCTTTATACAGGTTGCAAATGTGTGTGCGCTCGCATGAATGTTATGTAAGTATTGGGCTACTCTTCCTCTGAGGAAATCTATGCATTGACAATGAGCCAGGTTATTCCCAGGCCATTACAGGCTAAAGGAAAAGAAAAAAAACCAGACGGTCGCTCAGATGTAAAAATAGCTCCTGTGAAGCACCTCTTATGCTAATTATCTGGGCTGAGAGCTTTGATCAAACCTCTTTTGCCATCTCAGCCATCGTCTAATTGAATTGTGCTGCGCTTTTTTTTTTTCTTTTTTTTTATCAGCGGGCCTAGTGTGGGGACATTACTTTCTGCGATGGAAGGCATCTGATAATGAGGTTGTATTGATTGAGTAGCCGCCGTTGCCTCCTCTTTCGGCAGCCTAACTATTCCAGACAGCAGGCCTGGATGCTTGTCAGAACCCCGATCCACCCCAGAGAGCGGCCAGGAAGCTTGGGCCGCTTAATGATCTGCTTGTACTCAGAGGAGCCTCCTCTTACTGTTGACCCTAAGTTGACCTAGCATGGAAGCGTTGGACATATTAGGGACCCAATCAAAATGCATTATACTGTGAATGTCAGTGAGTAGCCATGACATACGATGAGTGGAGATTATGGTCACTAGTCAGGAATGATTGATGAAGGTGCCCTTTGCGTTGGTTGTGGTGGGTTTTCAATAAATTGTGCTGTCCACTCATATGCAATAGAATAGAACCACTGTGATGAGTTCAGAACACAGAACCTCAAAATGCCAGGATGGATGCAGCTATCGAGTATTTTTAGAATTGAGTATTCTCTCAATTTTCTAATCGATTATTCAAGTAATAGGATAAAAATAGATGTTGCTTTATTAAACACAATAATACGTACATGTGAGGTGTTGGTATCAATGTTGCGCACTTGGGGTCAGGATTGAGTGTGTAAAAGCACTGTTTTTTTTGTCAGTACAATACCATAGCTATTGATTTAAGAACTTAAGTGATTTTGGTTGTCATCAGGTAAACCATGGAACATGAAGAGATATCAGCTCTTAAATGTAAAAATTTCTGAGCTGTTTTTCTTGACATAATTATATTTGTTCAAACAAACGTATCATTAGTTGTACCAGGCATTTAAAATAAAAAATAAACTAAGCAAGCAATGCCTAGCTCTGCCAAATAATATATAGACATCAATGCCTCAGTACGCTTCAATTTTGAAGTTGTTCCTGTCAGCGTGTCGCGGTGTATCGGCTGACATGACTCGTCTTCTAGACTGTTTGGGCTGCTTATATTGCAGTCACTGTTGATGACCTGACACTTCTTGTCTGTTGAAACACACATGTACATGCTTGTAGATTTCTGATGAGTATGAACTATGAGAATGGGTCGCATTAAGGCTGTTCGATTTTGCCTAATAAGAAAATCCCGATTATATTCTCTCAAATCCCGATTTTACGATTACGATTTCTTTGTAAAATAATGAAAAATGAAGTATTTTGAATGTCTTTTATTTAAACAAAATTTTTCTTTCTTTGAACTCAAAATGCCAGTCAATTTACCTTAATACACACAGAACAATCCATTGGGATTAACAGCATTTTACTTACACAATAGATTTCAGATCTGTTCTTAATTAAACCAATAATGAAAGAAGGAAGTGCATATACCATCTGAAACGAAATCATCAACATGAGAGAAGGTAGACAGTTCAAAATCGCTTAATTGATCAGCCCTAGGTGACGTTAAACCTTGTTTTACCTTAACCAGGTAACCAGGTTGAAAATGCGTGTGCGCTCGCAAGGGGTGGGCGATATGGCCGAAAATATCTCAATAGTTTTTTTTAAAAACTTGCTACTGATAATTTGACGATATTCCACCAAAAATATATTCAAAATGTACACTTGCTTCACAGAAAATTATGGATGGACAAAATGTTTCAGAACAGCAGCCTTTTTTTTAAGTGCTTCAGCAAACCATTGCACAACAATATTCAGTATTTAAAGGGGAAATCAACCCAAACACATTTTTCCGTGCTGCCCTGTTCGTAAGTCTGCTGATAGTGTAGTGGTACACACGCCTGAGTTGTGTGCGAGCAGCGTGGGATCGATTCCCGCTCAGTGACAGTGTCTATGTGTGCCCTGCGACTGGCTGGCGACCAGTTCGGGGTGTAGTCTGCCTTCGCCCATTGACGGCTGGGATAGGCTCCAGCAACTCCCCGCGACCCTATATAGGATAAGCGGTTTGGAAGATGACATGACATGACATGCCCTGTTCGTAATGTCTTCCTTTGTCAAAAGGTACGTATTTACTAAATGCCACTTGATACAATGACGCCGTAATTAACTAGTGGTTTGTTAGCGTCCTAAATTAGTGACTGAATATGATTTCAGGATGGCATTTTGTTGATGTCGGCAACAAGCGTAGAAATTGCAAAAAGGTAAGCTGAATGTCGAAAACGGAAGCCAAGTTAGCCGCTTTGCCACCCCGCAGGCCAACTTCAACTTAAAAGTATACTAAGGCTATTGCATTGGCATCAATGACTCAATGTATTATTTGATAGGCTTTATTTTGAAGTTTGGCGGCACGGTGGTCAACTGGTTGGCACGTCCGCCTCACAGTTCAGAGGTCGTGGGTTCGATCCCGGCTCCGGCCTACCTGAGTGGAGTTTGCATGTTGTCCCCGTGCCTGCGTGGGTTTTCTCCGGGAACTCCGGTTTCCTCCCACATTCCAAAAAACATGCATGGTAAGTTGATTGGACACTCTAAATTTCCCCTAGGTATGATTGTGAGTGCGGATGTTTGTTTGTCTCTGTGTGCCCTGCGATTGGCTGGCAACCAATTCAGGGTGTCCCCCGCCTACTGAAGACAGCTGGGATAGGTTCCAGCACGCCCACGACCCATGTGAGGATAAGTGGTGTAGATAATGGATGGATAGATATTTTGAAGTTAGCCTTAGCCGAGACGGCGTGTTCGCTGAGTATGTTTGTAGCTTCCCTTTCATGTCTGAGTGTTGGGACAAGAGGGCAGAAAAAAAATCCTGTATCATTAATTTGGGAACTTTCCCCCCCAAGTTGCAAACATGCGACACGACTAACTTGATCCATGAGGGTTTTCAACTCCCTCTGCTTGGAAGCAAAAAAATATCCTTATATTTTGACCCGAATACCCGTATTATTCGATAGAATTTTCAGTATTCGAATACCAAAATATTCGATAGCTGCAGTCCTACTGCTCGGCGTGTGTTGTGGCCATCGGCAGCTCATGAATGAATGTGTTTATTACGCATTTCTTTCTTACCCTTTGTGCAATTGAACCGGTGATTGTCTATCCTTGATGACTTGCGGAGAGCGGTAGCCTTGCTGTTGTGGTAGATATTTTATCTTCTTTTTGAAGTGTAAAATGACTCCTAGCTTTGGACATTCTGTCTTTTATGGAACCATTCCTCCTGTGTTTCCATTATTTCTACACGGAGTGTAAACTGCAGTACAGTGCAGTAGATGATGCTTCATCCTTTTTCTGCATTCAAATTATGGAAGTTGTTCAAATAATTGATGAAGCCATACTTGGATGGATGCAGCCTCGGAGAAATACCCACAAGATTCGGCGATGTAATCCAAACTTCAGTTAAGGGCCTAAAATGTTGAATAAAGGATAAGCCTTTATTTATTAGGAGAGAAGCTACTGCTTCATACACATCTTACGAACATGAATGAAATGCAAAAAAAGCTGGAAGGTGTCCGTGTTCCTGCTGCAGTTTAGAAACTCCTAATAGTCAGACAGTTCACTTTTCCTCAAATTTTGATGATGTACAGCAGCTAACAAATAAACTAACTTTGTAGTGAAAGCCTCCAAGAGGGTTCAGCTAAAGTGCTTCCAAGAAAGTTTTTCCCGAGTGAAGCAGATCCTGAATAGCGTTGTCTCGAAAGGCTAGACGTTATCCTTTGGCACGTTGTCATCTCCCACACATTACAAGGAGTTTAGGCTGTGCTAGCATCCCCCCGCCACAACGTGCTTCTGCTGCTAATTCTTTTGCTCAATAAAACGTTCATAATTGACGTTGAATATTCATGAGGGAAGTTTGGATGTCGGTCAACATTTTGTCCCTCCACCCGCTCTGCTCATATGCGAGTGTGCTGGCGATCGTACACAAACGCTGCTCTGCTCAATGACAACTTGCCGATATCAGTGCATTAAATTGCTGTAACTGAGAATAAGCAAATTGCATGGCCATTAAACAGGCTGATCGACCAGGTTGCTAACCAAGAGATCATTAAAGTGGAAGTGAACCCAAGCATGTTTTTTTTTAAGAATATTCTATGCAGGCTTGTTGAAACAAGGCATTCTGATAAATATTGCCTTTGTGGAATATGAGTTAAGCAGCAAAATCCACTCGTTTTAGCCATCTCTGGAGGTGGCCATTTTGTCACTTCTGTCGACTGAAAATGACATCACAGTTGCTCAGGGGTCAGGCATCGACAATCTGAGCACTGAGTATCTGTGATGTCATTTTCAGTCAACAGAAGTGACAAAATGGCTGCCACCTGAGATGGCTAAAAACGGCTTAACTCATATTCCACAAACGCAATATTAATCAGAATGCTGTGTTTCAACTAGTGGGCTTACATAGAACATCCATCCATCCATTATCGACAGGGCACACAGAGACAAAAATTCGCTCTCACAATCACACCTAGGGGCAATTTAGAGTGTCCAATCAACTTACCATGCATGTTTTTGGAATGTGGGAGGAAACCGGAGAAAACCCACGCAGGCACGGGGAGAACATGCAAACTCCACACAGGGAGGCCGGAGCCGGGATCGAACCCACGACCTCTGAAGTGTGAGGCGGACGTGCTAACCAGTCGAACACCGTGCCGCCCAACATTGAACCAACAAGTTCAAAACTCAAATGCACATATCCAGCTAATATAGCATACGCAGCTGCAGCATATACAGAAACTCTGTACATACATATGCATCATATGTTCACATAGACTGCTAGGATTAGATAGACTTCCTTGCTTGCCCATAAAATGCAGCGTTGTGTTTGTCACATATATTTTCTTTCTAAAGCAAGACAAGGTTAGCCAAGTGTTCAGTAGCATGTTTTCAGTAACAGCTCCATTATTGTATTGTCTTGCACTTCTCAAAAATAAAGCTCTTGTGAAAAATAATACTAGATAATAATGCAAAAAATGTATTAAAATAAATACTGGTTAAAAACATCCCTTTGAGTAATCCATGGTAAAGTTCACAAATAGTAAAAAGATCATGAAATTGAAGAACAGAGAAGTTCATGTGATTTGCCCAAAAATAAATCCTTCTATTTTTTTTTCTTAAGAATCAGAATTGTGAATTGTTAGGAACCAGAATCAAATCAAAACATCGGAACCGGAATCGTCCAAATTCAAACGATGCCCAGCCCTACCTGCTACTATTCTGGATAGCCAATAACTGAAAGTATTTTAATTTATTTTATTTTATTTTTTTATTATTACTATTATTATTATCTGTGACTTGTTGGTTTGCCTTAAAAGATAAACATGTGGGTCTAGATACTCAGACAACTTACAGATTTTGTTGTCAATTTATGTTTCTGTAAGTGGTGGGTGTTATTCTTTTTCACTACCTCAAACAACTTGAAAATGATGTGCCATTGGTGTTGCACAGTATGGTTATTTCTTTGCACTAGTTCAGACAATTTACAGATTAATATTTTTTTTTTGTGTGTGCTTTGTTCTTTGCACTACTTCTTCCTTTGTTTTGCACTACCCCAGGTTCAGACAACTTCAAATGTGTCATTGGTTCCAGGCATTGACTGTACAGAGGGTTGTCGAAGTTAAATACTGAAGTTGTACTATTTTTTGCACTACCTCTTAAAAATGCTAATTTAAGTTTTTGTCGATAAAAAAAGTTTTACAGTAAAAAAAAAAAAAAAAAAGCCTGTGCTTTAATTTGTTCCGGGTGGTATCGAAATGGTATCGAGTATCGATACTGAACTGGCTATCGGTATTGAAGTTGAAATTCTAGTATTGTGACAAGCCTAAGTGCTACTAAGCCTAAATTGCTAAACGCAGGTGTCTTTTTGAATTGTGTGGGCTGGTAAAAGCAAGGATAGCTTAAGTGCATCTCTTTTCTTATACAATATACAATACATCTCTATTTATATAGCACTTTCACTACAGCTGTAGCTGTATATTGATTTATGTTGGTCAGTGATCATGAACTGCATTTCCTTGGCACAGTCAATTGGATTTCGTAAGTAGGTCATTGCAAAAATGAGAAAACAATTGGTTTAGCACCATTCAGTTTACACAATGCCTCTCTGGACAGTGATTCATAGTGTTCTGAATAGCATAATTAATGTTTTTCCCACTATATTCCCTTCAGCCGTTGGCAAATACTCGACAGCAGGCCTATTGAAATTATCCAAGCAGATGTGAAATGTGTTGTGGGTGTTAGAGCCATTGTGCCATTAAGAGAGTCCCTTCAATCTAGAACACCAGCAGATCTAGTACGTATATTGTATGAGGCAGAATATGATGAAGATTCGGAGCCTATTTACGGTTAAGTAGACGTGAATGAGGCTCAGAGTCACTAGTGTGTGAAGAACACATCACGTTTTCATTGCGTTTTTTTCTGTCTTGATATGCGCTTTGTGATTGACTTGTGACCAGGATATGATAAACCTAATGCATGAAAGGGCTCTACACTAACTTTTGCACTGGTAGCACTGGCGCTGCTAACTTTTTCAGTTGGTCGCACTGCATAGGATTTGGTTGCCCAGCATTGAGCATGTTTGCTGATATACCTGTATAGTCATCTCATTTGGCATACCGTAATTTTGTATGATGTAAAGATTGACACGATATACGTGCAAAATATTTTGCTGTAATAAGAACTTTGTTTGCAACAATTAGCCGCTGACAAAACAGGTCATTTATTTTATATAACTAAAAGAAAACAAGGAAAGCAAACGATACCATGGCAAAAAACTACAATAACATTTGACATCCCAACCAGTAGACCAAAGATGGAAGCCCGACTGATTTGATTAAGCTTTTTAACACAAGTGACTAGATGGAACATTCATTGTAATTACCGTAAGTAAAATAGCAAAGTGATATAACCACCATCATTCTTCTTGATATAGGTTAGCTTTTAAAGATTGAAAGAATGGCAATGTTATTTGGATATTTGTAGCTAACATTTACTACATTGAGGAACTTTTTTTCTGTTTGAGTGTGAAATGTCCAGCTGTATGATGAATGCCCCTCGTGTCTCGTCGAATGCGAGAGGTGTCAATGTTTAATGTGATGTTCCTATTATGACCCCAGCTGTTTGCACCACAAAAGTTGAGTGTATTATTAACGATAATACAAATATTGAATCACAAGCATCTGCCTGCGATCCAATTGATCAGCTCGTAACACATACATATATCCGTTTCCGCGTTTTAAGCTAGTGATCGCTTGATAGTTGGACACCCAACTGGCCAAATACGTACATATTGTGTTTTACAACAGTAACACCTAACAGTACAGTAACCCCTCGTTTATAGCGGTTAATGGGGACCAGAACCCACCGCAATAGGTGAAAAACCGCAAAGCAAAGGTTGACTTATTATTATTTTTATTATGTATTTATTTATTTGATTTTATATTAGATTTATTCTAAAGTTTTATTTTGGGGGGATTTACACCTCTGTTACGCCGTTGCGAACCCCCCTACATGGTTCTCACTTGTAAATACTTGTTATACAATACATTTCACTTCAAAAATGCAAAATGAAGACTAAATACCAAGCTGCAGGCTGTGAGAGGGATGTGAGCTTCAACCGCGGCAGCGGATGATTAAGACGGAACATTTGCTAATAACTATGTTAAAGTCTTAACTTTTATCCTAAAATTGACATACCTTAACTAGAATGCCGTAGTGCATTTTATCCAAAGGTACAACCCTGCACTTTTAAACGCTTGTCGTCGTCGTTGCTGTCGTTGTTGTGCAAAGTGAAAGTAAAACTGCTGCTGTTGCTGCTGCTACTTCTTCATTAATACCTTCTTCTTCATTAATTCCTTCTTCTTCGTTGCCTTTCTACTTCTTTTAAAATGAAGACGCACGGTCGCCGGAGATAATCATGCCTTAACTTTCTCTTTGGACAATAACATCAACAAGGTCCTTTGGATAAAATGCAATGCGGGATTCTACTTAGGGTAAGATGTTTTAAGACAAACTTAAGACAAAACTAACAAACACTTTAACAGTTTATTTGCTGATGTCTCATCGTCCTTGCCGGGAGGCTGAGCGCTCTCTGCTGGTAACTTGTAAACACAGCTGTTGTAGTACTGTCCTATCCTCTCATCCAGCTTGACTGTCTAAATGAACAGCACATTTGAATAACGTTATGAGTTTCCGATCATCACATTTATTTTGACGTCATTTTTTGCGCTGAGCACGTTCGTGCTTGCCGGGTGGCTGAGCGCGCTCTGCTCGCAACTTGTAAACACAGCTGCCGAACAGCACATTTGAATAACGTTATGAGTTTCTGAACAGAACATTGCTCGCGTGGACTAGACTAGCGAGAGACTGCAATGATGCGCACGCAGTCAGCTCACGGCATAAATCCACTTGTGCTCTTGTTGGTCGATCTCGCACCGGGAACCGATCACGCGCCTTTTATGAGTACCTGCGGGTATGTACAAAGACTCTGAGTCAACTCATTGCTTGGAAACAATGCGTCTTTCTGCAATATGGCTGTGGTGTTTCAATTTTCCATCTCTAATGACGGATGACGAATGACGGACGCTCAATTTGTAGTAAAATGCCCAGCTCTGCCCTTTTGTATCCCTCAGTCCTTGTAATTTGCTGTGTTGTGCAGTCAACACAATAAAGTCCACAATACCATTACAGAACTAAGCTAATTAATAGAAGAGATATGGTGTGCCATATCCACTAGAAGACATTAACTCTTCAATAAATCGCCATCTTGCAATTTTGGAATGTGGAATGATAAGAAAGCTCTTTTCAAGCAACAGGATCAGTTAAACTCTGCTAAAAAGGACGAGCTTCTGTCTGGGGGCCCTTTAGCTAGTAGATTTGACATCTGATCACTTCTAGCGATTGTACGCAATTGACGCTCAGCAATGTGTGATGTTTACACATGAAGCTCTTAACCTAGCTAACATTTTTTCTTCTGGAAAACCATTTCCATTTCATCAGGTCTTGCAGGTCATCCTAGTTATGTACAATGGAGTGTGTGTGTCCATGAGTGCTCCTTTTGCGCTTTTTATTAGACCCCCGTGTTGTATTCTGAGTGGTCTTGACACGGGCATTGTTATGTCAACACCCTCATCAGCCGCTGTATTGAAGAACAGACGCCGAAATGTCCCGCCATCACAACACCAGTGCCACCAACCAATGTTGATTGAACAACAGCCAATTGTGTGTGTGTCGTAAGCAGGGGCGGAGCCAGAATGTGGCTAATGGGTGGGCCTGGAAAAATCAGTGTGGGCCTGAATATTTCTCTCACTGAGCCACAATCCTCCTGTCCCAACACATCGTACATTCAAATATAATGACAAACTGAATAATATGAAGTTCAGAACTTCCTTAGACAACTTCAATTATGCCATGCTTGATATTCAATAAAAGAAAAAACACAACAAAACACAAATTCAAAAATAATTTCCCAAAAAATGAAAAGTATTTGTTTCTTCATGAATCTCACTGGGTGTGTAGTCTGTCATGGCTCCGGCCCTGGTCTTAAGGCAAGGTGACTGCATAGTAGATGTACTCTTGCTCAGACTCCCCCCCAGATTTGTCATCATTTTACTTGGGAGTGTAATGCAGCCTAGGTGTGAGGCGCTGCTTGAATGAGTATGGATTAATGAAGTCTGTCTATCTGTCTGATCACTGTCTCTCTCTAATAGACTGTAACAACAAAAAGCAAAATCCAAAATCACCTTGACCATACCCAAGTTATTATAGGATCTTTACATAGTCTGGTAGAATTGCTTGCATTTTATTTTTATTTATTTTGATGTTTTTTCATAATCCTTCTTAGCTGCTTTGCAGTGGCGATGAGATGCACCGTCTATGTGTCATCCTGAGACTTAGGAATTGGAAAGCAGATCTGAGTTTGCATTCTGACAGCAAACACTGGCGCTGGTGAAAAAGCTCTTGGGTTTGCATTTTACAACATGGGGCCTAGTACACATCCTTTTCGCTGGACAACTATCATTCCAAAGATAGGTTCTGCACTGTTTATTTTTACAACAGCAACAAGGCGCCCCACCCAAAATGCACCCAGTCTTGAGTAGCCCTGTGGTGCGCCAAGACTATGTCAAGATCTCAAATCGACATAAATCTTTGCCGCTCCAAGTCTTGGTGTAAATGCTACTATGTCACACTGAGGACAGTCGCAGGATGTTGGGGGGCTACATGTAAAAGTGGCCTATTTATTTATTTTTTTGGGCATACAGAGAACAGAAGGGACTCCGGTCACAGGAGGTAACCCAAGACGCATTCTCTTGCGAGTTACTAACATGCTTAAATGATTTCTGAAATGCAGTCGTAGTTCGGTACCCCCATCCTTATATTAGCATTTACAATTTTAATGTCATCAATTTACCAGTCCATTAATTTTGATGAGATAACCTTTGCTGGAGAAATCCAGTGTGTGCGTGTCCATGCACAAGGGTGAATAAGTGTGTGCATGCGTGCGCGTGGATGCGCGTGTCAGTGTTCCACATCAATGACACCGCAATTTTACTTTATAATGGAGATAAACCTAGAACTGTTTGCAAGCCCATTTCTCTTTTTCCATTTCAACGGTGGTAGCAGTGTCATTTGTTATAGAGTGGCATCACAGAAATTGCTTTGGGAGCACCGGCAACCTGGATGACTACCTTGACAGATTCGACTCTGTTGAAGGGCCGAACAACATTCATCCTTCTTCTCTCAAACAATGATACGGGCATTCAGGCGTGTTTTATGGGGAGTGAGCACTTCTCAAATGTTTTCCCTCTAATTGTCTTGTGTGCTCAAACAGGCCAAATCTATATTCTATTCTATGAAGTTGGTAACGTCCTGTGGTGGTGAATTAAAACACTCAGTGGCTCACTCAGCTGGAGGGTAGCAGCTGCTGCGCGTCATAATGAGAATTTACTCTGTCATAGTTAAATTGCTGCCTGTTAATTGAGGTGAGTCAGGTGGCGCTTTACGATTTTGGTTGTGTCCAAGATTCACATGGGAAGTGACACGCTGATTTAGACTGCTTTCATTTCATCACTGTTGTGTGGTTTATCAACCACTTTGAGTATGATTAGTTTCTCAAATATGTGGAAATAAAATGAAAAGAGGAAAAACCTTCACATTAACCTTGCGTGTTTTTGTCACATCCCAACTGTATTCCTCCTCTTGATGCAGCAATGTGTAATACAACCTCTACTAATCAAAATACTTCTGCCGCCTCCACTGATAGAATCATGTTGACTGCAGGCCAAGACCTCTTTGGTACCCTCAGTGGTACTACTACTCAGAGGTGGGCATTTTACTACATTTTGATGGTCCGTTATTTGTCATCTATCAACGGCCTGGGTACCCATCCCTCATTCGTCAGTCCGTCATTTTTTCAAGGCAAACTAACATGTAATCATCAGTTGGTCGGTCAGGTATTTTGTCAGGTATTATTATTATAATTATTATTATTATTATTATAGTTCATCATAGGTCCATTGGTCTGTCAGGTTTCACATACCCTAACTTGCCAGTCTATTGAACTGGTGGCTGCCTGCAGCTGTTTAACTTCTGAAACGTCAAAGTTTTAATTTAAAGTTTAAAATGACCTATGTTAACCACAATCCAGCTCCGCAGTGTGGCCAAGCGTAAGTAAATTCCAAACCGAGTGGCACTCCAACCTCTGTTTCTAAATGCCTTCTTCTTCCTCCTTCTTCTTCTTGTATAGCAATTATTTTTCTCCTTCTCCTCCTCCTCCTTCTTTTGGTTCATTGGCGGATTACAGCTCTTTGGTGCATACTGCCAACTGCTGTACAGGAAGCGCAAAACGTTTCCATATACAGTCAATGCCCCGTGATCAAACACACGAGACAGTCTTGAATGTAATTAATTTCACCAAGATTTAACAGAAAACCACAACCATTAAGGTTTATATGCAAATAAACACACAGACATACCATATTAGCCTCAAACAAAGATTGTAGATTTGTGATGTCATTGCAAAGTGAAGTGACGTCTTCTGGTTCCGCCTCCCTAGTCAATCCCAACCGGCCATCAAAGTTCCCACACAGATCCTATTGAAAACAAGAGCACTCACTCTCACCCATATGTAGCCAGCGCAGTCCTCTCTAAAGTAACCCCCTGCGAAAAAACACATGAGACAAGCGGGGCGTGTTTCTGTCAGTCGTCAGCAAAACGGGCCGATACTTGACCTGGTTAGTGATGATTACACTGATGGATAAAAAGTCACTTCCATCATTGTTTAATCTATCTTTAAAAAAAAAAAAAAAAATTTAGTTTCCCGTCTATCGTCAATCGTCAATGGGCAATGACAGACTAGCGAACCATGTAGTCTTATAGCATTATTGCTCAATCATTTTTAAAAAGGCAACCAATTCAGCAAACAAGAAGAGTCCAGATGCCTTGGTTAAACCTTTGTAGATTTCCATTACCTCAGATGACTTGAGAATCAACACAGTCATAAAGAAACGCACCTTTTGGCAAGCTCTTTGGTACTTGTTATTGATATTTGTGACAGTAAGTTAAATATGAGTTGGGCAGTTATGCTCTTAGGCTAGCGAAACGTAAATGTCTTGTGAGGACATCATAAAACCATTCTTAAACAGAACTTGTGTTGTTTAAACAAATGAAAGTACCAAAGTGGAAGACAATTCAAGCTGATCTTGTAGCGTCAAGCTGCATTCAAGTGCAGAAGCCAATCGTACCTAAGAAAAGATCCAACTCCGTCTTCGTTTTTTGTTGTTGAGCAGTGTGCCATAAACAAGCAGGGATGCATGCACTCCACGCACTTTTTTATTTTGTAATCATTATGTAATATTTGCAATAATGTTTGTGTTCAAAATGGTCATGTACGAAACATTTCCACCTGTATGTTCACATCCCATTTGCACATTCAACGAACAAACCTATTGTGACCAAATACTAAGGTTCATTAGGCTGCCAGTCCAGGGCCTCAAGATAACTAATGACTACACAATATAACCCAGTTAATATGAATGTGAGAGGGGTCAAAGGTCTTGTAGGACAATTAGGTACTTAAATGTATTTGTGGTTTGCATCCCAATAGCGGTAGCACAATCGCAAGTGTGTAGGCTAACATGCATATTCTTATTATTTATTTTTTATTTATTTATTTATATTATTTATTATTCTTATGATTGCATATCATTATATTATAAGAGGAAGCCAAGTCAAAAATGTTGTTTACAATAATATGTTCTATGTGCCCCCTCTACTCTAAACAAGGTGTTCTGATTCATATTGCATTTGTGGAATATGTATTTAAAAAATCATCCTGTTTTTATCCAATTCATGGCGCAGCCATTTTGCCACTTGCTATTCACAGAAAAAGACATCACAGTGCCCACCACAGCTTGCGAGCATCACATGACCAAACACAGGAAATGATGGATAAAAACGGGGTGATTTTTCCACTTAGTTCATATTCCAGAAATGCAATATGAATCAGAATTTCCTGTTCGAACATATTACTCTCAAGAATTTGTTTGAGTTGACTTTCTCTTTAAGTAACCTTTTGGCTTTCTGTCATCAATACACCTAAATCAAGAAAAGCACAAAAAAATAATCTCCCGCAGCTTTGACCCCAACGACCACATCTCATACTGCGAGGAGTAAAGTGCCTCGTGATGACTGCCTTGCCTCTTAATCCCTGTTTCGGCTTTGTGTGAGACCTGGCACCACTTTGGGCTCTCTATCTGTCCATCTATCAAATTCTCTACACATACAGATTGGTAGTGTTCCACAGCCTGGCCCTGCAATATATAATGACTTTATCCAGGCATGAAAAATTGGAGCGAACTGTGATAAATGCTTTACTCCCTGCTGGGAGCAGATGAGTAAGGCAAGCTCGGGCAAAGAGTCGTCACACCTGGACCTGGGATTCATTGTTTGTCTCAAGACATTATCCTCCTCTTTGGTTCATTTTGGAAGACAACAGCTGTTATGATATGGCTTCTGAAAGTCATTTGGTTACTTGATTGGCATTTACTTGGATATATAATTAGGTATATAATTAATTTTGATTTTGCACATTTTTGCGCACAGAAATGTGTTAAAAATCAAACTGTTTGTCAATTTAAAAAGAATAAAAAATGGTTACCTTCCCTCGTTCCACTTCAAAGAGGATGTCCACTCCTGACCTGCCCCAGGTTCTGGAGCTATTTTCAGGTTACATAGCGTACAGTAGTGCTGGGATGATACACTTTTGTGCCAAGCCGATATGGATCCCCATACTTGGCCTGCAAGGCAATACGTATTGCGATACTTCAATATTATCAAAATATCTCGATATTTTTTCAAAAACCTCGATAATGATAATTTGACGATATTCTACTAAAAATATTTTAAATCTGCACTTGCTCCACAGACCAATTGTGGATAGACAGCGTTTGTGAACATCTCTTTTAAATTGCTAAATACAGCTTCTGCAAAACATAATGATATTCTACGGCAATATTTAACAATGAAGAACAAAAAAACTCATAACGTTACTTCCATGTCACCTTAGGGGCTCCGTAGCCGTCAATGCACCCTTATACAGCATTTCCTTGTACTTTGCACGCTGTCGGCTGACTCGCTTTTCGAGGCAGTATTAATACTCGATAATGTAAAATTACACATCGTGAAAGCAAGATTGACGATGATATCGATAACGATATATATCCCCTTGCTGCAACTAATGATTATTTTAATAATTGATTAATCTGTTGATTATTTTGTTGATTAGGCGCTGAATTGAATTTTTTTTTAAAGAATGTTTTAATTTCTATCCTTTTATTAAAAAACATGATGTTATTTCTAATTGATTGAATTAATTATGATTCAGTTATTGCTTTGGTCTGTAGCGTCAGAAAATACACAAAAATCAAAGTAAAAGTTGATGTTTGCAAATGTTGTATTTTGATTCAGCACAAAGATAATCAGGCTGCTTTCATGGAAGGCTATAAAAATTGCAGAATATTTACTGTGGAGAGGCTGAAATCACAAGGAATTGGACAATTTTAAATTAAACAAGGTCTCTATAATCGATTAGTTGTTGAATTATCTTTTTTTTTTTTTTTTTTTTTTTAAGTTTCAGGTATTGTTTGGACTGATGTGAGGCCAACAACATCTGGCCGCTTAGGCTTTACAGTTTCCGTCGTATCCGCTTTCCCGGCTCTAAACGTAGAAATACGCAACAGCGCTCCAGGCTCTAGTGGTAGAAACGCAGCTATGTGCTCCCGGGCTAAATGGGTTGAGCCTTGAATGCATCCTCAAGAGTTACAAGTGATGAAGAGATCAAGCCCTTCTCATGTAGAGTCCAGTTCATTTAAGTAGTATTCAAATGACATATTTACAGGAGGAATACAATATGTGGGTAACAATCCTCCACATACGCACCCGAACCAAAACACAGTGAACTTGCCAGCCTCCAGGGAGTCATTTGTGCGCGATCAGGGGATGAGTATTAGGCATTTGCAGGCCACTATGTTGCCGGCTTACTACTCCTGGAAGAGTGTTGGTGATAAAATTCCACCCCACTCCCCTGTAATCTGCTTCTTCAGAGATGTGGGGTCATTTGGCCATATGGGCTTGAATGATGATGTGTGTGTGCGTGGGCACGCGCGTGTGTGTATGTGTGTCTGAGAGAGAGATTTCTTTCCCCAAGATTGATTGCCGTCATCTCGATGGACTATTGAGTTAGCGGCGATCAGAGAGGCTTACTACAACATTGAGAGGAGGATGTGGCATGCATGCACACCTCTCCAATGCCTACACACTTCTATAATGTAATAACCAATCTTTTCAATCTTTTTACATTATTCCAGACAAACTAAAAGCTGTGTACAGATTTTGCACGAATGGTTATTTTGTCTTTCTTGCATTTAAATTGACAGTACACCAACTTCCATTATCTCTAGCATAGAACAGGGGCAGGCAATTAATTTTGCAAAAGGGCCACATGAAAAACTGGAATTCTTGCCAAGTGCCAAGCCAACATGCTAACCTCAGCTTTGTTATTTTTAATGTACATGCAGGCCTCAGGTTACACGGTACTCGGCCTATGCTGTTTCAAGTTTACAACGCCCGAGTCTCGTCCATCATTTTGTCTCCAGCCCCATAGTGTGTGTGTGATCTTCTAGCGATGCTGATCCAGCCATGAGGAAAATGAAGATGGATAAGGAAAAGGTCGGAGAAAGGCAAAGTAGAAGTTGGTTGAAGTTTGTAGACGGAAACGCGAACAGAAGCCCATTTAAAATGATAGGCGGATCGGCCTATAGGCGACTACTATTTGTTCCAGCCCGACAAAGGCGCATACACGGACAACGGAACCGGTACCAGGCTGCAGGCAATAAACATACTGGTAAATCTTTGTAAAATGCGCAGCTCTGGAAATAAGAATGTTGCTAACATTCACCGAATGCTAAGCTAACACAACCATGCTTGATCCTTTTCACCTCGCATGGTTAAAATTTACCGCGTGTCGAAACAAAAACCCTCCCCGTGCACGTGTGTTGTCTATGTTGTAATGTTTTGACTGCCGTCGTATGTTGGAGGACATTTGTGAAGAAACTTCTGATGGCTTGTCGGCTGTGTGCCGCCGTTGTAACACTTGACTTTGACTTAGTGTACGTGTCTCCAAAGTTTGAGCACACAGACCCAAATGATAGCGTGCGGCTATTTGAGCCATGACAAATAAAATTGCATCCATGAAAAGTTGTCAAGCTGTCAAATATTAAAAAGAGTGAATTCAGTCGTATGTTTCGAGCCAAAAGAGAGATGAAAAGATATTCAATGATGAGTCACTGCGAAGTGGTAATACCCACTGGCGCTTAATATGACGTCATAAGTAGGCATTATCTTACTTTTCCTACCGGGTGGCGTGTGTGTTGTTACTAACTGGAAATCGCCACAAGTTTTGCTATTTCACCCATATGAAATTATTAATATGGTAAATATGGTCACCGGTAAGTATTAGTCTAAAACACAGATGGGCCCTTTCCCCTTTTTTGCCGGGCCACCCTACTGCCAATATACAGCGCTTGTATTTCAAGTTTGTGTTCTCGCCTCAAGGTCTCACCAGAATAATCTTGGTAAAACTCGTAAATTGGGTCACTCGTACCTCTCTTAGTCTATTTCATACTTAAACATTTTCTCCTCACTTTTCAGTTCTCATCCAACAATTTTGCTCTTGTCACGAGAGGGGAAGCTGTTATCTTTGGGTGAGCAGTTCCACGGTTCTCATTCACATTGGAGGTCACTTACTTTCTCAGTTGTCACTTCCCACTATGTCTGTGAAGTTATTGCCCTCACTTTCTATGTGAAAGGCTGTTCACTCTTAATTATCACACTCTATTTGATAATGTCCCCCTCCCTGTCTGTCACAAGGTCTCATTGGGTGCCTGGTAACATTTCCATTTCATTAAGAGGAGCCTGCTCGATTGTGTACAAAATGTGTGTGCACGTGCTTCTCATGCGCTGGTGTCAATGGGGTAAAGTTCCCTCCATGCCTCATCCATCCTCAAGTGTGTGGCTGAAAATGGCACACACAAAGTGAAACGTATCGTCGCTTGAGCTTTTCACAAACACATGTGTGAGCATGCCCACAAATTGGCAGTGCAATAGAATTCTAATTAAATGGTTTCCGTTCTTCACTTGCATTTTCCTCAAATGCCTGGTGACTTGATGCATACATCAAATCAGCTGTCATGAGCCTTGAAATTGCTTTGCTCTGCCCCCAATGAGATTGGGTAAAAGTGTGGGTGAGAGGGAAATTACTGTGTGTAAATGATTCAAAGTTTTTAATGGAACAAGTCCAGACAACAAATAATGTGGGAATGGAGTATGTCATGGGAGACAGTTGGATGTTTTTGTCTCAGTGTAATGGATTTAGCTTCGTTGTTTGTGCATACCGCTCGTCATGTGAAAACAACGTATGCCAGCTTGCAACTTTAATAAAAAGCCTAAGCTCCCTGTAGTGGTATTTTTGTGGATGGTCCTCTCCTCCCATAAAGGCTTCTCCTTCCAAGAGGCTGTTGGCAAGAAGAGGAAATTGTGAGCTTCTCTTTAGCTCAGTAGTGGTTGAATCAATACACCTACCGTTGTTTATTGTATTAAACTTGAAGTCTTTGCCCTCTGGGCGCTCCCACTGTTGGAGGAGAACCACTCAAGCCGCTCTGCCCGATTGGCTCAGTGTTGAATTGTCCACCAGTTGCCGTGAGCCTGAGTAGTAGTCGATGAGACAATAACGGCATGTGTGTATGTGCGACCAGGAAAAACATTGTTTTTGAATCTAATGTTTGTCTCTTCTCTTCATCTTGCTCTGTAGGTGTTGGCTCTAGAACGACAGGTCTTTGACTTCCTGGGTTACCAGTGGGCGCCGATCCTAGCCAACTTCTTCCACATCATCATTGTCATCCTCGGCCTCTTTGGCACCATACAGTACCGACCGCGCTACATTGTGGTGGTGAGTGCATGTAATCCCAATAAATCTGAGCTATTTGGATGTAGGATAGAATTCTTCATTGCGGTTTTGGGGTGTGGTGAAACGAGTCCTTGAGTAATTTGGGCATCTCGTTTAAAAAAAATTGCTTGAGGATTTTGTTTTCCACCTCGGGAAACTGTTTATTTAGTTAACACCGTCAGAAAGGCAAGTCAAACCAGCTGCAACAATACGTGCTCGTAAGGTAACGCGCCGCCAACATGCTGCATAGGTCAACTTCAAAATAAAAACCTTCCAAATAACACATAAACATCAACGGTTAATTTAAAGTCGGACTTGCAGTGGCGTGATCCTGTAATCATTATTGCGGTTGACTGCATTAGCAGCTTGTGGCAAGCATACCTGTCAACTTGTACGTTTTTTGATCATTTCAAATTGTGTACGCCGTATATCAAATTTTGTACGGGAAAAAAAATGAAATAAAAACTCATTTTTTGTTAGACCGATCTCGTCTTGCCCATTTCAGCTCTAATCCGGAGCGTTCGTGCGCGATTCCGACTGCAAACTTCGGCCGACTTTCACGAGCAAAGTTGCAAAATTAAGCAAAATCCGATACCTATCTGATCTAGGACCACATATGAAAGTAGCCCAAAACTTTGACTTAAGAAGACATGATACACGTTTTTGAGACAAATAACATACGCTTCGATTGGACACGTTTAATTTATTTTCCCAAGCCACAAGATCCACAACATAAAGATCAAAGAGCCATGAGTTGTGGACCCCTGCTCTATAAAATGAGTACATATTTTTTTTTTTTTTGTGGTAGTTAATTTAGTTTTAGTGAAATTACACTTCCAATCTAATGGTGACTTTAAAGTTTAGAGCCCCCCCCAGCCTCTGTAGTGTATTGTGTGACAATCTTCAATCATTGTAACTGTGGTAATTAGGTCTAAGTAATTCATTAAAGTGGGCTGGGCACAGGTGGTAGGGGCTGGATTGGGGGCTCATCACAATTCTAGACAGTGAAGGTCATTCTTGGTATACGAATCATGCACAGAGTCATGAGTAGAAGGGAATAAATATTCAAAGACTCGTTATTTTGATAACTCACTTAAAGGAGAAGTCAACCCCCAAATTTTCTTTGCGATATGTTCTACGTGACACCATTAGTCGTTTGACGCAGAATAGGGAGGTTAGCAAGCCAGGGCATTTTCATGATTCAACATGTACGGTATGTTTTGACCAAAGCGCTGTTTATCTGGCTACATTTTCCTCTGACACATTAATAACACACCACTCAGTATGAGTCAGAAGATTTCGATGGAGTCATGTTGAGAAGTTTTAACTTCTCTTGTTCATCCAGGATTCAGACATTCTCCAACATTCAGGCACAGACTGTGTCAATGATCACTTAATATTCCAACATGATCAAACAAGGCGTATGTCGGAATAGTTGTTACGATGCTGTGTCCTGTTGTCCATCCATCCATTATCCAAGCTGCTTATCCTCACGAGAGTCGCTGGAGCTTATCCCAACTGACTTCGGGCAGTACGCAGGGTAAACCCTGAAATGGTTACCAGACAATTGCAGGGCATAGACAAACAAACATTCACACTCTCAATCATACCCTAAGAATGCCTTTATTGATCCCACAGTGGGGAAATTTTCATTGTTACAGCAGCAAAGATATAGGTCACACAGGGACGGCGGCATAATGTAGCCATTAATGTATAACATTGACGGCAAACATTCGGGATCAAACCTATGTAAATATAAGCAGTAACGTGTGTATATACACATGTGTATACACACCAACATACATCCACATAAAAAGTATGAGGAACACTCATTTTGGCCTGTACATAGTACAGAGGAAAAATACTCTAAGTAAGTGACAGTGCTAGGGACAATTTAGAGTGTTCAATCAACCTACCATGCATGTTTTGTTGGAATGTTGGAGGAAACCGCAGAAAACATGTTTTTTTTTTGGAATATTGGAGGAAACCGGAGATAACCCTTGCAGGCACGGGGAGAACATGCAAACTCCACACAGGAAGGCCGAGGCTGGGTTTGAACCCACAACCTCTGCACTGTGAGGCGGACGTGTCAGTGTACTACTGTGCCGCCCGTGTCTTTTGTAGAATTGGTAGTTTATGATAAATGTTCTGCAAAGCTCCTTTGAAAGCGCTATATAAATGAAGATGTATTGTACTGTATTATATCAAACCAGCACTTCTGTCAAAGGATAACATATCAACCAAGGCTAAGATGTAGTAGATGAGTTGAAAGGCATTTTGGTTGGTTAACTTTCATTCTATTCATTTTATTTCATTTTAGCCATTGCTGTCATAAAATTGTTGTTGCATTGTTTAAGCAATATTCCTTTATTTATTCCACAGGGACTACGTACACACTAAAATCCTACCGTGCCTTTTTCAATTTTAGAATGAGTAAAATAACAGTGTGTCATGCTTTGTTCATTTCTCTAAAAATTAAGGCTGTGTATTAACCCATGTAACATTGATGTTATTTTTCCTTTTAGTATGCAGTTTGGGCGGCACTGTGGGTGGCCTGGAATGTCTTCATCATCTGCTTTTACCTGGACGTAGGTGGCTTGTCCAAGGTGAGGCTTTTAGCATTGACAAATACACCGACCGGCCAAAGCATTTGACCACAATATAATGAGATTAATTATGAAATCAACAATAATAATAATCAATCTCTTATATAATAATTAACAATTCTATTCTGCGTCATATTGAGAGTTTTTTCAAATACTGTACTTTGTCTCTAAGCAAAATGTTGTTAGCTCAACACACATTATGATGTGGTACAACTCTGCTAAACATATTGTTGAATTGAGACATCTATTGTCAGTGTCAATCAAAACTGATAATTATTGCTGTTGTAAAGGCAGAATATTTTATATGATTCTATACTATGACCTCCGAGTGGTCATTGAGTTGTTGCTGATCGGTGTGTTTGCCATCTGTTGCATGTATTGTGTTTGAAACCTCAAGACAGAAACACCTTACGTTTGGTCATCCAGTTATGATGATTTATTTATTTAGCTGTAATATTTGTAGACAAGCTAGACACACAGTATCAGAATGTACACCTGTACAACTCTCAGCTTCTATTACTATTCTGCGTCTGAGTGGTATTCATTTGACAGTAGGGGTTAACTGACTAGTTGACTAAAGCTTGATATTGACTAATAACTAATCATGTCTTTTGATATTTCGTCTTCCAATCAGTCAATTAACTGAGAGCTATTTTATTTGAAAAATATTAAAGTGTTGTTATTCCCCTGTTATGATGTTGGTGCTGCAAGTAAAGGCACATACAAATACACACTAGATTTCTATTTGTTGCTGTAGCATTTTATTTGACATTGCACCACGCAATTAATTCTGTCAACCATAGGTATGTAAAATAGATAGCTATGACACGCCCAGTCATAGCTGGTATGGGCAAAGTGCTGCCGCGGTCCATGTTCGCGGATGTCACAAAAGAAAAAGAAATCAAGGATGCATTTTTTGTTTTGATAGCACATTCTTTGGCTTTGACGTAAATGTAACCTTCATGAAAATCGGTTGTGAGATGAGCAAGTTATGAGCTACTATCAGCGCATTGCCTTGTATGGCCGGCACCAACATCTGTGATCTGGGCTGATACTTATGATGGCAGTTGCAGTGCTCGTGATTTAGTTTTATGTCCTGTTGTAATCCCTCCACATTTTTATTTGTCGTGTTTTTGATGGCACACTGGTAAGTTGCTATTGAGTCGTAAACTTTTAAAGGCATAATTGAGTGGTTTTGAATTTTATCACCGCAAAACATTATTCTTTCAATGTAAATGTGATGCACTACACCAGGTGCCTGTTTTACAACTTCAAAGCTGCCAGAGTGAACACCAGTACTTATATGTATGTATGGTATGTAATAATCACGTGACCCACAGCCGTACACCCACAATCACTCTCAAAGCGGTAACAGTCATCACTTATCACACCTGTAATTGCAAATTCACAGAACAGAAATCTGTTTTCCTTTTTACTGTGTTTTTGTGACTCACTCATTCCTTCAGAGAGCAACGGCTGTCTCCTGTAGCTGAATGTTCGTAAATTTATTGATAAAAATTATACATAAATAACCCCATTCACAGAAGCTGTATTGTTTTGCTTCATCATCACAGCATGGCCTTTTTGTTAAATATCCAAATAGTTGGTGTTGATACCGCTGTCTATAGGCGATGTAAAAAGTACACACCCCTGTTTAATTGTAAGATTTCTGTGATGTTGAAAAATGAGACCATGAAAAAAAACAGATCTTTTCAAGATGGAAGTAAACTTAAACAAATGAAATAATGTTGTTGCAGAAGTGTGCACACTGAATTAAAAATGGGGATGTGGCTGTGTTCAGTATTAACCAATCACATTCAAACCCACGTTAAAAGGGAGTCAGCACTCACCTGCCACCATTTAAAGTGGCTCTGATTAACCCTACATACATTTCTAGTAGGTTTTTCCTGACTTTTTTTTCTGCTTCCTCCCTAGAAATCCGAATGTTTTGTGTGAATATTGATTGACTGATATTTTGAACTGTTCATAATTCCGTCCGCCTTGACTTCACTTGGCATTCCAAGTGTAGAAAAAGAGCTCCAATTAATGATGCTCACCGCAACCCTGCTTCACATTTTTGTTTGTTTGTGTGTGTGTGTGGGGGGGGGGGTGTGGGTGTGTGTGTGGGCGTGTGTGTGTGTGTGTGTGTGTGTGTGTGATGTTCTGTGTTTGCACCAAACATACCTTGTAGAGTAATGGTGAGAAATTTCAACTTTGGTTTCATCTGCCCATAACAACTTTTTGGGGGTGATGAAATTAAGTTTGAAATGAAAACAGACAAGCACGTCCGCCTCACAGTTCAGAGGTCGTGGGTTCGATCCCGGCTCCGGCCTCCCTGTGTGGAGTTTGCATGTTCTCCCCGTGCCTGCGTGGGTTTTCTCCGGGCACTCCGGTTTCCTCCCACATTCCAAAAACATGCATGGTAAGTTGATTGGATACTCTAAATTGCCCCTAGGTGTGATTGTGAGTGCGGATGTTTGTCTCTGTGTGCCCTGCGATTGGCTGGCAACCAGTTCAGGGTGTCCCCCGCCTATTGCCCAAAGATAGCTGGGATAGGCTCCAGCACGCCCCGCGACCCTTGTGAGGAGAAGCGGTACAGATAATGGATGGATGGATGGATGAAAACAGACAAAAACAGGGTGTGCACACTTGTGCAACCAAATTCTTTCAATTGTTTATTAGTACTCCCTTTCTTGTTTTTTTTTTTTTTTAATTATTAAATTGAGTTCAAACATTGCTTTAGAACATGGGTGTGTAAAATTTTTATATCCACTGTATACAACCAGCCACCCATGTCCTCAGCATGTCTTTCCCACAAATGTTTCCTTAAATATTGCCCTGCTCCACTTTTCTTCCTCTCCTCTCAAATAACAAAACCCCCACCCCTTCCTCTCATTGTTCTGTCTTTGACTGCCTGACCATTGGGAATAATGAATACATGCAGAAAATCTCACACCTTCTCAGACGTCCAAAATGAATTTCAAAAGCACCTTCTCAAGCTCTGGTACCTCCGCCTTTGTGTGAGAGACTGCAGCTCCGTTGCGTGCGTCTTGTCTATGACTTCAGTCCACTATGTGCATTCCTTATGAGTGTGTTTTTGTGTGTGCTGTATAATGGAGCTTGTAGGGGCCAGCTGCTCAGGGCTGAGGCTGGGCATTAACCCAACAGATGGAGCCAGCCTGGGCTCCCAGCCTTGCATATGGTGGCCAGGAGGAAGAGTTGGCTAATGGAGCGTGGCCACGCAAACACTTGACACACACACACACTTAACACACAGGTTTCTTTGAAACCCCTGACACATGTTATCATGAGACAGTGTGGATTAATTCAGTCAGACCTGCCTTGCGCAACCTTGACAGGATGGTTTGGGGGAGTCTGTACGTGTTTGTTATATTAAGCAAGCCAGAGCCGTCAAGCAGGGGTGATGTCATATGGCGCTTGGTCCGTCACCTCCTATTGATCCCCTAGCTTGTCCCCCGTGGTGCAAGACAGACTGACAGACAGGCCCCTGCTTCTCTAAACAAACCTTAGACCAACACGGTCTTCCCTTGCCTCTTATCTCATTTTACTTTATTTACTAATCCTCATATTGATATAATTTAAAAATATAATATACTTATATGACAGTTTAATAACCGTTGTGAGTCAAGAAGTTCTCCCCAAGATATTTGATTGTTATAAACCCTCATCTGAATGATCAGATTAATTCTTCAATGAACAGATGTGGGAGAAAAGCAATCCGACTCCCATGGAAAAACAAGAATTCAGATAGTATATTTTCCTTTGAAACGTTGCCGTTATTTAGTAAAGTGATGTGAAATTCTTCACGCAATAATTTTCATGTCAGAGAAAATTAGAAGCAACATAATAAAAAATCCAAGTTGAACTAATAAAAAAACGCTGTCATCAACATTGTGGATAAGTGCAGTCCTCAAGTCGTAACACATGCTCAACTAGGCAGTCGATTTGTTGTTGAGGCTTGCATGAGATGGGAACAAGTACAGTGTACGAATGTGTGGGGTTAATGAGATGCTTCAAGAGAGCATGTGGCTCACATGGAAGGTTAGATTGCCATCGTGAAGTATTGACGGGTGTGAGCGTCTATACATGCGGGATTAAATACCTGCTGATTAGACATCATTAGGGCATTAAAGAGCCTCATTACAAAATGGCTCACTTTGAAACTGTGAACTTTGAAACTGTGAACTGTTAAACTCACCTATTGGTTTATTTGACGCCTTTGTTCTTACTTCCATTGACTGGTCAAGCTTTCTTTAATACAGTTGACCTCCTCCATTCGCAGGAGATAGGGATTGGCCCTCCCTGAAATGAGCAAAATCCGCATATAATTGTATCCCATTGAAATGCATTGGGGGGGAATGTTTTTGGTTTTTCAAAACCCCCCAAATTATTTTAAAACGGTGCAAAATCTGCGGCAATACCCACCCCGTTATAAAAACAAAAACATTGTCGCTGTCCTGTGAAAAACACGTATGTAATTTTTTTTAATTTATTTTTACATTAATGGGATGCATGCAACGCGGAAACCCCATTAACGTTAAAATAAAAAAAAATTGGAAAAAATGGCCAAAAGTGTTTTTCACAGGACAGCGACGATATTAAAAAAAAAAAACAAGGCTCGAAACTAGCGTGTTTGCTAATTTCAATTTGTAAATGAAAATTAGCATTTTGACACATTGAGAAGCAAAACGAGCGGGGACAACACGCTTATGTCACATACACGCAGGAAGTCAGAGGCAGGAGCAAAGCTATTAGATGGATGTTGCAGGAAGATGGCAAACGTGTGGGAGCATTACAGATGGAAATGCAAGGCCAACACTGTGGCGTGTAATCATTGTAACACGGACCTTGCTCTCTGCCGAAGACGCTCAGTGTGAAACCGTGTAGCACCCGAAACTAGGTAAAATTAATGTTCCGCAAATGACTGAGATGCATGCTACTGTCCCTTACAAATATAACATTAGCCTTGCGGCTAATTTTTGCTCAGTGTAGGCACGGCCCGTGTAGTCCTCCCAAGTGATGATATTTTTTAGGGAAAAATTACTTGCATCTCTGATTTTAAAATGTTGTAAAAATTTCTTGGCCAGTGTAATTCGGCTGTTTTTGTCCTGATTTTCCCCTTCACAACCAATGAGAACAAATTACAGTTTATTTAATATTTTATAACATTATCCTATAAGATTACCCTGTGGTCGGAGGTGTGTTAAGAGTGAATTTTTCCAGATAATAAGGTCCGAAGCAGGTCAGGTCGGCAATCTTAGACATTAGCCCCAGCAGAGGATGTTCTTCCTGAGGTTGCTGAGGACCTTATTATCTGGAAAAAACGTCCTGCCACAGGAGCTTTTGAGACCGTTCTACACAGCAGTCATCGAATCAGTCCTGTGTTACTCCATCACAGTTGGGTTTAGCGCTGCCACAAAAAAGGACAAAATCTGTCTGCAATGGACAGTTAGGACTGGGGGAAAAGTCATCGGTACCCCCCTACCCACTGTTGAGGATTTGTACATTTCAAGAACCAAAACAAGGGCTAGAAAAAAATATGAATCACGATTATTTTGGTAATAATTATTATATATAATTATTATAATTATTCAAACGATTATTTATTTTTTGCTACAAAACAAGAACAGGTTTAAACCTAAAAAATATTAAGACAAAATTCTTTGAAACGCTATAATTTAAGTTCGTTTTGGACCCAACAACATTTATTAGATTAATTTCTTTTTTTTTTTATTTAAAGTGCAAATGTATAAATTAAAGTATGGTTTCCTTGTATAAACAAACGAGTTCACTTGCTATGCACTTATAAATTGCCAAAGTAGTAAACTGCTTGGAGTAAAATGTCAATTTTGACAGAATAACAGACATGCTATTCATCTATACATTTAGACCTTTGTCTGGAGCCTTTTTTGTTTTGTTTGTCATGTCATGTCATCTTCCAAACCGCTTATCCTATATAGGGTCGCGGGGAGTTGCTGGAGCCTATCCCAGCCGTCAATGGGCGAAGGCAGACTACACCCCGAACTGGTCGCCAGCCAGTCGCAGGGCACACATAGACACTGTCACTGAGCGGGAATCGATCCCACGCTGCCCGCACACAACTCAGGCGTGTGTACCACTACACTATCAGCGGACTTTGTTTTGTTTTTGAAGTAATATTTACACATAGTAAACAAAGTTCAAGTAATTTGCTTCTGATAAATTATAAAATTAATATGCTGATTGGGTCAAACTAATTTAAAAGTTGACTGTTACATACTAGTACGTAATCTATACAATACGTGTTTTCTTGCTTTGGTGTATCATAACATCATCGTAAACCAAACGATGGTTGAATAGATTCGTTGTGTTGCCGGTGGATGCAGAGACAACTTGCACTTTATACGTCTTTGCTCGCCGTCTTCCACGGTAAACCCAAAATGTAACCAAATAAGCGATTTCGACTTGCCTTGCTTGTTTACAAGTCTTTCCTGTGGCGGGTCTTGTGCCATTCTTAGGTCTGTTACTCTGTTAAAACGTTGAGTAGGAGCATGTGCAGTGTGACGTGTGGGGTGCGGGCTGACTGGCTGGCTAGCTAGCTAGCTTGAAGAGGGCGGCGCAGCGGAGTAACTTGTGTGCCTATGCCTCAAAACAACTCAAAATTAGTATTTATAATAATTTACTTACGATTATGCCAATTTTGTAATCGTAGAGTGTCATGTCATCTTCCAAACCGCTTATCCTATATAGGGTCGCGGGGAGTTGCTGGAGCCTATCCCAGCCGTCAATGGGCGAAGGCAGACTACACCCCGAACTGGTCGCCAGCCAGTCGCAGGGCACACATAGACACTGTCACTGAGCGGGAATCGATCCCACGCTGCCCGCCCACAACTCAGGCGTGTGTACCACTACACTATCAGTGGACCCTTGTAATCGTGGAGTGTAATAATCGAAATCGTAATTGAATTTGGATTAATTGCACAGCCCTAACAAGGGCACATAAAATTCCCCTGGACCCCCCCACACCTTGGCTACCACCTCTTCCAGCTCCTCCCCTCAGGTAGCGCTATCGAACCATGCACAGCAAAACCAGCAGACATTCAAAGAGCTTCTTCCCTCTCGCCATTAACTGCCTAAACAGTTGAGTAAAACTCTACAGTGGCACTTAACAAATGTTTGCCAATTTTGCACACCCAGGTGGGACAGCATTACTGCAAGGATCATTGTAGCTTAAGCTCTCTACACACTTAAACAATTGTCATTGATCAATATTCTACAACACTAGACAAAAAAAGTGCTCAAGGACTTTCTGCATAATTGCACACCCAAAGTTGCATTACATGTGCTGCTTCTGGTCACTTAAAAATGGTGCAAAGATTATCTGCATAATCTGCACGACCGCACCACTCATCACTTTATCCCTGCTCTTATGACTGTCCACATAGTTGGACAGTTGTCATTGGGTGGTACTACTGCACAATGGTACCCTGACGTTACGGAAGGACTTTCTATACTAATATGTAATTTCTTTGTTTATCGTAGTTGCCTGTTACTGCAATAGTAGTGTGCCATACTACCGCAGACAAATTCCTTGTGCGTTTGTCATACTTGGCCAATAAAAGTGATTCTGATTCTGAATCTGATCCTGATTAAACTTATTCAATATTTATGACCAAATATCTTTGTGTGTAGGAAAAGCCAAAGAATCATGACAGCTTGAACACCATGTTGCAAATCTCCCCATCATGGCGTTGAATAAATGATATGTGAATGTTTTTTGTTCTCTTTTCCAGGACAGTGACCTGCTAACATTTAACATCTCAGCCCATCACTCGTGGTGGAGCGAACACGGGCCAGGCTGTGTGAGGAGAGAGATGCCACAAGCTGAAGGGGTCCACACCACTGAAAGTCACTCCTACATCACTGTTATGGGCTGCCTCATGGACTACCAGTACATTGAGGTCATGCATAGCGGAACACAGATCCTGACTGCTGTGAGTGTCAGTCCGCACTTTCCACAGTCATATGTCATATGTGCTGGCGTTGGGCAAAAAAACTCCAATGTCACAATTTGTTACTTTTTTTTCTTTCACAAATCAAATCTATTGGTCAGTCCACATGTGTGGGTCTTATTTTTTTTTACAAATTAGTGACCAATCTAAAGTGTTGAACACGGCTTGCTCTCTTTGCTGATGCAATTTTAATGGGTGAACAAACATGCTGTTTTGGGGGGCTCCTGAAAAGTGATGAGTTTGGAGGTATGAGGATCCCGCCTGATGCCAGCGATATGTACATACAGTATCGCCCGTGTGATGATGGATAATGAATGAAATAATGATTGATGATAATCTAATTTGATCCACATCGAGTCTACACAACTAAATTCGACATTGCACTTCCACTTTTGCTGTTTTCAATGGCAAATATCAGTGCTGTTATTTGATCAAATAGGGCTATATAGTTGTACGTTCTTACCTATGCTTACTAGGAATAGGAATCGAAAAATGGTTGTTTTTAGCACCTGTTTCCAATTAATCGATTCCTAAAGAATGTATGTTTGCTGACGATTCCGCTGACCAAAGAACCAGCGCTTTGACCGCTGCTCAGCTGCTTAAAGCACCTTGCTGTCAGCTGTGATTGTGCTCACGTCACGGCGAGAATGATTGAAGTAGAGAGAAGAAAACAATTCTAAGTGTTCAGAACTGGCCGGAAGGTTTGGCGTTTGCTTTTGGGGTGAGCTGCTCACCGCTGGCAAGGCCATTCTGATGCTCATCTCTCTCGCTTGTGCATCTGTGGAGACTCCCCTGATTCTCTCTGGATGTGGCACAATTTCTAAATAGTTTTTTAATTTTTAAAAAAAAAATTTAATAATGGTGCAAAAGGTATTTCGCAAAAGCAGCTAAAATGTTCTTATTTACAAAACAATTTTCTTCTTTACATCTGAATTCATTTTGAATGCAGTGAAATGCAAAATTCGCACTTTAAATATTCCCATATTTAAGTCTCATATACTGTATTGGGAAACTTATCCAGGGGGAAAAAAATTTAGTTGGTGGATTAAAAGAGAGCTGGAGCTGATGTCCTGGCAGGAATGATGACAGTTATGAGGTCTCCTGTGATTGCTCTCAGTCCCGGTGATTAACTTTGTTCTATAGGCTTGAAAACCAAAATATTTGCTATTCTTCTGGACCAACAAGAGTGGAACTGGACAATATCAGATAGATCAGATATCTTGTAAGATGCGCAAAAACTGCATCACGGGTTTTGGTCTCTTGACATACTTTGATAAGTAATTCACCTACATTTTTTCCCCCAAAGACATTCCAGATCATGAGTGCATTCTGGACACATTAAAAAATTAAAGCAGGCAACTCGTGGCGACCTACTTGTTCTTTTTAGGAAGTAGAAACTGGTACTTAGTCCAAACCTTGTCTGATCAATTGAGAAAGTTTGTACAAGCACTGCACACATCTCCCAAAACTATTATAGGTCACTAAAGTGGGTGGTGAAGGCTCAGTGTGGCAACAAGCCTGTGTACCGGTATAAATGATGTTGAAGCTTTTGCATGAAGGTCAATTACAGTTTCTGCATAATGCTGCTTTAAGGTCATCGCAGGAACATTTGTCCTTTCTCCGTCAGTGTTGAAATGAGGAGCAGCCAGCCAAGCAGAGCTCAAACTAGAAATGAAAGAGAAAAGAAAGAAGACAAGGTCTTTTGTCTTGACAAAGAACCTTTTGAAGGTTTCTATGAAATATTTAGTTGGAGCTCCAAGGATGGTCGTTTGTGTCATTTCGGTGAAAAAATTAAAATGCTGGTCGTGATCACCGTCTGCTCAGAGTCACTGCGTTCCCCAAGATGCTGATGACAGACGATCCTGAAGTGAGGCTGGTGTCACTTGGCACAGGTTGAAGAATGGTCATCTCTCAGTTTTAGGATAGCACATATGAGCCCCTCAATCCAAAGTCACCTGAAATGAACTCCAGCTCACCCACCATCCTCATGAGGATAAGTGCTGTAGAAAATGGATGGCAGTATGGCAATATTTACCTCCACACTGCTTTCAAATTTTTTCATCATCCAAATGTCCTCTACTACGTACTTTTATTGAATTCCTTTTTAATTCCACCGTCATCTACGTGACTCGTTTTCTTGTTGGTGTAGTCAGCACCATCTCTTTTACTCTATGAAAAACCTGTGTCGTCTAAAATATGTTTTATGGGAAGGAAAAAGAGTAATGTTCATGATGGAACAGAAAAGAGGAAAACGATATGGGAGACATCAATTGTAGTTTTTATTTGCAGACCTCACGTTTACTTTAGGATGACAGTTCTCTTAAAACGGTTAAAGTGTACACAAACATGCATCACATTGAACTAATACATCACAGCAAATTCACAAATGATTCAGTGGCAACCTTCATGGGATTTTCCCATTAAAAGCTGATCATGCACATTTGTCATGTCTGCTTCACTCCCTTGTTCCATTGCGTATTTCCTCTTTCTTTACTCGCCCCACCCAACAAAGTATATCAGCCCAGCATGTCTTCCTGTCTTATTTTCCCACTCGGATGTCAAATTGTTTGACCTTCACGTTTGTCAAATTCTGCCTTTGAGTAGAAGGATGGTGCACTGAACTCTCTGCTCGCCTGTTTTATTCACTTTCCCCTGTCACCATCATTTCTCCTCTTGGGCAATAGAGGCACTTTCACGCCACTCACCAATGTTGTTGAAGTGGGGCCTGTCTAATGACTCCCGAGAGCTCTGTTGGCTAGTACAGTCAGGTCCATAAATATTTGGACATTGACACAATTTTCAGCATTTCCGCTCAGTAGAACACTACAATGGATTTTAAATTAAGTGAACAAGCTGTGCTTCAACTGCTTTAGTTTGAGAATATTTTTATCCAAATCTGGTGAGCAGTGTAAGATCAATGACATCACCACACACAGGATTTCGTCTTTCGATCTTTAGAGCCTGGCGAGCGTATACATCATTTTTTCTTTTTTTAATCCAATTCTTTGTGTCTTAGCCAATGAAACGTATCAGAATATACACGTGATGGTGTCGTGAGCCCCCGGAGGATGTCTGGAATTTTTTCGGGCAGTAATAGCGGACGTAGGCGATCGTGGGAGTTCTAAAACAAGTGACAGCAGTAGAAAAAGATGACGCACTTGTGGACTTTGAACCAGTGGAACCAGTCGAAGGTGATATATGGTTACGATAATAGTTTGTAGGCAATAACAATATCGATGGCTTTGTAGCAGAATAGATTATGGTAATTACCGCTCGATTTTTTAAAATTAAAAATAGTGCTTCTCTTCCACTGACACTTTATTTTTTACAGTTTTGATTGAAACAGCAAATAATAATAAACCCAAGCCTGTGTGAAAGCCACATCTAAGCTCTCAAATTCTTTTTGAATGATGATTCAATCTACTACAGGGGCTGAGATATTTTGGAGGTTTTGAATTTCTGGGAAAAGTTTAAGTTTTAGAGGATGATTCCAAAGTTGACCTTAGGCTTTAGAGAAATGTTTAGCCAGGGACTTTACGCCTTAATGGGTTAAACACTATTCTGAGGCATTGTTCACAGCTAAAAGGAGTGTTAAATAAAACTTTGACTGCAGTCCAGTCAAATATAAACAGGAAAAGGAAGCGAGACAAACACGACAGAAAGTAGGGTGAGCCACTATATTGCTCTTGCTAAAACTGAATACATGGAACACGACAGCAAATTGTAGTGCTCATATACTCTACCAACACACTCATAAAAGCTACTCACAAGGCATATTATTCTACCGCCGTTATTTAACGTAATTTCCGGACTAGCCGCAACACCTGACTTTAGCCATAAAAACAAATTACACACATTGGCCGCTCCGCATTAACAGCACGTTTTTTCCAAGTTCTAACATGGGATATTTGTAAAGAAAGAGGTCACAGATAGATTTTCAAAAAACGTATTCACCTTAAATACCTGTAGATGCTCCCACCACCTCCATACAATGCTGAACGCAGCTAATTACACAGTAGCGTCCCAGTTCTCAGTCTCTCTTGTTATCACACGAGGCAAATTAAGCGGAAAGCTTTATCAGGCAATAGTGCACATACTGTAAGTCCGTGGCAGTGCAGCCTTTTCTCATTGTTTTATACGTGTTTGGAAGATGCAGGGGATGTCGCTCGATGGCCAGAAATGCTGTCCTGCGGGGCAAGCCACTAGTGCCTGTCGTCCGTTGCCAACGATGGTCCTGCAGAGATGGCTGTATTTATGGCACGTGTTCCCTATGCTCATTAAACTCAACTCAAGATGCTTATTTTCACTCCCAATTGCTACTTAAATAGCCGCGCACAGCTACATGTGTACACCTCTGCATTTCTCCCTCATTGGTGCGCTCTCCAACCACAAATAGCTGATGAATATTTAGTATGAGGGCGGACTTGGACAGTTTCGTCCGTTAACTGTGATGTGTTTGGTAATTTCATTGGTCAGATGTGATGAGACTGGGGGTAAATCTATTGGCAGTTTAAACAGTACTTATCGTCATTTCACTGCCCGCTGTCGCTCCAGTTTGTCAGCTAATGTCCACCAGAGGTCACCTTTTATTGTTCTACTACATACTACATACCACCTAACGCAATAAGCTAGTGCATAGCACCATCGCCTGTTGAACTCAACTCAACCTGCAGTCACATCCTGTTAATGGCAAATGTATTGGCTTGAATTTTACTGTAATTCCGGTTAGAGCACCATTAGCAGTGGAAAAAATATCCACAGAATAACCGCACCGGAATATAAGCCGCATGGTTCAAAACCTAGGAAAAAAGTAGCGGTTTATAGTCCAGAAAATACGATAAATACCAGTAGTCAGCAGTCCGCCCAAAGAAAGAAGAAAAAAAGACTGCCGATTATGTCTTCAACAGGCCACTCTCTGCAAGTTGTGTCATCTGATACTCATAAGCACACACCATCTGCCATTCTACCTAAAATTCTTTCTTTGCCCAGATCTTTAATTTTTAACTGGTTAGCAGAGAAACTGATTTTCTGCAGATTACATTTTACTCAAACGTTCGTTCGTTCTTCTGAGAGGCAAAACTAGAACATTTGTATGACATAAACCAACAGCAGCTCATCAAATTTGTTTATTAAAGTGTTTGCTCAACCTTTTATTCATGTTCTGGTCAGAAGGGTACACTGTTCCTGGCGCCTTTCACCCGCTTGGACCTCATCTGAATTCTTTGAATGGTGCTGCATTTGAAGACAAAGCCCTGTTTTGTTTGCTTGTGCAGCTTTCATTCGTGCAGTACAGCCTCTCGTGTCTATGAGGTGTGTGCGTGTGTGTGTTTGTGCGTGTGTGTGGGTGTGTGTGTGTGTGTGGTGTGTGTGTGTGTGTGTGTGTGTGCGTTTGGATATTAGCATACCGTGCAGTTATTAGATGTGAAAGATGCAAATTAAGCAACATGCGTGTGTGTGTGTGCTGGCGTGTGTCTGTTTATTTTGACGGGGGTGGGGATAGTAGAAAAAACAGGTGGATGTGGTCTCTGCAGACTTTGTCTTAATCGTGTTTTATCATTAAACTCTCAGCTGCACACACACATAAACATCTCATTTTCAAGGGGAAACCTGTGCCTCATTGTTAGGCAGAGAGGGGGCCCTGTGTAATTAACCTAGAAGACATCTGCAAACCCCCCTCGCATGCTCTCTCTTTGGTCTCTTAACCGCTCTTGCTCTATTTTACCTTGAACTTCATTCCTGGTGCAGAGCCATAATCAATAGGGTGTTGTTTGCTTGTAGATTGGCACAGATTCCCACCATTGCTAATACTGTGTGCATGTACACTCAGCCCCCCCCCAAAGAAAAATGTTGTTAGGAGCCATTATGATGTACTGTATGTAATTGATTTAATCCTTTGTTACTTTTTATTTGACTATTTACTTAAAGGTGTTACTTTTTATTTGACTTATATACTAAAAGGTGAAGTCGACCCAAACATTTTCTTTGCAAGAATATGTTGTATGCGCCAACACTAATCAAAACACAGCATTCTGATTAGTAGTGCATTTGTGGAATATGATTTGTCAACCAATCGTGGCTCATCTCCACAAAACAGGTGAGCTATGATTTGTTGTTATCTGAGCCCTGAGCATCTATGATGTTTTTTCACTCGACAGAAGTAATGACAAAATGGCTGCACCCTGAGAAAGCTAAAAACGGGTGGATTTTGCTGATTAACTCAATTTTATTCCACAAGCACAATATTAATCAAAATGTTTAAACTAGTGAAGGTGTATAGAACATATCACAAAGATTTTGGGGCGGGTTGACTTCCCCTATAAAGTCCCTGTACAGTTTGACCAACTTTTATTTGGCAACTGGCGGGGTCAAGGTATTATGTAAATCTTCCACCCCTTGCCACAAAACCGCCTATGTGCACAATTTCATTACAACACTCAAGCCTCTAGTTATCCATCCATTCATTATCCAAACCGCTTATCCTCACGAGGGTCGCGGGGGTGCTGGTGCCTATCGCAGCTTTGTTCGGCCAGTTGGCGGGGTACACCCTGAATTGGTTGCCAGCCACTATTTACAGTATGCTTGAGTTACATTTTTATTGATTTATATTTGAACATCTTTTTTAACAAAGCAAGTGAACCACACATTTTTAGTTCAGTTCCATAATTATTCCATAAATATATAAATAATCGAACATCTCTAACGAACACACATCTTTTCGCGTGCACTTGGCCAGAGCAGAAGCATTGATTTGTATGATTATGATGCTATGCTAAAGAATTTAACAATCATGGTTTCAATCCTTGATTGATTAATTTCTAACAATACTGATGTACATCCGGTCAACAATGAAAACATCTAGAGCCTTCTCTGTAAGATGAAATAGATTTGTGCCTTGTGGACACATTTTATGATTGAGTATGCACTGTGAAAATGTAACATGGCACTCTGAGCTCTTCTATTCACCAACCCTCATTAGCCTTTGCAGATACACTTAGCCTTTTTTTTTCTTAACTAACTCAGCTGCTGGTCATGTTCACTCACACACACACACACACACACACACGTGCTTGCGTGCACACATGCCTACAATTTCTTTTCACCGTCATTGGTAATAGTACTTCACTATTTACAATGTTGGAAAGGATGTAGGACTACTGGCCACTGTCTGGGAGGCATTGTGAAACTCCCACCTTTTCCCCACTATGCAGCAGCCGTGTGGCGTTATTCCACATCAAGACTGATTTTTAATTTCTTTAGTTATTTATATGACAATAACAACTCAAGTGAAAGTAGTTAAGTTACATTAAAGTAAGCCTATTCAGTTAGAAATGGATAGCTGCAAGGTGCTAAAGGAAGCGTGTCAGCCATTACACTGCTTGATCAGCTCGTTGTTATATTTTTTGCATTGCTCATGGCTGTAATGAAAGGTGTTTGGGAAGATGATGTAACGACAACTTTGTGAAGTATTCAATGACAGTGTAAGAAAGTAACAACTGAACATGAGTTTGAGGTGTTTTTATATTGATGTTGGTGCACAGCAGTATAGCAATATAGGGTATAATATCAACTTTGTTTGCTTGTGTGCAGTTCTCCATGGTACTCTTATAATTGCCATACACGTTTCCCTATTTGGTGTGCCAGTGTGAAAGGAGGCCAGCATGTCCGGTGGTGCTTTAATTGGCATGACTGAGGGCCAAATGATGGATGGAAGGCAGGGTGAAGACGTGTTGTCTCCGTCTCCGTCTCTCACTGGGTCTGTTTCACAGGCAATGACAGCCATCTGCCTCTTTGAGGGCTCTTATCAGTGCGCATTCAGTAAATTAATAGCTGCAGTCACTTGTGGGCTGTCTGGTATGTTTCCATGTGCAAGCTCCTACTGTAGAATTTTATACACACTGGAAACCCCCTCAACACGTGAAAGTCTTTACTCACTGGTCAATATCCGTATGAGTTCATCCTGCCATTATGTAAACAATAAATAGCCCCATTCTGTTGATCACTATAAACTTGAAGTTGTTACCTAAATAATGTGTTGAGTTAATGTCGTGAGATTGGATGAGTAGAACCTTGATTGCATCTTCCTTTCGGATAGCCCACTGGCTTGGCCGCTTTGGAGTGCTTCATTGTCTGCCTTAAGTGCATGCAAGTCACACAGAGAAAGGCGTAAAGGTGGCTGGGGAGGAGGTGGGGGCAATTCTGTCATACCGGACCAAGCCCAATGACAACCCAGTGGTGAGAAATTAAAAATATATTGGCGTTCAAACAGCAAAACTCCAGGCGACTGTAATTACTTTGAAAAGGGCTCAACTCAACCGATTAAACCGTACAAATGACAAATTAGTCGGGCCCTATTCTTTTTATATACTTGGCAATGTTTTCTAATCATTTCAATATGGTAGTGTATGTGAAATTTCGAAGACATATTTATTTTCACTTTGCAGGGACTTTAATCACCAGTTCTAGTGAATCAGGCAGCACAATAGTTGTTGCTGATCAGAAAGTTATGTGCATAAATGAATTACTTCGTTTATCAGTGAAAATAAGGCACACGGTGGCTCTGTGTCCTCCGCTCGTCCCATTGTCATTATGTCCTTCTGAAAGAACAAAAACAAACATCAATACAAACAAAAGCCAGGATGAATTTTGTTCTTCCTTCAGAATGTCAGTCACTCCATGCATGATTAATCATTTTCACACATTGATTATCTATTGACCAGCAGAAACCATGCAAAAAACAGCAACTACTGTATACAACAACTTGCATACTGTACGTGGATTCTTTGACAAATGTATAAATGAACATTTCTTTACATCACTGAGTAAACAGTTGCTGCTTTTGTGATGTTTGCTGCTCGTGGGTGCAAGGTGCCGTTGTCTAACCTGGCTTGTCCGCTTATGTGTTCACAGCTCCTGGGCTTTGTGTACGCCTGTTATGTTGTCAGCGCCATGACAGACGAGGAGGACAGTTGTGAGTAGTCACACCGCTTAACCCTCTTAATGCTTTCCACTATCCTTTCTCTCTCTTTTCCCAAAACCTCTGCCTACTGGGTTCGCTTTCTTTTTCCATACTCAGCCAGACGAGCCACGTCTATACACTTCCTTTGGTCTGTTCTGCCTGTTCCATGCTCTTCTTCCTTGCTTGTGCTGTCACCCGATGCTTCTGCCCCTCATATGTGCTCTGTAATTCTTTCTCTCACTTGTGTGTCTTTTGTTTGTCTTTTTGGCTTTTAATTTAAGGTGCCAGAAATGCACTTCCACTCAAGTGTGCCCCAAGGTCACATCCGTCCATTCTCAAATACAGATCCATTTATATGACTTAAACACAATTATCATGTTTTTGGCTCTAAACACCACCAGAATGGATTTGTAGCATAAACAAAATGTGCTTTTAGTGCAGATGTTCAGTCTTAGTTTGAGGGCGGGTACATCCAAATTAGGTGAACAGTTTCGAGATGACAACAGTTTGTATATGTGCCTCCCACGTTTGAGGGAAGCAAAAGTAATGGGACGATTGGCTGCTCAGCTGTTCCATGGCCAGGTGGGCATGTATGGATGCCAGTGGAATAGTCTTTATTGATGATGTGACTGCTGCACGTTGAATTCTTAAATGTTTCAGCAAATCTGATTATCTGCTCATGGTCAGCCAAATGCTTCAGAAATCATTGGATGGCAATTCATCGTGTAGATGGTCATTGACCCGAAGCACACTGCAAAAGCAACCAAATAGTTTTTGAAGGCAAAGAAGTGGAACGTTTTGCAATGGCCACGTCAATAACCTAACCTGAATCCGATTGAACATGCATTTCAATTGCTGAAGACAAAACTGAAGGGCAAATGCAACATACAAGCGGGACGTGAAGACAGTTGCATTAGCCTGGCAGAGCAAAACCAGGAATGAAATTTAGCGTCTGTTGACGCGTTCCAGAGGGCAAAGGATTTGCAACCAAGTATTAAAGCATCAGTGTTATTTACGGTTGTTCATTTGCCCTTTTACATTTGGTCCTTCAAAAAGTGAAAGGCACATATACAAACCGTTGTTATATCTACACCATTCAGCTGATTGGGATGTAAAAGTCTGCAGTTAAAGCATATCTTGTTTTATTTCATATCCATCGTGGTGGTGTTGAGAGCCCAAAAGAACATTGTATTAATGTCCCAATATTGATGGACGCCACTGGACAGCAAGTCAAATATGACCATGTTTCTTTGAGATAAATCATCCCAGTGTGTGAGTGTGTGAATTGACCTTGATTGTCCCTGTGCTAGGAAAGTGTGGAATAAAGGGTCTGGGGAAACAGCAGCAGGGCTGATGAAATGAGTCACATGAGAAGACTGAGAAACCAGAGAGGGACACTTGTGACAAATGACACAGCTGCTGTGACCTAATAGGCAGTGGGTCAAAGGCCGTCTTTGGTTTTAGCCAATCAGAGCAGGAAGAATTTGATCAAAGGGTCAACAGGAGTCATAAATATCTGATTAGCGGTAAGTCAGGACTAATAGCTTTGTCCTTATTCACAAAAGTATGCCATGTTCGTTTTAGGCACTGCTTTATGAAGGCTTTGGCTGGATGGTTCCTTGAGGATTAGCTAAGATTGTATAGCATTTCTCAGGTCGTGGTCGTGTTTGTGTGTGTGTGTGTGGGGGGGGGGGGGTCGTTATGAAGTACTGTACTGTATTTCTTGGACGTTTTATAAGATCTCTGGCTTAGGGCTATAATAATGTCAGTTCCTTTTGTCGAACACCCAAAAGCCCGATGTGATTTTTAAACACACAAACACAAGCTAATTGCATGTTCAGACAGTTCAGCCAGAAGTCTCTTGTAATTTTGTGCGGTCATGTATGTTCGTGTGGAACAGCTCAAATGACTAACGGCATGGTCACATTCAAGAGATCCACTGGCTGTGAGCAGTTCACATTTTACCCAACTGATGCCCCCATGCTTTGAGCAGAAACATTTAAGCACCACGCACTCCCTAATCAAGCCTTGCGAACTGTGTCATCTCAACTAAAGTCAGCGTGACCAAACCTAAAGATGCTCGTGTTTACATGACAATTGTTTTTCTAAATACAGAACTGTTCATCCTTCCTACAGTTCAACTTTGTGTAAACATAAACAGTGGTTATGCATTGGGTCAGCGAAGCTTATGGGTGCTGCTGCACTTTATAATTGCAGTACCCACATAGTGACATGTTTTTATCTGCAGTCGCTTAATGGAGACTATGCTCTGGATATAATTAACATCTAGTTGTTCTGTGATCCAGACTGAACTGCAGTAAGTTGCAGCTACATCATTTCCAACTACAAGCCCTTTGTTATTATAATCAGCTCCGTGTCATCGCACACACATCTCATACACAACCAGAAAAGGTGCTCTCATTTTCAATTCTCATTTGATGTGTAGATTAAAGCGCCTTTCTACAGTGGGCTCCCTTTCTGCCTCAGCAGTTCTCTTTCTCTTTACGTCTCCCTTCTCTGAAGACTTTCATGTTTTGTTGGGGTGGGGGGGGGGGGGGGGTTCACCTCCCTGCTGGCAGTAGCTATGGAGACGTTCTTTTTCTAGCATGTCTGCTTTTTGGTACTTTACAGATTAAAGTGAACATTTTTTCCACACATTGTTACAAACTTTTACATTGCTTTGTGGATGTAGCTGGTTTGGACTTGGGGCTCAAAAATAAGTATAGGCATAAAGCTAATTAATTATTAATCGACTGTAGGGGTGAAACGAGTCCCTGAGTAATTTGAGTACCTCGAATTAAAAAAATTATAATAATAAAATGGAGACTTTTTTTTTCTGACGCAAGTATCCGCTTAGTTACGTGTACGCCGTTGCAAGCTAACCGTAGCAACAGTTGTTCATAGTATTCATGACAGTAACATGGCGCCATTATTTTGTTCCCGGCAGCGTTTTTCGGCGTAACTGCTGACTTGACTCGTCTTCCAGACTAGTGACTGTGGTTGGGGAGCTTACATTGCCATCACAAACTTTTGCGACCGATGTCAACAGCAACATCGTCCTGAAATCAAGTTCAATCGCAAATTAAGGACGCTAAAAAGTGCCTTTATTATACTGACATGGTTATTTGCTGCCTGTTGCGATCATTTAGCGGCGGCTACAACATTTGCGGCTAGCAGTGTTAGCACCTAGCCGCTAAGCGAGCGGCACATATAGACTGGCGAGACTCATCTGATGACAAACGCTTAACATAAACACATATACAAAGAGACAAGTAAAAAAACAAAATAGAACTTAATCCTCTTTATAGTGAGTGGGTTGACAAAGAGGTCTTCCCCCTACGGAAGGAAGAGCTGCTACCTAGCTTCTTGTTAGCTTCTTACAGAAGTGATGATCCCCAGCAAGTGAGTGCTAACCACTGCACCGACGGATGAACGTCCACATGGTTTCCACCCTTGTCCATGGTAACGTGTCATCTATTGGTGATGGGGCTGGGTGATGAATCAAAATTTAAATCGTGATTTGAATTGGCATATTCATATAAAGAAATGCATGCAAGAATAAAAAATATCTGCAATTCTTAATGCATAAAATAGAATAGTTATGTTTTAGTAGAGCTGGGCACTCCGTCCCAGCGACAGAACAGATGGACGGACGCCCATTTTGTGGATGGTCAAACGGAGAACGACAACTCTTTTAAAAGGGACGGACTAAACATGGATGGAGGAAGGTATTTTCGTCCGTCCCTCTGATTGTCGAACTGGGTCAAGTCCTGGCTGACGTGATGTGTTGGGTTCTTTTAAAAAGCAAGACTTCCTTGCTAAGCCTGCACAACACTGGAGTGCTCTTTTTCATGTGCATTCCCTCCCTGCAGTATTGTTCTCACAGGCATAGTCTGCCCTTTAGTGGATGCCCACTTCACTGACGAGAAAGAAAAAAACACAGCCGGTAAGTGGATGTGCATTGGAAATTAGCCAGCTATCGTCATATCACCCACCCCTATGTAGTTGTTTGAAATACATAATGTGTAATTGTCCTTGTTATGTTTAGTTTGACATTAAACTTTTGCTGGCAGTGGCAAAAACAGGTTGAAGCCTGAACTGTTCTTTGCTGTCAAACTGCTGCTTATTGTGAAGCGAGTTCAGTTCACTGTCCAAACAGCACTCTTAACTCAAATTTTTGCTTGCAAGTCAAAACAAAAGATCAGCTAACATGACCCGTATCTTAAAAATTCATTAGTTGGGTCACTCTTAGCTCAAGACACCAGTTTGCTAAATGTGTGTGTGAGTGTGTGTGTCTGTGTCTGTGTGCGCATGCTAATCTAGGAGCGTGGCTGACACCATGTTTGTGTAGCATGTGAATCTTAACACACTTATCGGTGGCTCGCAGACACACCGTCAGCACAAGTGGAGGGGGAAAATCCTCTTTGTAAAGTAGGTCAGAGAGTTTTGCTGCGGAGTGCCGGGATAAGATCACTTGTTGGCGCATGTCGGCTAATTATGTTTGCTGCCCTGTGTGCTGAGTCATGTTGCAGAAAGTCCTTCAGAAATGTGAAACTGGACAGATTGGTGGGTGGATATAAAGCAGGTGGGCAGTTGTCCTCAGGTCATAATGATGTCAAAGGTTATTCACCACTTGTTAAGTGGCCCAACGGGTGAGTGGTTTGCACATCCGCCTCACAGTTCTCCCTGTGCCTGTGTGGGTTTTCTCAGGGTACTCTGAATTCCCACGTTCTATAAACATGCACGTTAGGTTGAATGGAAACTCAATTATCCTTAGGTGTGAATGGGAGTGTGATTGGTGTTTTTTGTCTGTATGTTTTGCTGCACAGCTTGTGTTCACCATTAGTGTTACAGCCCCCCAACATAGATGCCATTTAGTGTCAGCATTAAGTAAGCAGACTTACTTACAAGGTCAGCTATGTGGTCAATACACAATGTGTAATTCTTTGTTTTATGTTTCGTGTGACAGAAATAAGATTAAATAAATTAAATAAGAAGTATAAGTATTTCCATAAAACTTTTGTATATCCCGCTTGAAACATTGTGCCGTCTTAAGCTGCTTATCTGCTCGTTATCACAATTTCTCTGCAACGTCTTGTCACGACTCGTGGTAGTCCGTGTGTTTCGTGTCAACGTCATCCTCCCAATATGTCTCACACGTAGACGCTCATACACCTTGCTGTCATGGTTCAGTATAGCCGTCTAATTTCCAGCCAAAATGTTTTACAGCAGTACCATTACCACCATTATATATATATATATATATATATATATATATATATATATATATATATATATATATATATATATATATATATATATATATATATATATATATATATACTAAAACCATGTGCAAGTGATTAAGTGCGTTTGCACGTCAGATGTCTCTGCTAGGCTAAGCTAATACGTGACAAAATGGCGGAACAAGAAAAACCTCATACGAGCGCAGCGAAGTCAAAGTGTGAAATCTGCTCGGTCTGTAACCATGTCACTATCGCTGCTGTGGCGGTCCGGCCCCCGGCCGCTTGGGGTTTTGATTATGTGGCCCCCTGAATAGCCCAGCCTTACAGTAATACATTACATTTACGCAGTAGCTAAGTACGTTAATACACTTACTGAGCCTTACTGAGCAACGCGTTCCAAAATTCCAAAGAAGGTGGGACGTTGTGTTATGCATGAATAAAAACCGAATACTCTGATTTGCAAATCATGTTCAAACTATATTGTTGACTTGAATACACATCAAAGACAAGATGTCAGTTCAAACTGATAAATGTTACTGTTTTTAGCAAATAATCATTAAGTTAGAATTTTATGGCTGTAACACGTTCCAAAAAGCTGGGACAGGATCATGTACCACTGTGTTACATTATCTTTACTTTTCACAACAATCAATAAATGTTGATTTATTGACAACGTCCCAACTTCATTGGAATTGGGTTTGTATTTCTCTCCTTTGTTATGAGTGGGACCCTTCTGTGGTAGCATGGCAAAAAAAGTGAATTGTACGATCTTAAAGGCGTTTGACTTCTAAGGTGACACCTAATTTCCATTCTGTCACTGTTGTCCTCACTGTTCTGTTGAAGCATGCTTCAAAGAGAGGGTCAGAGTTAGACAAACAAGCAGCAAGCTGTGACGGTGTGATGAAGAGATAAAAGTGAGTCAGAGAGGAAAGGGCAAGGCCCCTCTTGCAGCTCCCTGTGGCATCTGACCCTCATCCTTCAAACCTATCAGTATTCAGCAGATCACTGCCTTTGCTTATCGGAATGGGCTTGATCAGGCCTGATTGTAGTTTCCGTGGCGGTCATCATGTGTCTGTTACCCCGCACTACCACGCCTACCACTGTTAGGTTTGCAGGATATATCGTCCCATTTTACCCGTGAACGGAAGCGGCTGTTTGACTTGTGCTTTGATAAATCACATTATCATCAGTTCCAGTTGTTCTTTCCACTTGGCGTTTGCGTGGGCCTAGACACGCAGCTGTTTTATATGCGCCCCCTTTAGCCTAATCTCACTGGTCTCCCGTCAGTCAAAGCACACATCGTGACCCACACCATCACACTTCTCCCTCCCTCCTTCACCGCCTTTGTACATCAGCAACATCACAGAGGCTTTGCCTTCATCTCCAAAAATGTCTCTCAGCAGCAATTTTTTCTCCCTGCTGACGCGGCCGCCTCTCGCTCATTGGCACCTCACCCCTAGTCTGACCTCCTAAGCGAGGAAATAAACCGAGCGGGTTGAGCGTGCGCCATGCGGCCGAAGGTCACCTCTGTGCGTGAGCGATAAAAATGCAGAGGCAGTTTTGACAGCCGGACAGCTTCCACCTGTTTCCAAGCTCCCTCGGGCAAATGCAGCGATGAAAGGAAAAGTGATGTATTTTATATTCTTTTTTCATGAGTGTGTTTGTGTGTGTTTGTGGGTTACTAAAAATAGATGCAGTGGTGCGTTCAATAAAACAAAATGGTGTTTTTCCACCATTTGTGTTAACGTATCCATCGCTTCTAAAGCTACGACTATCAACCTGAACTGTTGGCATGTCAACAGCATTTTGCACTGTTTGTGAGCAGTAACCTCATGAACATTACTGGGGCTATTAAGCGCTCCTATCTCAAATTTCTGCTTGCAAGTCAAAGCAAAAAATGTATGTAAAAAAAAACTCCCAAACTCAGTCAGGTCACTCGTATCTCAAGGCACTACTGTGTTTTGCTCTCATCCCGCTGCCATCTTTGTGTATTATATCTGTTTTTGCTGTGTTGTCATGTCATTCCCCATTTTATTGTTGATATTGATTACTTGTCCTGTTTTGTTTGTCATTTGAATTCATTCCATAAATCATGATTTGTTTTTGTTTTTCCTTTATTTATTCCAGTTGATTTTATTGGTGGATTTGAGCCATTCCCACTCTACCATGTCAATGAGAAACCATCTCATCTCCTCCTAAAGCCCGGGCCCCTGTAAGTACGGATGTGTTGTCAGCCAGCCTTATGTGTACTGTATGTGTGTCCGTCCAGGTTTTGCAAAGGACACGATGAGCAGGTGCATGTGAATATTCCCCTCGCTTTTAGTGCTTGCTTACATTTGTCACTTTTACGCCAGGGTTGCCTCCCTGCCTCAAGGTTACATATTCCACCCCACGCCCCCCACACACTATTCATCAATCAGAGCAAAAGTTTTCTGATACACTTTGAAACATAAATGAGAAAAGGAAATGACACTCACTCACACAGAATCGGGAAGTTGGACTGTGTGGTGCAAACGATTGTTTCACATAACCCTGCTTGCGCTTGTATCCTGACTCATACAGTCATCTTCCAGGCGAGAATGTGTATGGGTGTGGCGTACTGGCACTCAAATACAGTCAGCTTTATAAATACTTGTCCCAATATTTATGGACCTGACTGAATATCATAAGGAAAGCCCAACATTATATTCAAAAGTTAATCCATCATTTTGTTCGCCAGACTATTTCTAATCCTCCTTACTTTTAGTACCATATTCCAGTAGTACAAGCAGTTTCAAGATCAGAACAAATAGGTACAGTGAAGTATATACAACTGTCTTTGTATGATAGCATCCATCCATTTTGCAAACCGCTTATCCTCACTAGGGTGTACAAAGAAAATGACCTCATTCAGTAGGATGCTAATCTAGAATTCAAGAGCTCATCTTGGACATTGTCTTGACATTCATGACATTTTGTTTCCTTGCTTTGTGTCCTTTCTCCAAAGTCACAGAGAGAACTAGTTTTTCTGTATACGAGCACCTCTGCCTAAATCTATCTAACATTGTTTTAAAATAAGTTAAAAGCTTGATGTCATGTCGATGATTACCGCAGACATTTCAGTCACTGACACGATTTTAGTATGTTTTCAGCTTTTTTTTTTTTCAACGTTTTCCAATGTTTTGTTTGCAGGTCTACGTAAATAGAAGATCAGTCATCCTGGAGGGAAGTGATACCGACTTTGCTTGCCACAGTTTGACCAATTGTTAGCCCCACAAATTTGGGACATTATGCCAGACTTTTCCTCCCACTATCACTTTCCTATTTTTAAGTACTTCAAACATGGCACTCACTGGTGGGCTGCATGGAAAATACGCCTCAGTTTGATTGTCTTCCGCTTTAGTAGTGTCAAATGTCTGTTTTGGAGCAACTTTTGGTAATTATTTTTGTATTGCATTCTGCGCAGAGTTGCTGTGGCCTTCCCATAAACACAACTGTGAAGAACAGCATCTAAATTACTTATGAGTGCGTAATCGCCCAACATTCCCAAGTGTATTGCACTGTTTCTTAAAGCTGAAGTCATTTTGCATATCATTGCTGGTTCGGCTCACATTCTGTCCGGAAGGGCTGAATTACAGTGGAATGAACAAATCATTGTGCCCTGCCTGTTTACTTGAGGCCAAGGTCTTTTGTACATACGTACATGTGCAAACCGGAAAAGGAAGCTGATCTATGGGGTCGTACATCAAAAAATTGAAAATGTACAAAATGCAATGATTGCAGGAAAATGAATTTACACTCAACAAAATATAAATGCAACACTTTTGTTTTTGCTCCCATTTTTTATGAGACAAACTCAGAGGTCTAAAATTTATTCCACATACACAATATCACCACTTCTCTCCAATATTGTTCACAAACCAGTCCAAATCTGTGATAGTGAGCACTTCTCCTTTGCCGAGATAATCCATCCCACCTCAAGAGGTGTGCCATATCAAGATGTTGATTAGATACTATGATTAGTGCACAGGTGCGTCTTAGACTGCCCACAGTAAAAGTCCACTCTGAAAGGTGAAGTTTTTTCACACAACACAATGCCACAGTTGTCGCAAGATTTGAGGGAGCATGCGATTGGCATGCTGACTGAATGTCAACCAGTGCTATTCCTCGTGTATTAAATGCTCATATGTCTACCGTAAGCCGTCTCCAAAGGCATTTCAGAGAATTTGACAGTACATCCAACCAGCCTCACAACCGCAGACCGCATGTAACCACACCATCCCAGGACCTTCACATCCAGCATGTTCACCAAGATCGTCTGACAACAGCCACTCGGGCAGCTGCTGAAAAAAATCATTTAGCATAAGCAAAGAATTTCTGAATTTCTTTCAATCTAGATGGCAGACAGCGTGTGTGGCGTGTGGTTTTCTGAGTCCCCAGATCCCCTCCACCCCAATAAAACAAAACTGCTGATTTCCGGTTCCGGGACGAACATGGCGACAACGTAGGAACGTCGTTCCCCGATAAAAGTTGAGAATATGTCCTGATTAAGCCTGAAGTGACTGAAGGAAGAGAGTTGGAAGACAACGTCAGGGGCTAGGACTATGTTAAGAAGCAGAAACAAAAGATAAACTGGAAACTGTAAAGGCATAAAAACTGAGGGAAATGTATCTACGACTCTGCAGTTGAAGCGACCAGATACATGGCCAAGAGAGTATTCCAGGTGCATGTCATCAAACCAGCGGAGGACCTCATGGAGAAAATGCAGCGTCGGATGTGGCACTCTGTACAGGGAACAGGCAGACAGGACCGTACACTGGGGTACAAGGAGAGACTGCAGAGCTACAGGAGATCCACGGAGGGACCTCAAGAATAAGTGGGTTACACACACATGTGGGGAGAAAAAAAAATATTCAGTGTTTCCTATGGGAAAAATGCCTTACTATTAAGCTTGTCTACAGTTTGTGTGGGGGTAATTGTGTTTCCACCAAAAGACGTGAGTGGACTGATGGGGAATCTTCTCAACTTTTATATTGGGATCGGGGAGTTCGCTTTGTTTCCTGAAGTGGCATATGGATTGGGCCGTCAAAGGTCGGGAGGGCCCGCTGGTAAACTGGGGCTACACCCAAGCGCTGGAAACGAACTTAAAAAGGGTTCAAAATGATGAAACCTCTGTTTTGGAAATCACTTTCGTTATATTGCATTTTTTTGTTAATTATTGTTCACAAAGTTCAGGTGTTGTAGCAAATGGGGTGGGACAAGGCGAGGTAAAAAAGAAAAAGTATTTTGATATATGTCGATACAGAACAACCAACTGAAAGTAGCCTCTCTTAATGTTAATGGTTTGAGCAACCCAATTAAGACGAGCAAAGTATTGAGCAAGATGAAGAAGGAAGGAGTTGGGGTACTTTTCTTGCTGGAGACCCATTTGACAGCTACAGAGCATGAGAAATGACTACAATCAAGAATACTCCTCATTTTACAAATCTGGGCATAGGAGAGGGGTATAAATGTCAAATAAAATTGGGTTTGAAATACTAAAAACAAAGAGGGTAGTTATGTTTTGGTGACCGGTAGACTGGAGGGTCAACTAGTTACACTATTAAATGTGTATGCAACTCCAGGGTCAGAATGTTTTGTTTTTTTCAACATCTTTTGGATCTGATGTTAACAGAGGGGGGTGGAATGTTAATAGGAGGAGGTGATGTCAACCTGAGGCTAAACCCACTGTTGGACTCAACGGGAAGACACCCGCAGAAAAGTGTTGTTGCCCAAAAGGTCAAGAAATTGATTTCTCAACTTTGAATTGTAGACATATGGAGGGAATTAAACCCAACTAAAAGAGACTATACCTATTTCTCTGCTGTTGTGTTCGAGGATTGACTATTTTTTAATCCATAGGTATAGGTATAAAATAGAAAAGAATAGAAAGATGTGATATTGGAGTGATGGGCCTGTCTGACCATTGTCCAATATATTTAAAAGTGGACATAGGTAAAAAAAAAGAAGAAAAGAACGGTTTGGAGACCAAATTCAAGTTTGCTACAAGGTCAAGCGAAAGAAGAAATTGAAAAGGAAATCTTGATATGGCACACCTGTGAGGTGGGGTGGATTATCTCGGCAAAGGAGAAGTGCTCACTATCACAGATTGAGACCGGTTTGTGAACAATATTTGAGAGGAATGGTGGGTGATATTGTGTATGAGGAAAATGTTTTAGACCTTTGAGTTCATCTCATAAAAAATGGGAGCAAAAACAAAAGTGTTGTGTTTATTTTTTTGTTGAGTGTAGTTTTATGTGAAATATCAAGAATGCAAAGGCATGCAAGTCTGAAAAGTTTATTTCCATAGTCTTATTTGTTCATGATTATTTTGTGATTTGTAATTTTCACCCACAGCCAAGTTGCTGTCAATGAAGTGGCAGGTGTTTGTGTTTGAAAAAGCGCTGGTAGCTAATCGTGGGATTGTAATGTAATACAAACTCAACATATTGTTAACTAAACTTCAACCAACATTAGAAATAGAAGTACGATCGGGTCCATCAATATTGGGGCATGGACACAATTCTCATCTTTTTGGCTCTTAACCACCACAGCAATGGATTTCAAATGAAAGGAACAAGCTGTGATTTACCTGCAGACTGTCATCTTTAATTTGAGAGTTTGTGTTTACATCCAAATTAGGTGAATGGTGTCGGGATTACAGCAGTTTGTATATGTGCCTCCAATTTTTCAAGGGGCCGAAAGTAATGGGACACCTGGCCGTTGTAATTTGGATGTAAATACAGTGCACTCAAATTCAAGCTTAACCCATTAAGGATGGGAGCGCATAACCACGTTTCTACCACTAGAGCGCTGTTGCGTCTTTCTACCCGTAAAGCCGTGAGAGCGTATACGTCATTTTCTATTTATTATTTGATTGTCGGTCTCTTAACCAATGAAATGGATCAGAATATACACGTGACGGTGTCGTAAGCCCGCGGAGGATGTTCCAGAATTGGTTGAAGAGGGAAGTCAACCCAAGAAATGTGTTTGCAATAATTTGGTCTATGTTCCTTCACTAGTCCAAACACGACATTAAGATTAATATTGTGTTTGTGGAATATGAGTTCCAATCATCCATTAGCCAAACCGCTTATCCTCACAAGGATCATGGGGGTGCTGGAAACTACCCCAGCAAAATCCACCCAGGGCATAAGCAGCAAAATCCACCCATTTTTAGCCATTTTCGAAGGCGGCCATTTTGTCACTTCTGTCGACTGAAAATGACATCACAGTTGCTCAGGTCTCAGATAACGACCAATCACGGCTCATCTGTTTTCTGAAGCTGAGCCATGATTGGTTATCTTAATCCTGAGTAAATGTGATGTCATTTTCAATCGACAGCAAGTGTCACAATGGCCACCCCCTGAGATGACTAAGAAAGGGTGGATTTTGGTATATTTCATAAAAGCACATCTTATTTGTTTAATTTCACATCCATTGTGGTGGTGATTAAACGCAAAAAGATGACAATTGTGTCTATGTCCCAATATTTATCGACCTGGCTGTATATGTGTCTCAAAATAACAATGGAACCATACCACTTGTCAACTGGCTACATATTGTCTTGTTTGCCTTGTAATGTTTCCACAAAGGTATTTCATACTTGAAAGGCACTTTTCTTTGCCCATGGCCACTGTGCTCCAAGTCACTCAGTGGGAGACAAATCCACTGTTGCCTTACTGCCCTCTAGTGTTTACTTCATCCATGTGCAAGAGAGGAAGGATTTTTTTTTTTTTTATTCAAGTACAGTATTGCATTGTTTTGTTGTTGTTGTTTTTCTTATTTTTGAGAGGGTAGGGGTGTTTAAAGGATTTTAAAGTCAGATGAAACAGCAAAGGAAATGTTTCATTCTGCAGGTTATTTTATGTCCACTTGTTTTTGTCATTCGAGTTTGAAATGTTTTGGCGGGTTATAAAATTTATCGTGTGAAGCTGCAGGATCAAAAGCGTTGCAAACAAAGATGTTTCCTTGTTTTTGTTCTATTCACAGACCATTTTGTTTATACTTGGCAGCTGAAAATAACTCTACTGCTTGTCAGACAATTGTCATATTCTCACTGCCGGTCCCAGGTGGTCCCAAAATATCTCAGCCCATTGCGTCCTTTTGACCATACAATGAACTGTGTGAACGAGTGTGATTGGTCAAACTTAATTTGTCCAAATGCCAATATCTTTACTTATGTGAATTTACACACTTGAGTCCAGTTTTTCCTAACCGTTACTGAGCTATTTACATTGGGAAAAATCTCACGGCACACAACTCAACACAAATGTCACAAAAAGATTGAATACTGATATGATGCTCTTGTATCAGTTACTCACAAATTGACTCGGTGTGAAATGTTGACCTGTTTAATTGAACAAAAAGCTGAAATACTTGCAGGAAGCCATGACTTAGTTGGTTAGACCAAAGGCAACAGGTGGATACACAAATTTATTTGACCTTATGGCATTTATTAAAAATAATTTAATTGTTTTACCTACTGCTGTATGTAGCTGACAATGATATATTTGCATTTGATAAATCATTTTCAGACAATGAGGTCAAGTGGGACAATTTACCATGGCACCCAGTTTTGGAGTCACTGCTCTAGCTTAGTGTGCGTGTGCACGTGCATCTCATTGTGTCATAATCAATATTAGAAATACATTTTGCATCTTCCTCTTGGTGTATTATAATTTAGCTTCTTAAAATTGGTGTATGTACTAAAAAAATGAAACACCCTTGTTAATATTTATATAGACATTGTTTTCTATTTTCTCTTCCTATTGTTTCCCAAACCTGATCTGACTGTGTGTCCCTATTCCATATCTATCATGTTCATGTAAATAAGTGTTTAATAATAAAAAAATCATCAGTTTCACTTTAAGCATTGTTGTGTCATGAAAGGAGAATGCGAGACAAACATTTTCTTTGCGATACGTTGTATGTGCCCCGTAATTAATATTCCAGTAATGTAATAATCAGAGGTTGGTATTTTACTCAATTTTGCTCATCCGTCATTCGTCAGTCCGTCATTTTTCAAGCCAAACCGAATTGTTTTTGTCAGTTGGTCAGTCTTATCAGTCAGTCCGTCAGTTAAGTCCATCAGTCGGGCCCTCCACTCATCCCCCCCCCCAATACTTATTTTATTGTGAAATAAAGCAATAAAAACTGAAAACGTAATGCATTTTAACGCAAACGTTTTGCAATAAAAATGCAAAGGTATTGCATTATAAAGCAATCTTAAATATTCTCATGATGTCGCGTGGCGGGCTCCGGTCTAGTGATCGCCGTGGTTGTGTTGGCAGTTAATTGCTATTTTGGTTTGCTATTTCCGGTTACCAGGCATGTTTAATCAGGCAACTCCAGCCCGGGGGCCAAATGCGGCCGGCGTTCAAATTTCACTGGCCCTCAGTAACGTTGACCACAGTAGAAAATCCATCCATCCATTACCTATACCGCTTGTACTCACAAGGGTCGCGGCCGTGCTGCAGCCTATCCCAGCTGTCATCGGGCAGTAGGCGGGGGACACCCTGAATTGGTTGCCAGCCAATCGCAGCACAGTAGAAAATACACATGTAAAAAAAAACTATTTTATATTTCACCAGAAGAAGGAAGCAGACCTGTGCCTGCGCTCTTGAGTTCTTTTGGAAATACGCTCCGAGTACACTCTGCCTCTCCAAACACACCACTCTCAAGTTGTCAATGCATTGTGTGGCCTTTTCCAAGCCATTTCTAAAATAGTGACAGTAGCGTTGACAGAAAGCGCTATTGCTACCAGGACAAGTGGAAATTGGTATATTTTTTTTATTGAAATACAAAACACCTTTTTCTGCATAGTTCGCTAAGAGACTGTGGCTGTTTTCAAGGAATTCAATATCAAGAGTCACTATCAGACGAAACATGCAAACTACGACAAGGTGACTGGTAACATTTTAAAAATTAACTTAATTAACTATAAGCTGAATGGCCCCCAAATATTTTCACCTCATAAAATCTGGCCCTCCTTATAAAAAGCTTGGACACCGCTGGGTAAACAATTCAATCCACTCACAATGCTCCCAGCACTGTTGTGAATATTAGAATAGCCAGCTAATGAGCTTTAAATAATGTTTTGCGAACCATGAAACCTCTGCCATTAGCCTTTCTCCCACGGCATGTACGGCCACTTCTTTTTTGTTTGTTTTTTTTGCGGCGGGGCGGACGGACTGATGGAATGTAAGGACGGAAGCACTTTAAAAGGACGAGTATAGGACAAAATGGCAGCGCCTTAGAATAGATATTAATGAGTATTAATCAGAATACCGTGTTCACATCGTAGGAGCACATATACATTATATACTATTGCAGATGCTATTTTTGCCTTGAGTTCCAGTTGAGTATTGTCTGTCAAAACAATGTTCAAATCAGTATGCAATTCTGAGCAGCTTCTAATGTTTATTGTAGATTTCAGTTTTCAGTTCATTTAGTAACTGCTGACAAAAGCAGCAACCTAAAAGCGGAAAAGCGTCATTTATCAGGCGGACGCTGGACGTCGTCATCTCAGGACATGAAGGCCCGGACGCTGCCTCTGATGACAGCTCTGCAGATGGGGCAGTGCCGCAGACTGGCTGCGCAGTCGCCGCATACCACCAGATGACCACACGGGATGAACACGATGGACACCTGCTTGTCCATGCACACCTTGCACGTCCGCTCCTCCTGCAGCTGCCTCAGGAGCTCTTCGGGACTGGGCTCCCTCACTGTCGAGACTAGAGACAGTATGTAAGGATGTCAGTTTAAACAAAAAAAAAAAAACCTAAGTATGATTCAAGTTGAATTGAAGAGGATTGTGACCTTTGTCTCTCATTGGTGATAGCGTCCTCACTTCCCCTGCATCAGGTCTTTGCCTTCCGTCAGGCTCTGATGGTATGAAGTCAGAAATATTTTAAAATGTTGTTCTATTCCCCTTATTGGCAGAACAGTGGAAGAGTGGTTTGCATGTCTGTCTCCCGTTTGGAGTTTTGGTGTTCTCCCCATGCTTGCGTGGAATTACTGCGAGACTTTCTCTCACATTCCAAAAAACATGCTCGTTCAGGCTCATTGAAGACTAAATTGTCCATAGGTGTGAATGGCTGTTTGTCTGTACAGCGCTGCCTTGAGATAAGAGTACAGTATCCAATATCAGCTTTCCCCAATTGAAATGAATGAAAATAAATACCATTAAAAGTCAACCCCAAAAAAACATTACGGATATGTTCTATGCGCCTTCACTTGTCTGAACATGGTATTCTGATTAATATTGAGTGTGTGGAATATGAGTTAAGCAGCAAAATCCACCTATTTTTAGCCATCTCAGGGGGCGGCCATTTTGTCACTTCTGTCGACTGAAAATGACATCACAGTTTCTCAGGACTCAGGTTATGACCAATCATGGCTCATCTGTTTTCTGGAGCTGAGCCATGATTGGTCGTTACCTGAGCCCTGACCAACCGTGATGTCATTTTCAGTCAATTGAAGTGGGAAAACAGAAGCCTCTTTTTGGAAGAATGTTCAATATTTGCTTATGATGATGCTTATGAGGAGGTGAATCAAATTTAGTACACTGCCAACATCTTTACCTTCATATCTCAGATTCAAGGCATCACTGTGCATGTTTGTGCCCAGTGATTGGCTGATGACCAGTTCAGGGTGCGACCGGCAACCATAATGAGGCTGTAGAAAATTGGCGGATGGATTTCCTAATGGCATATACTGAATCACTACAAGGTTTAATTTAATTTAGAACAGGCTTGATTCAAGTAATTGAGATCTCAACATCAGGATAAGTGGTTTGGAAAATAGCTGGATGGTTAATGTTCAGGGTCACAGAGGCTGGAGTTTATATGCCAGTTGAGGGTGAGAAGTGGAGCACACTGCCCACTGTTGACCTGTCTGTCACACCTACAGTGAACCGAAGGACTGTGGGAGGAAGCACGGGGAGAACATGTTGCTAAGACAACAATGCCACCACTCGTCCACTGAAGTCCCCGACAGCTATGCATTTCTAGACACCAATGTTGGATGCCAAATTATTGTTGTAGGGTATGAAAGAGGAATACATTATCAGTAATTCTCAAAGTGTAGTATTTGAACCTCTCATGGTACATGAAAGACTCACAGCTTAAATACAGTTCTGTTGTATTTCATTTGCATTTCATCATGTTTGTTTTCCAATATTTATTTAGGTCCATTTTTATTTAACTTTTATGTGCAGTACATTTGGATTGAATCATTACTAGTTACGTTTTTTTCGCCCGATATTTAAGCACAATGTTGGTGTTCAAACTGCATTTTGGTACTGTGGCGTACACAAATATTGAATATATAGGAATGAAACCTCTGCCTCATTTTAAATGGTAAAAAAAAAAGGTTGCAAACTACTGCTTTATCTATTCTCATAAAAAAATGTTGTTGTAAATGTTACCATTTGCTTAGAAATTTTGATTTGATTCCTGCAAAATTACATTTTTTTTCCTTTGATATTTATACACTAATCTCATAAACTACAAATGTTTTTATTGTAATATGACTTTTTTCTCATGTTAAAACGTTTCCATATTTGTTGTGGTATTCCGTCTTTCGTCTCAGATCTTTTTTTTCTCGTACACTTTTATTATACAATTTGAAGTATTTCTCATTGGAAAATTGTGTCTTTTTTTCTCGTAATAATATAACTTAAGGAATACAATCGCTGTCTCCCTTTTAAAAATATTCAAGTTAGCTACGCAACTGTATGTTAATTTTGGACCTTTCATTTGTAATTGGGGAATCAAGTATGTTTCGGTTGGTACTTGGTTTAAAATGTTTCAGAACCACTGTATTAAAAGTTGTAAGTAATATATGTGTACTTTTTGGACCAATTAAATAAAATTAGATAATTTCCTCAATGTGCATGGTCCCAGTGGTTGAGAATCACTGTTTTTGCCTGCCAGACATTACCTCTGCTCTGCGGCCTTCTCTGCCTGTCGTCCTCCTCGGCTTGCAGCACATCACTGACCAGGCTCGACACGTGCGAGTAGTGCTGGCCTGTCAAAAGGTACTTGGTCTGGACCAGACTCTCCACCAGGCCGGCTTCAAAGCCCATCTGGAGTACTGTCTGCACCACTGGCGAAAGCATGACTGATGACGCTGCCAAACCACTGACCACATCTGGGAGGTGACAGAAACCAGGCAGGTTTCAACCAAAACTGCCACCGAAACATGTCACGTAATAACAACCTAAAAAAAACCTGACTGAGATAAAATAACCAATGAGTTTAATTCAAAAGAGTTTAATTATAAATAAGATACAGAATGAATTATATTCAGCTATTAGGTGTCAGTCAACATTGTTGAAACTCTGAGGTAGAGTCAGGTCCATAAACATTGCGACATGGACACAATTTTCATCTTTTTGGCTTTGAACGCCACCACAATTGATTGGAAATCAAACCAACAATATGACTTTCAGCTTTAATTTGAGGGTATTTACATCCAAATCAGATGAATGGTGTAGGAAAATTACAACAGTTTGTACAGTATATGCGCCTGCCACTTTTGAAGCGAGCAAAATAAACAAAGCTGAAGGAATTGGTGAACATTCGTCACATTCTCACCAATTCACACTCTCGTGAAAGTAAAAAGACCTAAAAATGGTGGCTGCCACAAGGCAGCATATATATATATATATATATATATATATATATATATATATATATATATATATATATATATATATATATATATATGTATGTTTCAGCTCAGCTTAAGAAAACAGGACAGCTGTGATTGGTCGTTACCTGAGCCCTCAGCAGTTGAGATGTCATTTTCAGTCGAGAGAAGTGACAAAGTGGCCGCCCTCAGACATGGCTAAAAATGGGTGGATTAACTCTTATTCCACAAACGCAATATTTATCAGAAAGCCTTGTTTCAACTAGTGGGCTTGCATAGAACATATTCTTGAGAAAAATATATTTGCGTTGACTTCCTTCTAAGTGTTTTTTTTTGTCTGTTTTTCGTGGTATTGTACCGTATGATCCAAACAAAGTGGCACCAGAGTGTGATCCAAATCATTGAATCAACAAATCATTAATTCTTTCATGTAAGCAAAAGGCAGCACATACACACATGATAATTGGCATGTAAAAAGCAAAATGGCAAATATCTGCCCTTATTTTCGCTGAATGCATTTCATACCATTTCTGGAGCCAATTTCTCTGCCTGTGGACGTCTGTAAGCCCCCCTGGAGAGTTGAATAGGTTTAAAATTGAATAAATGACCACCAATCACCATTCAGTCATGGTGCCAAGTAAATGATTAATAATGATGATAATGATCACAGAATTCCAAATAGAAAGTGATAAAAGAGCCTCACCACAGTGTCACCCAGATGGAAGTGAGCATCCTGGATGTTGCTAATATATTCCTGTCCTCTTGACTGAATTAAAAATTCACAACTGAAAAAAAACGAAAAATCTGCTTTAACATGTTGTGATGTTGGAAATGTTTTTTGGGTTTTTTTGTATTATGTAAATGAAGCGTCTAGATGACGTTGCCTGTCGTTACCGTGGAAACCATTTAGCATGTTCTTGCCAGGGGTCATCTCCTGGCTCCCAGTTCCGAAGCCCCCCGTCACAGTAGAAGCACTTGACGTTGTCGCCATGACCTGACAGCAGAGACGCGGGGGAAAAGATTTGAGTGACTAAACACAATTTGACGAGTATATATACATTTAAGACCACAATTATTCATACCAAAAGCATGCATGTTCTATTCATTGAACACTCTAAATCAGGGGTGTCCAAAGTTTTAGAAAAGAGGCCCAGATATAGTGAGGTAAAAATGTATGGTTGTCAACCACTGAGCTTCCAGTACTTTCATTTTTTCAGAGTATTTGTTACCAGTCACCTTGTTACAGTTTGCATGGTCGGTTTGGTAGTGGCTCTTGATATTGAATTCCTCAAAAACAGCATCGTAGCGAACAAGGCAGCCACCGTTTTTTTTTGTATTTCAGTGAAAAAATATGCCAATTTCCACTTGTCCTGGAGGTGATGGTCAGTCAACTTTCTCTTTCTTTGCTACAGCCTCCATTTTAGAAATGGGGCTGGATAGGGCCACACAAGGGTCATGCAGCAAGGAATTCACTCTGGCACTTAACATGACTTTTGACAGTGAGGTGTTCTGAGAGACGGAGTGTGCACTGAGCGTATTTCCAAAGCACCTGAGCGCGCCTCCACAGGTCTGCTGCCATCTTCTGATGAAATATAAAATAGCTTTTTTGTACATATATTTACTACTGTGGTCAACAGTGCTGATGGGCCGCACAATATTGATTTTATGCGAGAGGCTGCGGGCCAGTAGAAATTTTAACACCAGTCGCATTTGGCCATGGGACCGGACTATGGACATGACTGCTCCAAATTGTCTATGAGTGTGAATGTTTCTTTGTCTGTACCAGTGATTCTCAAAGTGTGCTACTAGTACCATAATTGTAGCCCTTACACAGGCTTCCTCTAGCAGTAGTGGCACCCAAAAGGATCCTAAGAATTTAAGTATGAAGTCCACGAAGTAGTGACCAAATGTTTATGTTATATAATACCAAAATATAGGCATGTAAATGCTAGTAGTTTTTTGTCCTCTTGGTCTCACCATCATCATAATCTAAACGATAGAAAGTTATGTTGTATGTGTGTAAGTGCCTTTGAAAGGTGAGCCGGTCTGGCCTGTTGAGAGACGTGGAAGTGAGAGTATGAGGATGTGCAGTTGGCCAGCTGTTAACTGGACTTAGCGTTAGCCACTGTATGTGTTGAGTGACGATGGCAGTTGTGGCCGTTGGTAGCTCGGCTAAGAATGTGCTTGTGTTTACTGTATTTTGCTACCATTTGATCTGTAAAGCTATAGAAAGAGTTTCCATCCTCCCTCTACCATAACCACCTGTGATGGATGACACTTTTTCTAACTAGCAGTGGTAGACTATATTACATTTGCTAACAATGTTTACTTTATCATAAACGTACAGTTTGTTGATTTAAGCCAATTGTACTTTGCAATCGGCACATTGCCCTTTAGCTTCTTTTGTTAAATGTGAAATGATTGCAAACTTTGGACATTCTCTGTCCTTTATGCACTCTTTCTTCCTGGCTAGCGCTTATTGGTCTGCAGTAACTACATATGTTAAAGTACAGCTAAATCCCATGATGTAGCAAATAATCAGCGATATAAATAAGATTACAACAATCTACGATGTAGCGAAGCCACAAAAGGTGAACGGCGATATCGTGAGGGAAGACTGTATATTGCTACTTACCTGTTTGTTAAATCCCAGTTGATAATATTGTGAGAAAACATTAACACCATCAGTGTCGTTGAGCAAGTTTGTTATTTCAGAAGTGTGTATCAAACTGGTAGCCCGTTGCATTAATCAGTATCCAAGAAGTAGCTCTCACTTTCAAAAAGGTTGGTGTCGAAGACTGTCATATAAGTTTCTATTTTCTATGATTTTTTTATTGGTGGTGTTCAAGCACAAGTGGCGTTTTGTTTACTCTCACTTGAATCCAGCTGATGCGGACCGGTAATGCATCATTAATGGCATTAATGGTTTTCCAACAGCGGCTAGACAAGATGGTAGAAGATAGTAGTAGAAGAGACGGCAAAGAAAAAAGAAAAACAACAAATGTGAATCCAAAAGCGAGCCATAATGAAGAAACTATTTAAGGATTAGCTCCAATCTGATGTGCACAAGGTTTGTTATTTTGAATATTAGAATGCAAATAGGTGATTTAAGCTCTTTTTTAATTTTTTGGTGCATGTTGTGTGTAAGCTATTGAAAAGTTTTACTTGGTGTGCATTTGGTAGTTGATTTAAAGGGCGTTACAATTTGATTTATTGTAAAGATAAGGAATGCCTGTATAATCTAATATTTGTCATATATTTATGCATCTGCATCTGAAGGATTAAAGGCTTTGTGAAAAGATTTTGAGAGTCCTTCTGCTGGGGACTCTACAATTGGTGACCCCTGATATGTTCCTGATCCAAATTAGGATTGTTTGGTCTTGGCGGAGATCTGAGTGCTAATCTCCAAAAAAAAGTGCAGCCGAGCGTCCCTGCTGCTTTAGTAGCCCCAGTTTAGTCCAGGATGTTCTCTTCACAACATCATGACTCAGCAGGACAATTATCAACTCTCACAATGAGAGGTCACTAGCACCGACTAGGTCAAAGCTAAATATCTGACCCATAATGTGGATATGTAAATCTTGCTTGGAGTAGAACATAGCAGGGAAATAGATGATGGACAATGAGCACCTGTATAGAAAAATCCAGCTCTGGCGAGAACATCTGGCTGGACTGAGGCCTCCGTGGGCCAGTTGTGGAAAGTCGTGAGCCGGGAATCCTCCGCCTCCATCTCGGGGTAGACCGCTTGTCCTGCTGTGCCCTGGTCGTCCATTGTCATCCTCTGGAGTTGGCTCAGCAGCTGGCCGTCTACAGAGTCGGGCGATCCGCTCTGCAGCGGAATGTTTCCCACAGCGCGGCCCAAAATGAAGCTGCAAGTGGGGAAATGCCGCTTGTGCTCGGCGGCCGGGCTGTCTCCTTGCACCCAACATCTTAGAACGCCGCCGCAGCAGAAACACTGGACTTTATCTCCTGGACCTAAAAAGAAGAATCCCGCCTTGGCCAGGTCCCCGCACGTGACAGGAGCATCTGGCGGCCAGCTGCGAAATGTTCGAAGCCTCTCGCCTTCTTGCCGCATCTGAGGCTCCTCGAGGATGTAGAGCATAGTGCTCCTGTCATCTGTCATGGTGGAGCGGGAGGGGATTCCTGTCCGTGTTTGTGCTGTGCCCCGCATCCCTTCTGCGGTCCATAGTGGAGCGCGCACTCAAAGCAAGTAAAACACAACAGTTGAAATATGGTGTTCTGTGGGGGGCCTGCATGGTGGCCTATGGGAACCTGCATTCTGGAAGGAAAAAAAAAAAAAACACCCAATGCTGGATTGTTTTCTCATTGGTTGCTCACTGAATGACTGGCGAAACATGCCATGTTGCTCCGCCTCCAAAGACAAAATTATGCCAAACAATTCAGAAAGGTTATTTTCACAATTCTAATCCCTCAGAACAGTGGTTATCAAATTTATGACGTCAAGAACCATCCCCCAAAATATACTTGGCTCTGTAATTGCCACTATAATGACCAACATTAAAATACAGGAGCGTCGTAGACCTAAATGTTTATCAAAAACGAGACGGTAGTTGTATTCCTAAAGTTGTAAAATTTCATGAAAAAAAAGACAGTTTTCCAAAAATATAGTACAGATTTTACAGTGGGAAAAAAACAACAACTTCAAATTATACAATCATATAGTCAACATATTACGAGAAAAATAGAAACAATTATCCGAGACTAAAGACGGAATACACCACAAGAAATATCACAGGAGCAAAAAAAACCTTGAATAATTGGTTGATTGATTTATTGTCAGTGTATGAGCTGTGGATAGGCTCCAGCAAGCTTGCGAACCTTGTGAGGATAAGCGGTTTGGATAATGGATGGATGGATGTACGGTATGTATTGTGATGTACTAAAATAATTCTATATACACATTTAAACATTCTAATCATAAGGTTAAGTAATCAAGGTTGATTAATTAGAATTGGAATTCTGTAATTTCCAATAAGTGAAAAATTATCAAGATTACAACAAACAATTTTAACTATTTTACTATATTCCTGATGAGTAACGCCCCACCCCCCAACACCATACTCGGACATAGATATTATCAAAAGGGAACCATCATGCCTAGGGTGCATGAAATAGGCTATTTCTATATCGCGGATTTCACTTATTGCGGGGGTGGTATGGAACGTAGCGTCTGCGATGTAGGGGGCTCGCCAAAAATGTCAACTTGATGAGGAAACTTTCGCCCCCAGCGCGGGCGAGGGGAAGTGCAACCGTGTGTGTGGCTCTAAAGGCTTCGAAGCCCGGATGGAGTGGAGATGAGCAGCCATTGGGGAAGTCGTGTACTGTACTGGGCTTTAACATAACACAAGGGGTATCTCTCGCTCTCTGGAATAAAATCGTAAAAAGTAAAAAAGGGACGACCATAGACCTTGCCGCGGCAGGAGAACCCCTCTGTGACTCATTGCCGGAACTTGAAAACTCCCAGAAGGACTTCTTTTGGGAGGGGGACAAGCGTGCAAGTTGAGGAAAGGCGCACAGCGGAAAAGGAGCACCACAGCTGAGCTACTAGCGCGGCGCTAAGCGGCACTGCTAGCCACACTGCTAACAGGCAGCAAGAAGTGGCAAGTACAGCCTGGCAGCTGCTAACTCGCTTCCCCACATCACGGATCTTGAAATCCAGTCAGCGGGCCGGGCTCTGAGAGAATCCAGGGACTTGCTTCATGAATTATGTCTGCCACAAGCATTGACCCTCAGGTAGGACACGCCAAATCGCTTCGCCTGTGGAAAGCTGGCCAGCTAGCCGCCTGCTAACTTTATCGACACCGACCGACGCGGCTATGGTGGGCTAGTGGTGGCTGCCTGCTCCTTGTCAGCGCTGGACATCACGAGCAAGTTGGAAGCGTTCACGTAACTTGAATCCAAGGGAAATGGCGTTGTTGTACACGCTAAGGCGATTGATACATACGCGTTTGCGTGCCAATGAGTAAAAGTCCCGACACACTATCAGTATGCCACCAGTGACTTCCCGAAACGCTAAAGCTAACCAGTAGAACATTGCTAAATCGCAGCGTTTCAGTCATGATGTAGCACAGTGCTACTCAAACTTTGGACACCCAAGAGCACCCCAAACAACATACTCGGCTCTCTGACTACCACTAGAATAACCAACATCAACATACAGAAGTGGAGTAGGCCTAAATATTGATCAGAAACGAGACAGCAGTTGTATTCTTATGGGCGTACTTTTACGAGACAAAAGCAGCAATTTTCCGAGAATAAACACGGAACGGGAAATTGTACATAAATGAAGTCATTATCTTACGAGAAAAAAATTATTTTGTGATACTATGTGGGGAAACAGCATGTTAAGATGTACAGGAATAAAGAAATATTACCCGGGGAAAAAACCCAGGACTAAGATGGAATGCTACAATAAATATCTAAAAATGAATTAAGATGAGAATAAAAAACTCAACATGAAATAAATAAGTCGTTAACTTGTATTACATGAAATTTCGGTCTTATGTTTTTCTTGAAATTGGCTGTTCTCACTGCCAAACGTTTTCTTCAGTGAAGTCCGAAAAAACATGATTGGGTGACAGGATATCGTTTCCTTCCACTTGGTGTCACTTCAGAATTATGTTTTGTTAGAAGTTGTCATGAGCCTAAGCAATGTTAGCCCATAAGTGATTTTTTAAAAAAAAATTTAAAAAAATAACATGGCAATGACTCAGCATAACAGTAGCAGGTTGCAAAATATCATTCTGCGGGCTGCAAATGGCCCCTGGGCCGCAAGTTTGAGACCCCTGCCTGAAAGTATTTCGACATGGCAGACATTTCTCCTACTTGGAAGTTATTGTGTAAGGTTAATGACGTGGTATCGGTGTCATAAAATCGGAGCATTTACAGACATACCGTATCGACATGGGTGTCGATGCTAATATTGGTATCAGTGCAACCTTAATGTGTATGGATAGTTCGGTGTTTCCCAACCTTTGTTAAGCAAAGGCACATATTTTACATTACAAACATCAGACGGTACAACACTCCAGAAAAATGTTGCAACAAATACTGTATACATACTGTACTGAAATAATGATGATCTTGTTTTAATTTACTCATGAATTGATGTAGTATGAAATCTGAGCCTATTTGGTTAGGTCACAAAGTTATTATGGCGGCATATGAATGGCAACAGGCAAGATATACAGGGTACAGTAATTGTACTTTGCATTTGCCCTCTAGTGGAAAAACATTTAATTGTTCTGCCTGTCACTATGCATTGCTGGGATAGTAAGCTGGATCATTTCCAACAACACACCCGATGATCTTTAACTGCACACTCATCCCGCGGTACAGTGTTTGGTTGGGAATCACTGGTATAGTTAAAGGGTACAAGCTCACACTATGTACAGATAACTTTTCTACTTTGTCCCCCCCCTCCTCTTGTTCTTATGTGACTCCAGCGATCAAAGGGACAAGCTTCTAAAGGTGAGTTGTATTGTCTTCACTTTAGAACCGGTACCTGTGTGTTGCATTTAAAGCAAATGGTATTCAACATAAATGAGTGCGGCCCCAAAAAAATTGTTTTAAAAAAGTTTGCTTTTAAAATTAATGCTCATTATGGCATACAGTTGAACTTTGCTGTTCCTGGGGGATCGGGACCGGGTTGGTCTGTGAATGTTGAAAACTTGCGTATAATTGACACCCATTGAAATGCGTTGAGGGTGGGGTGGGGGTTGGGGGGGTGAGTGGTGGGGTGCAATCAAACCCCCACAAATTCTTAAAAATAACAAAGATAAACATTGACTATATGTGAAAAACGGGGGCAAATTCCAGAAAAACAACTCCAGAAAAACAAGAAATATTGAAAAAAAATCTGTGAATTCACAGTTGCCGTAGTTGGTTGACTATACTGCACTCCAAAAGACTTTCACAAAGGTGGATTGCAAATGAGATTGGTCAATGTACACACGCGCATGCACGCACACACACGCACGTACACACACACACACACACACACACACTTATGTCATTTTAATGCATTTAAAATATGTACAGTGCATAGGGTATAGTTTTGGTTCCATTTTAAAAGGCACTAAAGATTTACAGCTAAAAAATTTAAGGCCAAAGTATCACCATCAATTTAAGTTGCTCCCTCATTTATAAACATGTCAGGAATGATGGTTTAAGTTGCAAAGTTTAACTTTTTAATTTTGTGTCTGAGGATTGTGCCCTTTGAAAAAAAACAAACACCTTTTGTTATCCAAACATGTATTAACAAAGGTTGTTTTGTTACAGTGCAAAATGGTTCGCTGCATCAGAAGGAGACAGTCCATGACAATGACTTTGAGCCATACCTCACTGGTCAATCAACTCAGGTAAACCCCATTCCATAAGAATAGAACAAATAAAACATAATATGTGCTAATGTTGCTTCTCTGCTCACGTCGTGCATCAAGAACAACAGTTACCAGTCCATCACCGATCCTTACCTGTCCAGTTACTACGCTCCCTCCATCGGCTTTCCGTACCCACTCAATGAGGCTCCTTGGTCCACAGGCGGGGATCCTCCAATTCCATACCTCACCCCCTACGGACCTTTGAGCAATGGCGACCATCATTTCCTGCCGGACACGGTGTTTGGCCAGCCAGGCGGCCTGGGAAGCAGCATTTACCCTCACAGGTTCAATTTTTTCCCCGAAAACACGACCTTTTCCGCTTGGGGGACGAGCGGCTCCCAGGGCCAGCAGACTCAAAGCTCAGCCTACGGCGGCAGCTACAGCTACCCGCCCAGCTCTCTCGGGGGCACTATTGTGCCTGACGGTCAGACGGGCTTTCACAGTGACACGCTCAACAAAGCCCCCGGTATGAACAGTCTCGAGCAGGGCATGGTGGGTTTGAAGATCGGGGGGGATGTCACCGGCCAGGCGTCCGCCGTCAAGGCTGTGGGCTCTGTGATTGGTGGAGCCGCCGTAGCAGCCACGGGGAACGGAGCCACGCCCATCGGAATGCCCCCACCCAAACCCACTTCCTGGGCAGCCATCGCCAGCAAGCCCGCCAAGCCGCAGCAGCTGAAAGCTAAGGTGAAGCCGGGGCTGACTAGCCCGGGGGGGGCTCTGCCCCCGCCGCCCATCAAACACAACTTGAACATTGGCACTTGGGAAAAGGGACCTGTGACCAAAGTGGCCATGGCCACTCTGCAGCAGCAGCAGCAGCAGCCTCACGGTTTGCCTCATGCCATGCCCCATCAAGCCCCCATGCAGCCACCCCCTCCCCCCTCTCTGGTGCAGCCTCAGATGCAGCCCATGGCCTTACAGCACCAACCGCCCCACCACCAGCACCACCCACCACCCACTCAGCCCTACCAAAACCACACCCAGCCCCCGCAGGCCCAAACCCGTTGGGTGGCCCCACGCAACCGCAACCAAGTCTACGGGCAGGGAGTTCCTGGCCACGACTGTGGCGGGATGATGGGTATGCTCGGTAGCGCAAACTGCGGCCCCCAAGCTTGTGCCAGCCAGGGACCTGGTGGCGAGTCCCACCCGGTGCTGGACAAGCTTCGTGCTTCCCACAGTTATAACCCCAAGGACTTTGAATGGAACCTGAAGAACGGGCGCGTGTTCATCATTAAAAGCTACTCCGAGGACGATATCCATCGCTCCATCAAGTACTCCATCTGGTGCAGCACGGAGCACGGCAACAAGCGACTGGACTCGGCCTTCCGTGCCATGAACGGCAAAGGCCCCGTATATCTGCTCTTCAGCGTCAATGGCAGCGGCCATTTTTGCGGCGTGGCCGAGATGCGTTCGCCAGTGGACTACGGCACCAGTGCCGGTGTTTGGGCACAGGACAAGTGGAAGGGCAAGTTTGACGTAGACTGGTTGTTTGTTAAGGACGTGCCTAATAGCCAGCTGCGTCACATCCGCCTGGAGAACAACGACAACAAGCCGGTGACCAACTCCCGCGACACGCAGGAGGTTCCTCTGGAGAAGGCCAAGCAGGTGCTCAAGATTATCACCACCTACAAACACACCACCTCCATCTTTGATGACTTCTCTCACTATGAGAAGAGACAGGAAGAAGAGGAGGAGGTGCGCAAGGTGGGTGCATTTGCCTCACAATCCAACATTTTTGAGATGACGTTTGTTTGAAATAACGGCAGGGTGTTTAAAAGCGTGACTAAATTTTAAAATCCATCTAATAATTTTATTCTCAAGGGTTTGGCAAGACATCGTTTTAGGGAGAAATGCACATACTGTCAAGGCCCGGGAGCCAGATCCGGCCCGCAACCTAATTTTATGTGGCCCGCGAAGGCAAATCATGTGCGTCAACTTCACATTTCTTGCTAATTGTTTTCACTTTTAACAACACTGAGATGCTGCAATGTGTTATTTGTCACCAATCCTCCCCTTAAATAATTGAACATTTACTTACCTGCGTCTAATTTCAAAACTAGCTATCCATCAATTTGTTGAGTAAATGTGATCATATACGGCGATCATACTTTTTATATGGGTTCACACTTCACAGTTGTAACGGCCCTTTTTTGTGGCCCCCGACAAAAAAATGAGTTTGACACTCCTGCTCTGCACTCACAGTGGCTGACGGTAAAGCCAGTTAACAGCAACTGGACGTCCTCATTTGCTCACTTCTGCGTCTCTCAACAGGTCAGGCCTATAAAGGCAAGTACACATTCATGGTCACAGCTATGCCAGTTCTGAATGTGAGGATACATGCACAAAGCTTAAAAAAAAAAAAAAGATATTATATATATATATATGTATATATATATGTATATATATATATATATATATATATATATATATGTATATATATATATATATATATATATATATATATATATTAGATATATATATATATATATATATATATTAGATATATATCTAATATCTATAATATATATATATATATATATATATATATATATATATATATATATACACACACATATACACATATATATTAGGTATGTGACAACTGACTCGTTTCCACCATTTTTCGTGAGGCCATTTTCGTGTGATCACGTCGCTCCGGTCTGTTTTGCACTCCTCTCAGAAAAATTAGGTCTGGCTTGTTAAAGATGTTTTCCATGTCCTCTGGCGCCTTGTTTTCAATTTGATTATTTTCATTCAGTATTTCCATGTTCATCACACGCACGGCGGGATACTCATGTTTGACGGCGCAAAAAGTGTTGAAAACTAGCTGGCATATTTATATCGACCTATCACAAATAATTTTGAGGGCTTTAGGGAACATGCAGACGAAGTTTCATCTAATTTGTACGATGCCGAAGAATGTAATGCGATGCCAAAATTTGTGTCGCCTGACATTGAATGGGGGTGGAGATATCTGGCTAAATCTTGTCACACACACACTATCAGTTCCGTGTTTTGTTCTCAAATGCAGCATGCGCTTCTCCCAGTTACATACGTCAAACATAGATGTGAGGCGTGTGTGAGTTTGTGATGTGACTCGATTCTGGAAATACTCATTCGGCATTTGTTTTTAACAACCAATTAATGCTTATTGTTGTTTTTTCACTTTTTTTTTTTTAATCACACTTTGAATTCCGCCATGAAAGCTTTTTCATACATCAGAATCCTGTGCGAGCAGGTTCTGCCTGCGGCAGCCAATGGCAGTCCAGACCCTCCTTACAACAAAGCTCCGTCACAGCTCCTCTTCCACCAGGCCAAGAAGGATCAATGATGTCTGCACGCATTCGCTGCTATGGTGTCTTGGCCAGAAAGGTCCCGCTAGCTAATATAAACTTGCTTTAATACAACCAGTGTAAACAAAATATATTTGGATAACATTTTCTTGATAAACCATACATATTTTTCCTTCTGAGCACCACAGGTACACGTTAAAGCAGCACTGGGCAAGAATTTGACCTTAATAACATTTTTTCACAACTCTTCTGATAAAACATTGACTTACAAGTAGTTGAATGAGACTTTTACCATGCCCTGAGGGGGTCTGTATCATTTTTACTGGCGCTAAGCAACTTTGAGGAGGATGGGAGCAACACTGGCACACCAAAAAAAAAATACAAATGTCCTGAATTGCTTTACGGCATACTCACTTCCTCCTTTAGCTATAAGGACGGAAGTCGATTTGAAAGTCTACGCGCTATTACTGGTGTCATGGCAGAAGCCCCAAAACAAACAAAAAAACAAAAGTATTGTTTGAACAAATTATATTCATTACCTCATCGCTATTCATCTTTCACACAGCCACTGGAAATAGAAATATAATTCAGTCCAATTTGCAGGCCAGTGAGAGCTCAGGATTTCACAACACTATGCGCTGGCACGCATGGGAAGTGTGGTTGACTTGTCAAAACACTACCGCTTTTGTCCACATGACGCCGCCATAATCAACAAAAACTGACATATGACACTGTTGCTTTAAGATAGCAGAGACTATGTCTAGGTTCACACCGTAGGCGAATGCGACCCAGATTGGATTTTCTTTTATGCCCATGTGTATATATGACCTGTATCAGATTTTTTTTTTTTTTTTTTAATTGACATCCGGAGCCCAAGATGCACTACGTATGGGCGGAGGGAGAGTGCTGGCAGCGGGGAGATCGAATCTGCAAAGTTATTTCGAATAACAGTATTGACTTTATATTTGACTTTAATTTAATCCTACTTGAAACATGAAGTCTAAAAGTGGACATTCATGGTAATGGTAGTAATTCAGCCAGGGATCAGATCGGTTCATTTTTTACACGCGGTTATGACGTGACGTCATCTTTAGTGACGTCTCCATGAAATGAGATCGAAAAGCCTCTCCTCATAATTTCCACCAAATACTATATTTCTACCTCCTACCGAATCGCTCCACTGTAGAAATGCCCCGACACTTTGTACCACATTTACTTCGGTAAACACTACGTCATGAATGACGTTTCTTCTTCTGCACATGCGGGTCACTTTGGCAACGCACGTTCACACACCAGACAGACTGAGGTCGTATTTATGATTGTAATATGAACGCTTACACAAAACAATATGACCCTAGCCTGACCTGAGAGTGGTAATATATAGTTTGAAGCCTCTTTTTGAAGAATATTCATCATTTATATCTGCCAAACATCCACTTGTGATCAAGTGAGTTGAGTTACTCGCCACCAATCAGCGCTCTCATTTCAAGTTTGCCCTCACAAGGCAAAGCAAAAAATGGGCTGATTGACGGCTCGTATCTGGCAAACCTTGTAAGTGGGGATGCTCGTTGGTGAAAGGTGCCATTGTAACTTCTAGCAAAAGTGATTGATCTGGTTCGTCATGTTGGACTGCTGTTGTTTTGAGCACAAGCGTATCTTTGAAATCAAAGTAATATTTTGGTTGCCGTTTCCGCTCATTTCCCTTTTTATTCCTTCCCGTAGACGTTTGAACCTGGTCAGATTCAGAGCCGCTCTCGCTTGGATCAGGTCAGGCAACATTTTTGCTCTACTCTTAGGGTCATTTGCATTTATATATATTGAAACTAATGTCACTTTGTGTTTTTGTTGTTTGTCATTTTTGCCCTAACAGGAGCGCCAAAACAGGAATAAACAATAAAGGACGTTTATTTTTGGCTTAGTCAAGTTACACTAGGACACGATTGATTTAAGACACAGAAGATATGAAATGCAAAAAAAAATCCTTTGTGTTTTCTTCAATTCTGGGAATTTTCTGCCATCAATGAATTTGCTGTCCCTTTTGCCCATGTTCCGTCTACCCCACACGCAACACTTCTTGTGCAGGGATTGAGTTGATTTTGTGTTTTATATGAATTACCTCCACCCACTATAAATTCAATGTTGTTTAAAAATATATATTTTCTTAACATCTCGCCAGACTGGTTGAGTTGTTTCCTGCGCTCACTGTCTCCTCTTGTTTGATCTCCTCAGCTGCATCAGTGTTTGACAGCATCCCCAGAATAAATCTGACACTTTATATTTCCGTACTTTCTCTTCTTTGGCCAGGTTTTACCCCTAAATTGTCCTCGTGGGGGCAGCATTGTCAAGTTGTAGAGGTCTGTGCCAACACGATTGGAGCATCCTAAAAGCAACTAGGAACAGTGTGATAATAAAACTTCAATGATTTAATTTTCATTCACATTGATAAAATCTCTATTTTTTGTGTACTACTGACATCTTACCGGTATTTGTTTGTTTTCTGGAGCCTTAATGTTGTTGCTTTTTCCCTCCCCACTAATAGAACTGCTAACATTGCTGGAAAAATCAGGGATCGTGTGACATCACACAAGACTCGAGACATTTCAGAGGAGGGTTCTGTGAACGAACTAAAAAAAAAAAAAAAAACAACAGAACCACGGATCGTCCTTTTAACAAACAAACATACGAAAAACATAAAATTGTACTGTCCACATCCTTTGGATCTCTGCTTTGTGTTCTTTTTATCTCCAGGGGTGCTTTGTTGCTCGTGCTGCATCCACCTTTTTCCATTTTTACAATCAAAATTATGTTTTGTTGCTTTGTGTTTTGCTCCAAGAAGTCAGGGGGAGGGCTTGCCCTGTTTGTCACCATTCTGTCTTAATCCTCCTGTATTTTTTAGCCCCTCCCCGACCCTGAAGTTTGCCAAGTCTCATGTTGATCGTCATGCTAAGCTTTAACGTAGGAGCCTATATATTCATGGAGAAAGCCTAAAATGTATAACCTAATAATAACTGTAACTGCTTTACTATCAAGAAAGAAAGGGGGGAAACTGAATGAAGTGTTTTTTTTTGTGGTCTTTTTGTTCATTTGGTTGAGAGCCTGAAATTGTGAATGCAACACGTAATACATCTATTCTGATGACAAAACCTAAATACCAAGTCACCAAAACTACGTGCATGTGCGTGCGTGCTTGTGTATGTGTGAGTGTGAATGTGAGCCTGTGCATGTCAAACTCGAACATGGCCAGTGTGCTGTTCAGTAGGCTAGTGATCAAAAATGTACAACAGTCACTTCTTGCGGCCGTGAGCCATCCACACCTGAAGTGAATCCCAAACACTTCATTTCTCATTTGTGTTTAGACTGATGTCCAAATAAAACTCCATTCATTGATGGCTCCAAATGGATTTTTGCCTTAAAGCGGAACTAAAATATTTGCTTTGCAGCAAAATGTTATATGTGCCATCACAAGTCTAAACACAGAATTCTTATTAAAATTGCGTTTGAGGAACTCAAATTAAGCAGTTGAATCCACACGTTCTTGTCCATTTGGTCTTGTACCGCCATCTGCTGTTGACTAAAGTTGATGTCGAAATGCCCTCGTGCTTGCATTGCAAATATCACGGCTCATCTGTTTTCGGTGTATGTTCACGTGACGTTCGCAATCCAATCCCAGGGCGCTTTGACGTCAATTTAATCGACAAATGCCCCCTGAGAGTGTCGAAAACGGATGGCTTCGTGTGCTTGATTCTTATTCCTCAAACACAAGATTGATCAGAAGACCGTGTTTGGACTAGTGGGGCGCATAGGCGCATATATTGCAAAGAAAATGTTTGCCTTGAGTTCTACTGTAAAGCACAGACGCGATCGCGCTCGTCATTCACACTGCGTTGCTAGACCTTATCCCCGATTTGAAAATGTTGCTTTTAGATTATGAAATTAGTCACTTTATTCTCGTGTGTGTGTTGTGGACTTGTGACGCTACAACATAATTTTATCTGCCTGTCAAGTCTGGTTTCCATGGGAAATGACCTCTTGCCACCCCCCTGTCGCCATGTTGCTTGACCGAGCTGCATAAAGAACGGCCTTCGCATCTTTGCTTGTCTCCATTCGAGTGGTGGGAAAGGTGAGGGGTGTTGTTTTAGTTTTTACGGGGATCCTGGGGGGATTCTTGGTTAGGGTGGGCGGCGGGGGCGGTTGTAATCACTGAGGTTGTTATGTGCTTGTGTTGATGTAGTACAGGATTGACGTGCACGTTAACGGTAAACAGCAGAGGAGTGTGATTAGCCATGAACGGGTCTATCTCAGAGATGAATGACAATTATGAAATGACCACAGTAGTAGTGGAAATATTGTTCAACAGATGTATCTTGTTATTTTTCTTGATAGGAGAAATCAAGCCTTAATAAACTGTCCATTCTAAACGATTTGCTCTTGATCTCATGATTTGTGTGTCGAGTAGCCTTATCCTCGAGTTACCTCAGTATCTATTGTCTAGCCTCGTCTTGCTAATGGATGTTCTTTGATGAAAATGCAACTGCGAAATGCAAATGGACCATGGGTGAGGTCCCAAAACGTGCAATGTTTTAAACACACCTTTCACGATGACTAAGGCGTGAGTTTTCATCGACCATTAGAGTAATTGCCGTGTGCGCGTGTGTGTGTGTGTGTGTGGTGGTGGTGGTGGGGGGGGGGGGGGGGGGGGTTGTTTCTTTGACGGTAGTTGCTAAATAGGATAATTAATCTTTCTCTGTGATAAGATTCACATTCATGGTCATATTTTACTGATCAAGATTCTCCCGTTCTGTTGTCAAGAGTGAGCCTTTCGTGGAGCTATCCGTGGTGCTAAACGACCGCAACACTACGTAAAAATAGACGTATGACGACGTTTTTGTTTTATTCAATGATATTGAACAAATGCATTTTCCCGGATTTTTTTTTTTTTTAATTTGCTTTCAAAACCCTAGCAATGACATGAAACATCCCAAGTTTTCACATCTGACATTTTCCTCACGTCATTGAAATATACACTCGTCGTTTTTATGCACAAATAACAACATACAGAATATTCGGTGCAGCTCAAGACTTTATTCGTCAAATAATTGCAAAGGATCAGACAGGAACAGGAATAAACAAGTTGTACTTGGATTGATTTGAAATATTCTTCCCGTTATTAAGATTAAACGTATTGATAGCTTAATCGCTCACTATACTAACATTGGAAAGATTTTGCCAAATAACACATTAACCATTTAAAAAAAAAGTGTACAATTGGAAAAGTATAGTATTTCAAAACACGGGCAAGTCGTACACTCGACGTCGGACCATTCTTGATCAACTCTGCCTCAGAATAAACGTCAAGACTACTTGAAGTGAATCTCGAATCCCATCTTGTGTGCACTGACAAAAAGAAGCCACTAGATGGCGCTCACGGACTTCGGTTTTCTCTGCACCGACTCCACGGGTCTTTACCACTGCAGTCGTCACGTTGAATCCCTTCAAGCTCGTGTAGAAGGAAGGCCTGCCTGAGCTCTGGGGCCACACAGAAGAAACAGTGTGCTGAGCTGCTGCTGGCCTACTACTTGCACATTGGAAATGTGCAACATGGAGCTAAGAATTGGCTGTAATATTTTCGAGGCTACGGGGCGATTAACGAAGACTCCAAAAGTTAAGGGTTGGAAGCAATAATACGTTTTGCACGAAGCAGCACCTCTTCAATAGAACCTTCTTCCCTGCGGAAAACTTTGATGCCAACGACGTCCAAAGGCAACATTAGCGGCGACGCAGTGACCTCATTCGGAAACAACAACTGCACGTACGCATTGCACCGCTCGAACGGCAAAGCAACATGCACCGCGCACGAAGTGACAACACACCGACAACCCCCAACCCCACTCACACTGCAAGTTGAAAGAGGTCAAAGTGGGGGAGCGTAAACCTCCTTGACACGTACAACATACGAAGCCATGTCGATTCCTCTCTTGGCATTCACCGCGTGCCTTAATTGTTTGGACATTAAATCAAGGTCCGCTGTGAACACGCAGAGTGACAACCAATTCTTAGAAGGCGAAAACACCACCACCCGTTTGGAAAAATGGAAAAGGGGTGGACGTCAGCCTCGAACCGACCTCGTCCATGCAGCTTCTGCCCGCCAAAAGGAGGGTGCAGAAGCACGCGCGCACATCAGAGTGACACACGCACATTTCGAAAGCCGATTTGGCATTCCAATCTGGCGCTCGCACGCACGAACGTATACACGTAAGCAATCCGAAAGCCGATTTACAGCCCGCACTGGCAATAATGCGCCACTTTGGATTCAACGCAAAGCTACAGAGGCGGAACTGCGCCACCACTCGGCGCCCAAGCCCCCTTACACCTTTACACCGCATTGGGCAAAATAGTGCTCCTAAACAATAAAAAGCTCAACAAATCAGCACATTTGCGCCCTTTTACGCTCAAACTCCTGCATTGTCCCGCTTCCAAATCAAGACCAAAAACAAAAACAGTCAAGAGAGCTGGTGGCACAGCAGCACGATGTTCCTTCTATTCGAAGTCGTCATCCGTCCCGCTGCGAAGATTACTGTACGTCCCAATCAGTTTGACTCGAATGTTCCGTGACGATTCCACTGTACAAGAAGATGCCTCCTTGCCTAAAGGCTACTTTTGGAAAAGAAGATGAATGTTAGATGCTGGCGTCTTCACCTCCTCATCCTCATCACAACTCGAGCGGTTCCTTTTCGGATGCAATCTTGACCAATTTTGGAGTCCGGCCCGGCACGGATGCTGTACATTTTCTTGTCTTGTCTTGTGTCTCCCTCTCAGTATATGTCGGGCTGTGTGATCCACCGTCTCCCGGATTAGAGCGCCCCGCTCTTCCCGTCCTAGACAACCGCGAGTCTCATGCTGATTGGGTTTCAGCGCAAAAGGATTACATGGGCACAACGTGACGTCATGCACCCCGGCCCAGCCTCCCACCACTCTCTCGCTCCCCCTCATGCTCACCTCCCCTCCATTAAAAGCAAATCCTCATCAGCCCCGAGAACGTCCTTGAAAACGGCGTGACATTCTGCACAGAGCCACGCGTGTATATATGTGCAACATGCTTTCGGATCGTCCAAATGTAACATGACTCTGTCCCTATTACTGCACGGCGTCGACAGACACAAGTCGCACAACCCCCAACCACGAGAGGGTCCACGTCCCGCACAAGCAGGTGCACGTTCGGCATGTTTGCAGCCTTGTGATAAAAGCTGAAGATGTGATCATACGCACGTCGTAAAGCATCAAAATAAGTTGATTGACGTCCAACGGCACATTGCGACTATGATATAGATGAGGGCGGAATGGAACGTCAGCCGTAACCTAAACGAATTAAATTAATATCAAAAAATATAAAATACGTACTTACTACGAAAAAGGCTCAGATTTTGGAGCATTATTTGCGTACTTTTTGCACGACCTGCACATTATTGAGAGCTACAGCCACGAAGTCAAATGTTTTTAAAAAATTATATTTGGGGGCTCTACATTTCCACGATTAGGTGAATCTAGTCATCTCAATGTCACTCACATTTTTCAGATGTATCTTAACTTCACCTGAATGTTTGACTGAATTGTAATATTTCAGCTCTGTGCCTCAATACAAATAAAAATACAGTCCATAGTTACGTGGACGTCCTGCAGGACTTGTGCCCCGGAAGAAGATGGACTTGGATTTTCAAATGTTTTTTCCTCCCTGCTGTCTTCTAGCTTGTGTCCACCTCCCACGGTGTGCGAACAAAGAGGCGCAGAGGACCAACCTACAGCAGCGCTTGGCTGCTATTTACTCTCCATTCTTGAGCCTATAGAATCGCAAATGCAGGAATTTTAGCTCGGGCACATGCAATGATTAACTTTTTTTTTTTTTACTAAAAAGCATTCCTACTGGCCGCCTCCTTCCCCATCTACATCTCAAAAAACCAACAGCCAGCATTTACATTTGACGCAGGGCCTGTTGGTTCCCCAGTGGTAAAACTCAAAATAGCGCAGAATAACACGGCATAGAGAACACCACCGCCCCCCCCCCCTAAAAAAAAGAAGAAAAAAAGAAAATGAAGGAAAAAAATCCCAGGCCTTCGTTCGTCCTTTGTTCGTGTTCTCAGTCTCGTCGAGTCAGCTGCATCCTCATCCTCACAAATAGGCTGGCGCTCCTCTTGTCCTTTTTTTTGCGCAAAACTAAAGCTCTTCTACACGCTACAGCACAGCGCCGACATTTCAACCCAACAATCTCCGTTTTGCGAGCTGGCTGTGTACGCAAAGCGACTCGTGAGAGTGAGCTGGAGTGCAGCTTTTCTTCAGCGGCCTCCTCTTGGTCCGTTCAAAGAAGGGGGAGTTGTCCCCGTGCATTACAATGACATGCAGGCCTCCATTCATTCAGCCGCTGCTGTCTAACGGTCTTTGGACAGCAAATGCACCCCCATCGGGGGGTCGCAGCCCCTTCATAGAGCCCCCCTCCCGCCCGTACACCCCCCAATCCCAATACGCAGACCCCAACAATGGCCCAACAAAAGAGAGAGGCGAGTCGGCCCCAGTTGTGCGAGCAGTGGCCCCTGGACTTGTGAAGTGTGCTGCATGCAACTGAAAATAGAGTCCACTCACTCGACGAAGGGATGGGGATGCAGCCTGATGACCGCGCTAAAATCTAAAATCGTGACAGGAAAAAAAACACAACAACAAAACAACCACAAAAAAAAAAAACACTTGGAGGACTGACTTTTTTTACGTGAAGGACATTGACCAACCTAGTGGGAATGGGCGCAAAATATCCGTGCGCAAAAGCCATCTGCGTGGAAAGCCATTTCATGTCAAAGTAGCCTACACGTTGCACAAAATCACATTTCAAATAGAAGTACATTCTGCAATATCTATTTGAACTCATGTGTTAATTATTTTGGATTATTCTTATTAGTGTTTGCCCTTCGTGGATACCTGAACCTACAGTAAAGCTGCCTTTATTTTTGTGTTATTATTTGTCGTTTAAAAGACCATAGAGCCGACATGACTTCTCTTTAAAAAAAAACCACAACTGTATATCCATTGGTATCAATTGTGTAATAATATCACAGTATATTAACAGTACTGATGAGAGTAATATGAAGCATTGCTAGTATAACAATAATAATAATAATTATTATAATAACAACAATTATAATAGTACGTATATTATTATTATTATTGTTATTATTATAATATTATTATATAATATATAATAATAGTAATAATAGGTATAATAATAATATTTTTTATTATAATAGTATATTATTGTTATATTATAATTATAATTATAATTATTATTTATTTATTATTATTATTAAGATATGTAGCTAAATGGGAAGAGCAAGCGTGGACTTTTCGTAGTTTCCCAGGAACATCATAGCGATTTCGCGAATGCAGTTGAAGGCCCGAGTAGGCACAGCTGGGCATCTGCAGCTTCTGCTTCTATTCATCGGGAGGAGGGAGAGGTCATAAGGAGCTGCGACCCCGCAGCTCGTTATGCAGATGCACATCGTCTTCTATATAAGTTTCATTTTGCTTACACACCCGTCAACACACCTTGATGGCACCTGGCGTCCAAAAAGGGTAAAGCCTGTTTGTTTCTTTACTTCTCTCTTTTTTTGTAAATGAAATAAGTAACTTTTCTTTTTTCCATCATAACCTCTTTGCAGTGCACACTGAAAAAAATCGAGCTCGCTTATAGAAAAAAGTATTTATTGTTAAGACAATTTCACTTTTTTAAACGTAAAAAAATGCAGTCCTCCTATCACCATTCAGCCTTATAATCTGTGAAATTAGTAACTTTTTTGTGTGTATGTTTTTTTATTGATTTGTAAATATCCATAGGCTTACTATTTCGTGCGTGTTGTATATATATATATATATATATATATATATATATATATATATATATATATATATATATATATATATATATATATATATAAACTATTTGTGACTAAACAGAGGTGTTCTGTTGCTATTAAAAAGAATGTTAAATGCAGGATATTTGGTGCAAAAGGATTAAGACAAGAAAAGAAACAAATACGCTTTCCCCTCTAAACCTCGCACACTTTTCTGGCGTTGATATTTGTTTGGAGAGGCACATAAAGAGGTGTAAACATTTCGTAAGTGCAAAGAGCCAGAAGGACCCTTTAGCATTGTGCGCTCGGAGAAAGAGAAACACGTTGACAAAGGAATCTATTGTTCCTTGGGAACAATCCAAGGGGCCTAGGAAACTGTCCTCCACGATCAGGCCGCGGGCCGCTGATTTCAATGCAAGGGGCCCCTCCAAGGAGAAATGCACAGAAGTATGCTATAGCAAGCAATCGAGTTGGACCAAGCAGCGGGTTCGCTTAGAAAGCTTGCAGGTGGACCTCAGCTCGCGCGTGCACTACGGGCAGGCAGGCAGGCAGGCAGGCAGGCAGGCAGGCAGGCAGGCAGGCAGCACGGAGGCGACGTTTGCTGTCTTCTGGATGCAATGTTGTGCTCCTCTGCTTGCACGATCATCTTTTCTAAAAGCGTCAGCACGCACTAACGTGGACAAGTAGTCACAGGTAAGGGATATGCTGGAAAAAAAACGTACGTAGGGAGTCTTTTAGAAAAAACAATTGATATTTGAATATAGCATATCTTAAATAAAATTGCATTTATGTATTAAAAAAAATGAACACGCACCCACACAATAGCACGCGTACACACACGCGCAAACACACGCGAACAAGCCCGCCCACACACACACACACATGCAGTTCATATCAATAATGCTGAGGCTCTTGAGCAGCGGTGAGCATCAGTGCTAATATGGAGAATATGCAGTCCTTGACGCTGTCTGATAAATGTCATGTGCTGCCTCCATTGATCTGTTGCTGACTCATTAGGTGCACAGTTCCACGATTCCAGGTAGTACAGTATCCATGTCAGAATACAACTGTGTGTGAAGAGAACAACTAACGCAGAAACAAACGTCATAAGAAGGCATACGACACACATGTTTTTACACCTCGTTGCGTAGGCTATTTGATGTTTATTTTACGGAAGCAGATTGCTGCCACACCTAAAAAAAAAGTTCATCATTATGTATTTACAGGATAATTTTCATGTTACAATTTGATAAATTTCACATTATAACGTGATAAGTTTCATGTAATGACGTGATAAATTCCTCATTTTAACGTGGCAAATTTCACATTAGAATGTGAAAAGTTTGACTGCCGCATTCGTCTAAACAAAACAAACATTTTCTTCTAATTTAGGTCACTGGTGGAGCCATACTGTGTGTAACTATGAGTGTCTTCAATTGACTTGAACTGGAAGGAATTGCTTCATTTTTTTTTTTTTTTTTTTTTGCCAAAAGCAAAAATAAAACTTTATCATGTTACAACATGAAACTTCTCATGTTCTAACGTGAAACTTAATGTGTTATAACACTTATTATGAAACATGAAATTCATCACATTATTATGTGATATTGATATTTTTTTTTCGGTTGTGAAAGCAATTCGCTTCCATATTACCTGCTGTGTTCACAAGGCCACAAAAGTGTGCATTGTGCTGTATAAGAATTGTTGTCATGAGTAACTTGCTCTTATGAACCCTAGTCTAAAATTCCAAACAATACAATACAATACAATACAACAACAAAAAAAAAAAAAGAAAAAGAAAACTGTTATCTAAAAGGGTTACAGTGATCTGAGAACCAATTGCCTTCATTTATTGATAGAAAGTGATGATACGATTCAATTTATCACAACCTGCAGGTGATATTTATCACCCTTCTGACATGAAAATCCAAAGCACACGTAGAGTGTGACCTCCCTTATGCATGAAGACTCACACGCACACACACACGCACACCCACACCCACACACCCCACACACACACATGCACACACGCACACACACACGCACACGCGCACCCCCCCATACACACATTCACACGCACACACCCACACCCACACACACACCCACACACACCCACACACACCCCCACACACACACACGCACACAAGACACGGCATCTCAAAACAATTGTGTCTTGAGTCTATGGTCTCACATTCTGTGCACACTGCTCCACTACATTGCCATTTAACCTTGCAATTAACCTGCACCCCTGCCAAACGTCATTTGGGAGAGGTGGAGGAGAAGCAGATAAAGAGAAAAAAATTACATATAGTCATGCTGAATTTCAATCGTGTGAAAAATACAAATAACCAATTAATATTTCAGAATTATCGCCTCATTTCAATTCAGTGTGGCTGTTATTGGTCACTAATTCTATAAGTCATATTTACCTTTTGAAATTTAAATTAGGAGTGATTAATCTGCATGATCCATATTGCATCACCCCTGTGACCTCTCCCAGCCCCCAACCCCCACCCGTATCTTTCCTTTTTTTCTGAGCAGATTGGGAAGGCCCCAGTCAGAGGTTTTTGGGCGCTGGAGCATCAGAGAGGTTTTGCATACAGCTGAATTCAAGTCTGAGGCAAGCGAGGCGCTGAACTTGTCCATTTAAAACATTCAAATTCATACACAGTGTCCGACTCAAAATGTTTAAACACGAGGAGGCTGGCCAACGATCGTCTTTCTGGAGAGTAGATGAAGGGGCTTCTTTTCAACATTATAGGATGTGAAAACTTTTTATACCAAGCAACACCTCCAAAAATGATATACTGTAATCCAAATGATATATGATATCATTGATGCCATTATCATGATGCGGGTCTGCATATTGCTGTGTAATACGGACAGATGCCATGTCGACATAGGTCATTTTTACATCCTGTTAACCATATCCATCCAAATATTGTATTTTTTTCCTCAAAATTACATGAAAATAATGTTATATTTCTTTGGTCATTTCTCAATTTATTTATCAAACGCATATACATAGAAACACAATCAAATAGACACAAAATACTTTGAAATATATACATTTTTTTCGATTCCCACTCCAAAACAAAGAGCCATATTAAAATACATTAAAAAAAATGGGCAAGTTGTATTCCTAAATGGTGTACAGTATTTTTTTATTATATTACACTGTAACAATATGCATAGTTTGAACATTAAAACTGTGCTTAAATATCAGAAAAGAAAAAAACTGCTTGAATAATGATTCAATTAAAATGTATTGCACGTTAAAGTGAAATAAAAATTGCACGCTAAATGGTTAAAACCCGTTTTTAAAGGTTAAATGCAAATGTATTGGGCTGTTTTAAAAAAAATAGGCACAACTAAACTGTGCTTAAAATGTACTACAAAGTGGTGTCTTGAGATGCGAGTTTGATTAGTTCCGTAACTGCTGATATCTCAAGCCATCTTTCCCCCCTCGAAATTAATGGCAATGCAATAGTTCTATTCCCACCATCCCACTCATCTTATTTTCATAAGAAAAAATACACCTAGCAGTATTGTACTGCATAAAAACACAGTGATAAAATTTGCTCTCCACATAACCTACAAACGCGCAACATGCAAGCACAAAACACCTCTGTACCTAATGTATTGTGCTTCTTTATTCTTCTTTAGTGGTGTCTATTGGTGGTTGGCAATCCATCCTAATGGTGAATTACTGCCACCTATTGATATTGCCCTGCAACGGCAAGGAAACGAATGTGAATTGATGGTGGCTGAAGTTTGCTGGCGCCATGTAGCAGTCTGAAGCGCATCTGTATCTCAAGAAAAAATGATCCAAGTCACCGCACGGCTTGAATCCGAACTTGCTAAAATTCTGCTTTTTCCATTTTTCTTTCTTTCTTTTCTTTTATTTTATTTTCCATCCAACCATTATCTATACCGCTTCTCCTCATAAGGGTGTGTCCCAGCTGTCTTCAGGCAGTAGGCGGGGGACACCCTGAATTGGTTGCCAGCCAATCGCAGGGCACACAGAGACAAACATCTGCACTCACAATCACACCTAGGGGCAATTTAGAGTGTCCAATCAACTTACCATGCATGTTTTTTGGAATGTGGGAGGAAACCGGAGTACCCGGAGAAAACCCACGCAGGCATGGGGAGAACATGCAAACTCCACACAGGGAGGCCGGAGCCGGGATCGAACCCACGACCCCTGCCTTTATTTTATTTTATTTTATGTACATCTTTGGGCATTTTATCGATGTACTTTGTGAGATGATAATTTTGTTAGTTCGGGGGGGAAAAAAATTTGAATTTGTTTAGTGCACGGGTGTCAAATTCAAGGCCCGGGGGCCAGATCTGGCCCGTGACCTAATTTAATGTGGCTCGTGAAGGCAAATAATGTCCGTCGACTTCATGATTCTTGCAAATTGTCCTCACTTTTAACAACACTGCTGTATGAGATATTGCAAGCATTTTTTAACTAGTCTCTCCATTAAAATGAATTGAAAATATTTTAACAAACAGTTGTTTACTGGCTTGTGATTTCAAAACTAGTTATCCATCAATTTGTAATGTAAATGTGATAATATGAGTCGATAATACATTTATATGGGCTCATAGTCGTAACAGCCTTCCGAGGGACACTGTAACAACAATGTGTTTCAGTGACAAAAATGAGTTTGACACCCCTAGTTTAGTGTAAACGCATAGAGGGATCAGTACACTGTTTGTACAGCATTTTTGTGTTATTCATTGCTCTTGCTCTCTTTTAATATTTTACATGTTTTTATGTGCTTTTATGTACATTTCATCATCTCCTCAGCAATCAGCTTGTTTAGGAAAGACCAGAGCTGGGCATCGCCTAACTGTCATGAAGTTCCTGTCTGCATACTGTATTTAGCTGACCTACGTGGCCCCAGTCGGTCCGAGTTAGCAAAACGGCATCAAGAACGGACTTAACCTCTACCACGTCACACGCAGGTGCCGCACTCCTCAGCCAAATACTGTAAATGAAAAATAAAAATAAATAAATAAATAAGAAAAACGCAGTGACGTGCCCAATATTGTTTTGATTTCACCAATCACCACGCGTGTGCATGTGTGTGTCTGTTGTTTATATTTAATATTTTTTCTTTATTTGGTGGCGTGTCTGCTTGTGCGGCGCCTGCATGTGACGTGAAGATTCCATTCTCTACACCAATTGGCTGTTGCCGAGGGACAGACTGGGACCACGTGGGTTGGCGAAATATGCAGATGGTAACTTCATGGCGGTTAGGCGATGCCCAGCTCTGGAACTGACAATAATGTTGCTGCGGTGAAGGCTGATGGGGTTGTGCGCCAAGGTCACGTGTCAACCATTGTTTTGGCCGCATTTTTCTCTATTTGTACAGTGTGTTGCCCAGTGGCCATTGTGGAGTGTCTGGGGGAGCTGTTTAGTCCCCTATAAGAAGATTAGAGATGATTGCTTTTATTGACTGGCCTGTGCCTCGGTTATTAGGGCGGCTGACAGAGCACCGAGCTACGCTTTTGTCTGACTCTCGTTGTTCTTTCCAAGCCCGAACTCTGCATTGATATCAATTTGATATGACACTAAAGTGCCAATTATGTACACACATGCAAGAACCCGCTCCCTTTCCGCGCCACTGGGGAGCAAGAAGGCGGCAAAAGAGAGGGAGGATGACGACCGAGTTTGTTGACGGGCGAGCGCGAAGATCTCCGGGAGAATGTGCATCTAAAGAAGCGTAGTTTGTTTGTTTCCAGGTCCTTGTATTCTCAAGGTTGATAAGGTTGATGACGTAAGGTTGATGCGATAAACAGGCTTGGTTAGCATTTAGCATCTTATCAACTCATGGACAGTAAACATTGGTATTACTGTAAAAAGGCTTTGCCTGTCAACACTCAAGCCTTCATCACATGAAGCCCTCTTGCGTGATGCCACGTGATCTCACAAAACCAAAGAACAGCGGAATGTCCTGGATATGCGCCGATTATCCTATCCATCATCCAAGTGGCATGAGTGTTGTCAAATGGGGATGTGGTGAAAAAGACTCACTTTAGAAAATAATCCGGGAAACCACGTATATATACAAAACACAGCATTGGAAAAGACGTGTTTGTTTTTATTCACGGCCGTACATCGTTTTTCGACCCAACCCGTTTTGGGCGAGCAGCAAAAGTTACATTATTAGATTTTATAGATGATTACGGTCCAGTTGGACTTGACACCTTGATATACTGTACATTCAGTATGATCATTAGTTGTTGAATGTATGTGTCCCATGTGATGAATATCCACCCATTTTTAGCCATTTCAGGGATAATGACCAATCATGCCGAGGGAAGACATGATTGGTCGTTATCTGAGCCCTGAGCAACTGTGATGTCATTTATAGTTGACACAAGTGACAAAATGACCGCCCCCAGAGATGGCTAAAAACGGGTGGATTTTACTGCTTAAAGCGGAAGTCAACCCGAACATATATTTTTTTAAGAATATGTTCCCAGCAGGCCCACTAGTTGAAACAGGGCATTCTGATTAATTTTGAGTTTGTACAATATAAGTTAAGCAGCAAAATGCACTCATTGTTAGCCATCTCTGAAGGCGGCCATTTTATCTTCTGTCAACTGAAAATGACAACCGCTCGCAACGACCAATCACGACTGACCTGTTTCCAGAATCTGAGCCGTAACACACTGTACAAATAGAGAAATATGCGGCCAAAACAATGGTTGACACGTGACCTTGGGGCACAATCCCATCAGCCTTCACCGCAGCAACATTATTGTCATTTCCAGAGCTGGGCATCGCCTAACCGCCATGAAGTTACCATCTGCATATTTCGCCAACCCACGTGGTCCCAGTCTGTCCCTCGGCAACAGCCAATTGGTGTAGAGAATGGAATCTTCACGTCAGGCAGACAAGCAGACAAGCCACCAAATAAAGAAAAAATATTAAATATAAACAACAGACACGCACATACACACACTCATGCACAAGCGTGGTGATTGGTGAAATCAAAACAAAATGGGGCACGTCATTGCGTCTTTTTTATTTATTTATTTATTTTTATTTTTCATTTACAGTATTTGGCTGAGGAGTGCGGCACCTGCGTGTGACGTGGTAGAGGTTAAGTCCGTTCTTGATGCCGTTTTGCTGACTCGGACCGACTGGGGCCACGTAGGTCAGCTAAATACAGTATGCAGACAGGAACTTCATGACATCAATGCTGCAGTTCTTTGGCGCTCGGAAGTAATTCAACTATTTTTATATTTCTGGATAGAAATGGTTTTACTCTTACTGAAATTCAGCAAAGGTTACAGAAAGCCGAGAATCCAATCAAGTAATCCATATACACTCAGTGTGTGTGAATCGGGTAAAACAATCGAAGCGAAGGTCAGAAATACGTAGTGTGAGTCCACCACTAATTCCTCTTTATCCCTCTTCTCCTTTCCTCCCACTTTTATTTAGTGGTCTCAGAGAAAAGGTGTTCAATCATCTACATTAGTCTCTGGCTATTATATCCAATTAATGCCTCCTTGTGGTGTTTTATTGTGTTATAAACTGCTATCGCTTGTGGTTCACTAGATAAACACAATATGTGTCTGTGGCGCCTGCCACCGGGGTTGTTGTGCCTGTGCTGGGGAGGGACTGGGGGCGGGGGGGGGGGGGGGTGAGACTTGGCCACTGCCCACGGGGGCCTTGGCCACTCTACATCAGTTAGTTTTGGAGGAGATCCTAGTTGGCTTTTTAAGAGGCTCCATTATAGGCTTGTTAATGCCTTCGCCAAGAGGGAAACATTACCCAGTACACTCAATTCTCCATGCGCTTGGTCTCCTAACAGGCAGTGACGCCAAATATCCCGCCCGCTCACTCTGCTGGTGCCGTGTGCCCTCTTGCGACCCAAACCCCATGCGAGGTGGGCCTGCAACTGCTGGCCGGCCTCCCCCGTGCTGCCCGCGGGTTATCTGACACGCCGCTGCTGCCTGTTCATGCTCCTCATGGGCTCGCTCACAACTGTTTCACGCATTGATCTGTGTGCTCTGGTCTCAATGTAGTCTTTTGTGTTGCCACTGACTCGTCCATGTCGATGCGCGCGTGTGTCAAATGTGTTAAGCAGATAGATCTTTTGCCGATGTGTTTTGGAGCCTTGAGAGCGAACTCGAAAGCGCGTGATTGCATATTTGGGACAGCGAGTGAGGGTCGTTTTGACAGAGTGTGGGTGAAATTTTAATTCGCGCTATAGGCGTGAAGCGGCTTGGTTGATTTATTTACCATTGACGAGTGTTTCAGCACAAACAAGCAAGCACACACAAAACCAACAATGTTCATTTAAGGAACAATTTGCCACTTGTTTTGAGATTTAATGGGAGTTCGGATGTGTTGGACACCAAACCGTGCTGCACTTTGTTGTGTTTGTGATCAAGCTCCACCTGAGCTGTTATTGCTATTGTCCTTCATCTCCACTTTATGAAGCGTTGTCAAGGAAAGGTGCCTCTCGGTCACCCTGGCAACCATTGCCTCCCATCATGCTCAGTGTGAGTGACAGGGGAAGGTGTGACGGCGGGAGAGCTTTGTGTAAACGGACATCTCGCCGAGATGGATGAGCTCGCATTCACTGGCGGCTCCAAATGTAGCGGCGTATCCATCATGTTTCCATTCGCTGCCAACACTTTCAATGTTATCGTTTTCACACCAGCACTTTCCACGCGAACTCTTGTCAAGAAGGAATGGAAAGAGTGGAAGATGTGATTAAAGTGTCGCTCCCATGTTTGAATTCACGTTCTCAAAGCAAAAATGAACAAAGTTTGAGAGTGCAGCAGCAAAACAATTGTGTTCTCTGTTGAAGGATAAGTGGCTGCCATTGATTGGTGACAGCAGTGGCAGCCTGTGTTCATCTCGCTCCCCTCTGTGCTTGCTCATGCGAGACACTCGGAGAGTATGTCCTCTTTGCACAAGACATGTTGGGCCCTGCGAGTCTGCGTGTGCGTGTGGGTGCGTGTGTGTGAGTGTGCGTGTATGATTAGACTTTCCACTTAGATTTCGACACTAAATTAGTAAGAGGAATTTGTTTCAGGACTGAGGTGATGAAGTGCTCCTGGTGTAAATATTGTCCTGCATCTTACTGTACTCAAACATAAGTACTTGTACTCTGACATGGTCTGAAAAATGTGGTATCGATGCGTCCCTGCTTATAATGTCAAGATGGATGGGGTTGATGACACAAAAGTCATCAATTCATGCATCATAAAATACTGCCATCGCTGTCACTTTACAAACAGACACTATGCAAGTGTAAGAAAATGACCAGAGGCCCTAAATTGGAGACCACTGATCAACACAGTAGTCTCTGTTTTTGTTCTCAGCACAAGTCTGACACGAGGCCTGATGTAAATCTGCACAAATCCCTGTGAAAACAGGCTTGTGTTTCTGTGTATGTGCAAATTCAAAGTTGAGATGGCTGAAAAGGTGTGACACCAAGAATTGCAAAAGCAGGCAGCAGCATAGTCCACTGTTGAACTATGGAAAGTACCCTAAGGCGGAGCGATAAGCTCAATGATAACAGGTGACTCCAGGGAGCAACTGTCACATCCTCTTACTGTCCGCTGATGAGGTCCACTGTGCGCTCGCACTGTCGGGCTTGACACAACCTTGTTTACGTAATGATGTTATGTGATGGACAGGGAGGGAAAAAAAAAAAATTACGCAGAAGCATACTCTCATGATGAAAATTGTAGAAATGGTTGGCCAGACACAGAATCAAGCTCCTCCTATGGCCATCTCAGTCCCAAGACCTCAACCTGATTCATAACCCAGGTCACTGGATGATTTAGTGACAGAGAGGAATGGTCGAAGAAAACTCTTTCTGTATTGTCCCACCTTGTGAAAACATCGTAGGAGACGATTAAGTGCTGTTTTGTTGGCAAAAGGGGGTTGTAAAGTATTAACTTCAGGGGCGTTGATAATTGTGGCACACATAATTTGATGTAAAATAATTATTTCTTAATGTGGGTTTATTTATTCCCACCGAATAAATGCACTTGAATTAAAGGTTGGATTTTTTTTTGTATTATTTTGGTGCTATAATAATTTGAAAAAATCCCAGAATTTTTTAGAAACTATAAGATAACATCTTAATCAGGGGTGCCTGTAATTATGGAGGGTGCTGTTGTTTCCTTGCCCATCTGGGCCAATGACAACTGGGATAGGCTGCAGCACACCCGCCACCTTGGTGAAGATAAAAGTGCTCAGAGAATGGATGGATAATTCCCCCATTGAACTCATTCAACCATTTTGCATGTTAAGACTCAAGCGATGAAGTCATGTCTAAATGTTGTGGTGGGTCAGAACCATTATAAAACAAAGTACATTTGAATTAAAATGACATAAGCAATTGATAATGCAGAGAATTGTAAATAATCAGAATCTTTTGCATGGATAGATGGGTCATTTGCAGCTTGTTCCAAGTATTGAGAAAAGCGCTTTTTAAGTATGAGTACAGTTATCTATTCACATACTGCATATTTAAGTGCAATATGAATTTCCAAACTGTGTATAATGTTGCAGCAGCTTACAATAATAGTAAATATACTTTTGGGGAGAACCTCTGCCCAGTCTTAAACATATTGTAACGCTACTATTTTGTAGGGAACGACAACAGCACCACTACATACGCATGAACAGAAGACATTTTCTCTGGAGTAAACCAGTCCCCTACAATGAGTACGACAAGGATCAAAAATGGACCTTGGCCTTATGGATGGGACTTGCATATGAAATGCATTGCATGTACCATGTGAAACAAATCAGTAGAAATGGACTTTTATGAAAACTTTGAAGATTGATATATAAAATCCCACTCTCTGCATCATAATAGAAGTCAGAAATGGGCATTTTCCAACAAAAGTAGTGGTCCATTTATCGCCTTCCGCCTACGGCTGGGTTACCTTTCTGCCGTCCGTTTTTCCGCCATTTTGTCAGGCCGGACCAATTAGTAATCGCCTATAGGTCGATTCGCCTATAATTTTAAACGGGCTTCTGTTAGCATTTCCGACTACCAACCTCGACAAACTACCACTGCCGCCCCCTCAACCCCCAACCCCCCCCCCCCCCCACACACACTTCCACGGGTCCCGGTGCGAGATCGACCAATGAGAGCATGGGTGGATTTATCCCGCATTGGCTGCGCATCGTTGCAGCCTCACCCAGCATTTCCCTTGTTGTATCTCACCAGTCTCGTCCACGCTTATAAATGAACGGCAACGGTTTGTTTGGAAACTCAAACCATTATTCAAATATGCCATTCAGTTAGTCACAGTCGAGCCGGATAGCGGACAGTAAACAGCAGAGCTGGGCATTTTACTAAAAATTGAGCGTTTGTTATTCGTCATCCGTCTGCAGCATCTGTACCCTTCCGTCATTCACCTTTCTTTCCACCTCAAATTTTAAATGGCCTTCCGTCCAACTAAACTTTCACTTGCACCCGCCCCCGCTTGGGTGATATTTGAACAGTAACAGTGACTCACTGCGCTTTGGAAGCCTGCCTGCTTGCTTTGGCAGCCTGGTCCATCACTCAAATCTGTCCCCCAAGCAACAACAATTCGCTGTGGCCATCAAAGCCTCACCACGAAAAATAGACTAATGACGGACTGCAGACAAATGGCGTACTAAATAAAGAGGTTTCCTTCTATGCTTGATCCATCTATTTTAATTTTTTTCCCCATCATTCGTCAACCATCAGCAAAACGGGTGTCCGATAATTGTATGTTGGTATCGATTGGTAGATGTTAAGAAAATATTCCACGTATCCTGTTTTGAGCCAGGTACTTACACCATGACTGCATATCTCTGGAAAGCAGAAAATCACTCTGTGCAGCTCGCTTAATTGTTCAGAGCCCAGTTAGGGTGAGGTGGAACAAACCATTTTTGATGCGAGGAAGGCTTACGTTCAACCAAGTACAATGCTGTATGCTTATACTGTAAGTTTTTCTATCTTGTTTTAAAAGGACACATGGTAAAAACAACAACAAATAATGATCTCGTACATTTAGGGGTGCTGGGGTTCAATTTGTGGGTGCTTGAGCAGCCCCCAGTGGGTTAGATCCATCTATGGAATGTGTGTACTAGTAGTCACATATTTCAGACAAAAAATGCAATAGCTTGAATTCATGATGTTATCTGTTTCTTTTCTGTGGGTCCTCGGAATAGATCTGACCTTTTTCATCCAACCTATTCCTGCCTTCCAGGTGTCCCTCATCCCTTCTATGTTCTCCTTTATTTTGCCAATTAGCCTACTTTCCCCTCCTCTTCCTCTTCCTCTCCTCGTCCTGCATGCCTCAGCAGCTTCTCCTTCCTGTCTGTCTGTGTTGGCATGAGCCTCGCTGGCTCTGCCCCCGCCCGCCCGCACTTTATGCTGATTGGACCAGCTGTTCCACTTAAATTCACCATAGCAACCACAACCTGTTGCCAAGCAACCGTGCTCCTCTCTCTGATTCCCGCCAGTGTTCTCCACAGGCAAAAGAGATAGAAAATTCCCTCAGATTGTGTGCACGTGTGCATAGGTATGTTTGACTGCTCGTCTGGGAGTCACAAAGAAATGTGTTGTGTGTACTGATGAGATAATACCAAAGAAAATCCATTCGCATGCAGGTCAGCGGGACCGACAGTCAAGCAGGCGTAGACGTTTGAGCCAATTTACCTTGTACATAGTGCACAAAGTATTTGCTCGCTGAATGAAAGTGCGCGTACATCTATCGTTGACTGTCTTCTCAGGCGTGATGAAGTGTGCGACGGTACATGTGAGCCCATGCTAAAGAATTCATGGTGCTGCAGCTCTCAGAGGCCCCACTGTCAGTGTTGCCTCATGGCCCAAGCATACTAATCAGAGACACTCGACGGTGGCGCACACACACGCGCATCCATGCACAGGCAGAGGCAAATACGCGCGCTTGCTGTCCACCTCTTTTAATTTAAAGATTAGTAATGCTTATGGGCTTTTCCTGCAGCCTGAGAACCAGTCCCAAAGCCAGGTAATCTCATTGCTCATCCCAGCAGATTAAGAACGTTTCTAGGTTTGCTCTCAGATAAAGTCACTGAGTGCAAGACAAATAGACCTGCACAGAGGCTCTCATCTGCTGCATCTCGACGGTCAAATCCATAAATATTGGGACATGGACACAATAGTTTTTTGGGCTCAAAACTCCACTACGTTGGATTTGAAATAAAATGAAAGAAGTTTTGCTTTAATTGCAGACCTTCATCTTTAATTTGAGCGTATTTATCAGGGGAAGGGTGAAGGAATGACAACAGTTTGTAGAAGTTCCTCCCACTTTTCAACGGACCAAAAGTAATGTGACAAATGAACAATCAAAAATCAAACTTTGACTTTGAAATGCAGTGGACCCCCGCATACTCGTGGACCTATTCATTTATTTTCTCTTTCTCAAACGTTTTTCTTTTTTCATTTTTTACAATGTTTTTATACATTTGAAATTATTTAGTATAATATAATAATGCCTTTCAGTGTGCTTCAATTACGCACTGATTTTTGAATTGTGGGGGCCGATGTACGTGGTTGCAAATCCTTTGCATTTACATAACGCATGAATTGTTGAACATATTAATAACATCACCAGACACTGGATTTCATCCCTGGTGGCGCTCCACCAGGATTTTTACTTACTGATAGATACTTGTAAAACGATATGGGTGACCCAGTATAGAATGTTTTCAGGATACCAGCCATCGGTACCTCTGTCATTTTTTTGCTTTGACTCACAAACAAATACTTTAGGTATACCGGTAAATACTACATAGTGGCAGTGAATTCAACTCAACTCACACCCAGCAGCAGTGTGGCTTAAAGAGGCTTCAAGCGGTTTGTTGCCACCCCCAGTTCAAATTTACCGTCAAACTAAACAAATGTGCTTAAACTGCATGTCTTAATGCTAACATATAATGGGAACTTCATAGAGTTAATGTGTTAATGAATATCAACGGTGTTGTAGTGTTATAACTACCTATAAGTAAAGGCTAACAGTAAAGCATCATGGCATATATTCTTCATCCTCCGCAAAGAACGATTAGTATTACTGCAGTTAACTGTGGAGTGAAGACCATCTCCATGTAAAATATAGCTGTATGTCTGCATCATACTGCCCCTAGGTGGCTAGGTGACAAACACACAAGAAGCGGCACATCCACTGAATTGAAGCAAAAACGTTTTTTTTCCAAACATTCTATATAATTGTCATTGCTGTGTATTTTCACAAAGTACAGGATTACAGAGTGCTGTTTTTCTTATTAGAAAACACAATTGCAATATTTTTGAGGTTGTGGCTGGAATGGATTAACAGCTTTTCTTTCTTGTGAGGAGAAATTACACTTACCTGATATTCGAGTTATAGTGTTGTTATGGTATGTTATGTTTGGTGGACCAAATTCAAGTCAATAAGATGTGAAAGAACGAGAGGCCGGTGAAGGATTGCATCGGATGAAATCTATTCTGTTTTGCCAACAATTAAGCAGAAGTGAGTATTCTTACCTCAAAGACAGTGCGATTGTTCTTGTTTTGAATGACTTCACGCGGATTCACACACGCACACACACACACACCCACGCACGTACAAAGTCAAATGCACACACACACACACACACACACACACCCACACACACACACACACACACACACACCCACACAGACACAAACCCGCACACCCCCACGCACACACACGCATGCACACCCACACTTCTTTTGGTCTCCATTGTCACACACTACTGTCTCATCACCTGCTGCATGTGCTGTTTGCTTTCTAAACACAACACCTGCTTTTGTCACAGCAACACATTCCGCCTCTGTGATAATTCGTATTCAAGCTCTTTAATTCATTAACTTTACCAAACAAGGTGGGTCAGCGATAATGGCAGCAATCGACTTTACCACACAGGTGCAGAGGTGCACATACAGCGCCCCGAAAAGCAAAGGACTTCCTTCCAAGTCATTTGCATGGTGCACGGGTCATTCATTGTACATTAAAGAGGAATACAAAGGGAGTAAATTATGCATTTTGCACGTTAATTGTCAAGTAGTCAGTATTTATTGTCCAATAGTAAAGTTGAACATGTTCTTTTTTAACATCTTAAAACTGCTGGGTCAATTTTGTAATTCACTTGTTGGGTTGACACTGTTGAGGTTGGGTCAGTGTGCCTTAAATTGAGAAATTTAATAAATTGAGAAACAGATCAGCGACACCGAAAACAAGAGAAATGGGACACGCCAAAATTCATTCAATGAAGAGAAAAAGTATGAAAAATGAATATGTATGAAAAGTATGAAAAAAAAGATCAATTTCTAAAGGAATCAAATGTATTTAACACAATGAATATTAGTGCCCTGCGATTGACTGGCAACCAGTTCAGGGTGTACCCCGCCTACTACCCGAAGACAGCTGGGATAGGCTGCAGCACGCCCACAACCCTAGTGAGGAGAAGCGGTTAGGATAATGGATGGATGGAAAATGAATATTAAATTCAATGGAAAATATCCACCGTTCGAGTAAAACGACAAACTCTCAAAAGGCCGTACAGTGATAATGACTCACGTCCAATTGTCATACTACACCACGTATTATCTGCACTACACTACGGATCTTTTTTCCCCCTCCCTTTTTCGTAAAGGATAAAGTTGAACATTGCATTTAAAAGAGTACAGAATATTTGTGAGCCAATTTAATCATCAGCAGTTCTTCCTGACATCAAGGTTTCTCAATCGACGTTTTCTTTTTCAACAATCTGTCTTTATCAGTTTTTGACAGGCCAGTTTTTCCCTTCCTTCTGCGAGAGATGGAGCAAATGATGTGACTCCTGGTGGGGGCTTCAGTGTTTGGGAGGATGATTATTTTGAGGGATGGGTCAGGAGACTGCAGGTCCAAACAGAGGTCTTGGCTTTGCTCGAAGATAGCCTCAAGTGATGCTTTGATTGCTGTGGCAGTTTATCTTTATTATAAAATTCCATAATGGAAAATCGACCCTGTCCACTAAGCCCAGGACCTTATCTGGACTTGAAAGTTTGTGTGTGCGCTCAAAAGGTGTGCATCCGAGAGGGGCTGTTCAAATGTGTTGCAACCGAGCCCGAGTTTCGGCTTCATCTTGTGCTCAACGAAGCTTCCAACCTTGGAGCGTTTGTTGAGCAACTGTTGCAAGACTCTTCATTTTGCACGTCCTCTGTGAACAATACCGCCGTTAGTCCGGCTGTATGGCTTCAGCGGGTGGTGGGCCCCGATGACGGGGGGCCCTCCATTTAGCCAGCAGCCTGGAGGACAATGGCAGGCTGGGGCCATGTTGCCGTCGCCGTAGCCTGGCTCTCTTTTGTCCGCGTGGGCGTGTGAAGCTCCAGTGACAGATGGCTGCAACATACTGCCATATTTGTTACCTTTCCCTGTGACGTGCGCCGTGTACTCTTTTCTGCAGACGACCACAGAGAGACGGCAGCTGTCCATCCCTCTCCCCGTGCCGCCTCGCAAGGGCACACACGCGCTCGCGCACATGGACACACGCCGCATGATTAAAAATCAGCTCAGTGTATTCAGGCTACATGGTCTTACGTTAACTCAAATCTCACCGGACTTAAAATCTTACGATGGGGAAAAAGGGAGAATTCTGAGTGTTCTATTTGTAGCTTTTGTTATTTTGGGATTGTGTGTTTCTGCTGTTTCTGCCCATGCTTTGTTGTTTGCGAAAAAGGGATGGTGAATCCTTTCATGTTGAAATTCTCTAAGGAGGACAATGTGCAGTGTAATAATCAGAAATTGCATAACACACGCCATTGTTTCAAACCGACTGCCTTTTCATTTATCCGGTCATGCATGAGCGATTTATTGTTCTTTTAAAAACAGATTCTCACTTTCATAAAGTGCAATATTTGTATTTGTAGAAGGGGAAGTTTGCAGTGTTAAACATTTGAATGTGGCCTCACTTCATGAGTGCCTCTGAGTCTCCGGCCAAAGCCTCTCACCAACGCACACAAGCGGCATTCTCAAACATGGCCATTCATGATGGCATGCGATTATGAGGAAAAGTTAGCGAATGCATAGCCAGCTTCAACAAAGTAACAGGGCTGGCAATACTAACTTAGTATTTGCACAGCATTGGAAGCACGCTATGCAATAGAATAATCCCGCGTCTTCCTTCTGCTGCTCTGCTAATTTTCATGGCCAACAGGTGTGCCACAGGATGCTCCCAGGCACCCAGAAAATTGTAGAACACAAACAGAACAGAAACATGAGATTATAATCAAATTAGGATGTGGATATTCCGCCACAGTTTCAGCAAAGCTCCTGAAGCCCAAGCTAACAGGTCAATGTGAGGCTGAGTGTGCCCACCAGTGCATGGCAAATGATGGACACCTTTCAGTCACACCTTCTGTCTCTGATTAGTTGTTTTTACACATGTGCAGTGGTTTCTTGTGAATCTTTTTTTTTTTTTTTCAATTTATGTATGTATTTTTTCATTTTTTAACAGATCATTTTACTATTGTACTAGTCAGGTTGTAGTGACAGTTTAACCAAATATGAGATGAAGTGATTTTTTTTTTTTTTTTAATTTAGCAATCCACCCTCTCTCTCGCCGAGGGTACTGGAAACTCTGAAATCTCCTAATTACATTTTTGATGTTTGTTTTACTGTTTGCAAGCATCCAGTTTTCTTGACCTAGTTGTCCTAGTCGCAAAATAAAATGGACCCAGTTGATATTTTCTCTCCTGTTTCCTCTCCACTCATCTTAACATCAAATGGGATCTCAAAGAAGCAACTGTGATAGAAAGCTGTTTGCGCCATCAAGGTCAAGCGTGGTAAATTGAATGCATATCGCATACAAGGCTTACAGTGAAACACAAGCACTAATAATGTCTTCAAGCTGCCTCACCATTTCAAATTTATATTGTCTGAGTCGCGGTGAGGGCCCTGGAAGGCACATAGCAGGGAATTGTTCTAATACACACCAACTGCTGTTGATTTATCGCCGTGCCAGAGGTTAATGATGGAGTCTCCCTTCGCCAGGCGTTCTTTCCACTGCCATGTCGCTACAAGGGGCCAATGCCGTGTCCTGAATTGTCCCTTTCCTCCTGGTCACGGTCTACTCAGGTCATCCCCTGACACTTTATTTATAGACATTGGACTCTGGAGTAAAATGATCATTTGATGTGGTCACCATAGCCAAAGAAATAATAAGTGAATGTGGGGTTTTTCTCTGGGTACTTCTATCTATCCATCTATCTATCTATCTATCTATCTATCTATCTATCTATCTATCTATCTATCTATCTATCTATCTATCTATCTATCTATCTATCTATCTATCTATCTATCTATCTATCTATTAGGGGAGAATTGCTCCTCCTTCGAGTCGCATCCCTGCCATGACAAGTAGGAAACTCAGAGACAATAAACACGGACACCTGGTATGAGATACTGGCCAGGAGAGATGAGACCACCATTGAATTGGATCAGAGCTCTCCCATTCACACAATATGACAACATCATAATCCATCCATCCATTATCGATACCGTTTATCCTCACAAGGGTCGCGGGGCGTGATGGAGCCTTTCCCAGCTGTCTTCGGGCAGTAGGCAGGGGACACCCTGAATTGGTTGGTAGCCAATCGCAGGGCACACAGAGACAAACATCCACACTCAATCACAATCACACCGAGGGGCAATTTAGAGTGTCCAATTAACCTACTGTTTTTGGAATGTGGTTAGGGTTTCCAGCGAGAGTACCAAACTAGGGTTAGGGTTTCAAACTAGGGTTAGGTTTTCCAGCTAGTGTTCCAAACAAGGGTTAGGGTTTCAAACTAGGGTTAGGGTTTCCAGCTGGGATTTCAAACAAAGGCTAGGGTTTCAAACTAAGGTTAGGGTTTCCAGCTAAGGTTTCAAATTAGGGTAAGGGTTTCAAACTAGGTTAAGGGTTTCCAGCTAGGGTTTCAAACGAGAGTTAGGGTGTCCAGATAGGGTTTCAAACTAGGGTTAGGGTTTCAAACTAGGGTTAGGGTTTCCAGCTAGGGTTTCAAACTAGGGTTAAGATTTCCAGCCAGGGTTTCAAACTAAGGTCAGGTTTTCCAGCGAGGGTATCAAACTAGGGTTAGGGTTTCAAACTAGGGTTAGGGTTTCAAACTAGGGTTAGGGATTCCAGATAGGGTTTAAAACTAGGGTTAGGGTTACCAAACTAGGGTTAGGGTTTCCAGCTAGGGTTTCAAACTAGGGTTAGGGTTTCCAGTTAGGGTTTAAAACTAGGGTTAGGGTTACCAAACTAGGGTTAGGGTTTCCAGCTAGGGTTTCAAACTAGGGTTAGGGTTTCCAGCTAGGGTTTGGGTTTCCAGCTAGGGTTTTAAAATAGGGTTAGGGATTCAAACTACAGTTAGGGTTTCCAGCTAAGGTTTCAAACTAGGGTTAGGGTTTCCAGCTAAGGTTTGGGTTTCCAGCTAGGGTTTTAAACTAGGGTTAGGGTTTCAAACTAGGGTCAAGGTTTCCAGCTAGGGTTAAAAACTAGGGTTAGGGTTTCAAACTAGGGTTAGGGTTTCAAACTAGGGTTAGTGTTTCCAGCTAGGGTTTCAAACTAGGGTTAGGGTTTCCAGCTAGGGTTTTAAACAAGGGTTTGGGTTTCCAGCTAGGGTTTAAAACTAGGGTTAGGGTTACCAAACTAGGGTTAGGGTTTCCAGCTAGGGTTAAAAACTAGGGTTAGGGTTACCAAACTAGGGTTAGGGTTTCCAGCTCGGGTTTCAAAGTAGTGTTAGGGTTTCCAGCTAGGGTTTCAAATTACGGTTAGGGTTTTGAGCTAGGGTTTCAAACTAAGGTTATGGTTCCTAGCTAGAGTTTCAAATTAGGGTTAGGGTTTTGAGGTGGGGTTTAAAGCTGGAGTTAGGGTAATCCAGCTAGGGTTAAAAATAGGGTTAGGGTTTCCTGCTAGTGTTAGGGTTTCCAGCTGGGATTTCAAACTAAGGTTAGGGTTTCAAACTAAGGTTAGGGTTTCCAGCTAAGGTTTCAAATTAGGGTTAGGGTTTCAAACTAGGTTTAGGGTTTCCAGCTAGGGTTTAAAAGTAGGGTTAGGGCTTCCAGCTAGGGTTTAAAACTTGTGTAGGGTTTCCAGCTAGGTTTTCAAACTAGGGTTAGTGTTTCCAGCTATGGTTTCAAACTAGGGTTAGGGTTTCAAACTAAGGTTTGGGTTTCCAGCTAGGGTTTCAAACTAGGGATAGGGTTTCATGCTATGGTTTGGGTTTCCAGCTAGGGTTTCAAACTAGAGTTAGGGTTTCATGCTAGGGTTTCAAATTAGGGTTAGGGTCTCAAACTAGGGTTAGGGATTCCAGCTAGGGTTCCAAACTAAGATGAGGGTTTCCAGGTAAGGTTTCAAAGTAGTGTTAGGGTTTCCAGCTAGGGTTTCAAACTAGGGTTAGGGTTTCCAACAAGGGTTTAAAACTAGGGTTAGGGTTATCAAACTAGGGTTAAGGATTCCAGCTAGGGTTTAAAACTAGGGTTAGGGTTACCAAACTAGGGTTAGGGTTTCCAGCTCGGGTTTAAAACTAGGGTAAGGGTTACCAAACTAGGGTTAGGGTTTCCAGCTGGGGTTTGAAATTACGGTTGGGGTTTTGAGCTAGGGTTTAATACTAGGTTTAGGGTTACCAAACTAGGGTTAGGGTTTCCAGCTAGGGTTTCAAATTAGGGTTAGGGTTTCAAACTAGGGTTTTCAACCTAGGGTTAGGGTTTCAAACTAGGGTTAAGGTTTCCAGCTAGGGTTAAAAACTAGGGTTAGGGTTTCAAACTAGGGTTAGGGTTTCAAACTAGGGTTAGTGTTTCCAGCTAGGGTTTCAAACTAGGGTTAGGGTTTCCAGCTAGGGTTTTAAACAAGGGTTTGAGTTTCCAGCTAGGGTTTAAAACTAGGGTTAGGGTTACCAAACTAGGGTTAGGGTTTCCAGCTAGGGTTAAAAACTAGGGTTAGGGTTACCAAACTAGGGTTAAGGTGTCCAGCTCGGGTTTAAAACTAGGGTTAGGGTTACCAAACTAGGGTTAGGGTTTCCAGCTCGGGTTTCAAAGTAGTGTTAGGGTTTCCAGCTAGGGTTTCAAATTACGGTTAGGGTTTTGAGCTAGGGTTTCAAACTAAGGTTAGGGTTCCTAGCTAGAGTTTAAAATTAGGGTTAGGGTTTTGAGGTAGGGTTTAAAACTAGAGTTAGGGTAATCCAGCTAGGGTTAAAAAATAGGGTTAGGGTTTCCTACTAGTGTTAGGGTTTCCAGCTGGGATTTCAAACTAAGGTTAGGGTTTCAAACTAAGGTTATGGTTTCCAGCTAAGGTTTCAAATTAGGGTTAGGGTTTCAAACAAGGTTTAGAATTTCCAGCTAGGGTTTAAAAGTAGGGTTAGGGCTTCCAGCTAGGGTTTAAAACTTGTGTAGGGTTTCCAGCTAGGTTTTCAAACTAGGGTTAGTGTTTCCAGCTAGGGTTTCAAACTAGGGTTAGGGTTTCAAACTAGGGTTTGGGTTTCCAGCTAGGGTTTCAAACTAGGGATAGGGTTTCATGCTATGGTTTGGGTTTCCAGCTAGGGTTTAAAACTAGGGTTAGGGTTTCATGCTAGGGTTTCAAATTAGGGTTAGGGTTTCAAACTAGGGTTAGGGATTCCAGCTAGGGTTCCAAACTAAGATGAGGGTTTCCAGGTAAGGTTTCAAAGTAGTGTTAGGGTTTCCAGCTAGGGTTTCAAACTAGGGTTAGGGTTTCCAGCAAGGGTTTAAAACTAGGGTTAGGGTTACCAAACTAGGGTTAAGGTTTCCAGCTAGGGTTTAAAACTAGGGTTAGGGTTACCAAATTAGGGTTAGGGTTTCCAGCTCGGGTTTAAAACGAGGGTAAGGGTTACCAAACTAGGGTTAGGGTTTCCAGCAGGGGTTTCAAAGTAGTGTTAGGGTTTCAAACTGGGGATTGAAATTACGGTTAGGGTTTTGAGCTAGGGTTTCAAATTAGGGTTAGGGTTTCAAACTAGGGTTTCAAACTAGGGTTTTCAACCTAGGGTTAGGGTTTCAAACTAGGGTTAGGGTTTCCAGCAAGGGTTTCAAATTAGGGTTAGGGTTTCAAACTAGGGTTTCAAACTAGGGTTTTCAACCTAGGGTTAGGGTTTCAAACTAGGGTTAGGGTTTCCTGCTAGGGTTCCATACTAAGGTTAGGGTTTCCAGCTAGGGTTTCAAACTAGGGTTAGGGTTTCCAGCTAGGGTTTAAAACTATGGTTAGGGTTACCAAACTAGGGTTAGGGTTTCCAGCTAGGGTTAGTGTTTCCAGCTAGGGTTTCAAACTAGGGTTAGGGTTTCAAACTAGGGTTTGGGTTTCCAGCTAGGGTTTCAAACTAGGGTTAGGGTTATCAAACTAGGGTTAGGGTTTCAAGCTATGGTTAGGGTTTCAAACTAGGGTTAGGGTTTCCAGCTAGGGTTTCAAAGTAGTGTTAGGGTTTCCAGCTAGGGTTTCAAAGTAGTGTTAGGGTTTCCAGCTAGGGTTTCAAACTAGGGTTAGGGTTTCAAACTAGGGTTTGGGTTTCCAGCTAGGGTTTAAAACTAGGGTTAGGGTTACCAAACTAGGGTTAAGGTTTCCATCTAGGGTTTAAAACTAGGGTTAGGGTTTCCAGCTAAGGTTTAAAACTAGGGTTAGGGTTTCAAACTAGGGTTAGGGTTTCCAGCTAGGGATTCAAAGTAGTGTTAGGGTTTCCAGCTAGGGTTTCAAACTAGGGTTAGGGTTTCCAGTTAGGGTTTAAAACTAGGGTTAGGGTTTCAAACTAGGGTTAGGGTTTCAAAGTAGTGTTAGGGTTTCCAGCTAGGGTTTCAAAGTAGTGTTAGGGTTTCCAGCCAGGGTTTCAAACTAGGGTTAGGATTACCAAACTAGGGTTAGGATTTCGAGCTAGGGTTAGGGTTTACAGATAGGGTTTCAAACTAGGGTTAGTGTTTCCAGCTAGGGTTTCAAACTACGGTTAGGGTTTCAAACTAGGGTTAGGGTTTCAAAGTAGGGTTAGGGTTTCCAGTTAGGGTTTCAAACTAGGGTTAGAGTTAACCTAACCCTAACCCTAACCCTAGTTTGAAACCGTAACCGTAGTTTGAAACCTTAGCTGGAAACCCAAACCCTAGTTCAAAACCCTAACCTTAGTTTGAAACCCTAGCTGGAAACACTAACCCTAGTTTGAAACCCTATCTGGAAACCCTAACCCTAGCTGGAAACCCTAACACTAGTTTGGTAACCCTAACCCAAGTTTTAAACCCTAGCTGGAAACCCTAAACCTAGTTTGAAACCAAAGCCGGAAACCCTAACCCTAGTTTGAAAACCTAGCTGGAAACCCTAAGACTACTTTGAAACCCTAGCTGGAAACCCTAACCTTAGTTTGGAACCCTATCTGGAACCCCTAACCCTAGTTTGAAACCCTAACCTTAGTTTAAAACCCTAGCTGGAACCCCTTACCCTAGTTTGAAACCCTAACCTTAGTTTAAAACCCTAGCTGGAACCCCTAACCCTAGTTTGAAACCCTAACCCTAGGTTGGAAACCCTAGGTTGAAACCCTATTCCTAGTTTGATAACCCTAACCCTAGTTTGAAACCCTAGCTGGAAACCCTAACACTACTTTGAAACCCTAGCTGTAAACCCTAACCCTAGTTTGGTAAACCTAACCCTAGTTTGAAACCCTAGCTGGAAACCCTAAAACTAATTTAAAACCCTAGCTGGAAACCCTAACCCTAATTTGAAACCCTAGCTGGAAACCCAAACCCTAGTTTGGTAACCCTAACCCTAGTTTGAAACCCTAGCTGGAAACCCTAACACTAGTTTGGTAACCCTAACCCTAGTTTGAAACCCTAGCTGGAAACCCTAACACTAATTTAAAACCCAAGCTGGAAACCCTAACCTTAGTTTGGAACCCTAGCTGGAAACCCTAACCTTAGTTTTGAACCCTAGCTGAAAACCCTAACCCTAGTTTGAAACCCTAGCTGGAAACCCTAACCTTAGTTTTGAACCCTAGCTGGAAACCCTAACCTTAGTTTGGAACCCTAGCTGGAAACCCTAACCTTAGTTTTGAACCCTAGCTGAAAACCCTAACCCTAGTTTGAAACCCTAGCTGGAAACCCTAACCCTAGTTTGAAACCCTAACCCTAGGTTGGAAACCGTAGCTGGAAACCCTAACCCTAGTTTGAAACCCTAACCCTGGGTTGGAAACCCTAGTTTGAAACCCTAACCCTAATTCGAAACCCTAGCTGGAAACCCAAACCCTAGTTTGGTAACCCTAACCCTAGGTTGGAAACCCTAGCTGGAAACCATAACCCTAGTTTGAAACCCTAACCCTGGGTTGGAAACCCTAGTTTGAAACCCTAACCCTGGGTTGGAAACCCTAGTTTGAAATCCTAACCCTAGTTTGAGACCCTAGCTGGAAACCCTAACCCTACTTTGAAACCCTAGCTGGAAACCCTAACCCTAATTTGAAACCCTAGCTGGAAACCCTAACCCTAGCTGGAAACCCTAACCCTAATATGAAACCCTAGCTGGAAACCCTAACCCTAGCTGGAAACCCTAACCCTAGTTTGAAACCCTAGCTGGAAACCCTAACCCTAGTTTTAAATCCTAACTAGAAACCCTAACCCTAGTTTGAAACCGTAGCTGGAAACCCTAACACTAATTTAAAACCCTAGCTGGAAACCCTAACCCTAATTTGAAACCCTAGCTGGAAACCCAAACCCTAGTTTGGTAACCCTAACCCTAGTTTGAAACCCTAGCTGGAAACCCTAACCCTAGTTTGGTAACCCTAACCCTAGCTTGAAACCCTAGCTGGAAACCCTAACACTACTTTGAAACCCTAACTGGAAACCCTAACCCTAGTTTGAAACCCTAACCCTAGGTTGGAAACTCTAGTTTGAAACCCTAACCCTAGTTTGAAACCCTAGCTGGAAACCCTAACACTAATTTAAAACCCTAGCTGGAAACCCTAACCCTAATTTGAAACCCTAGCTGGAAACCCAAACCCTAGTTTGAAACCCTAACCCTAGTTTGAAACCCTAGCTGGAAACCCTAACCCTAGTTTGAAACCCTAGCTGGAAACCCTAACCCTAGTTTGAAACCCTAGCTGGAAACCCTAACTCTAGTTTGGGAACCCTAACCCTAGTTTTAAACCCTAACTGGAAACCCTAACACTATTTTGAAACCCTAGCTGGAAACCCTAACCCTAGTTTTAAACCCTAGCTGGAAACCCTAACCCTAGTTTGAAACCCTAGCTTCAAACCCTAACCCTAATTTGAAACCCTAGCTGGAAACCCTAACCCTAGCTGGAAACCCTAACCCTAGTTTTAAATCCGAACTGGAAACCTACACCCTAGTTTTAAACCCTAACTGGAAACCCTAACCCTACTTTGAAACCCTAGCTGGAAACCCTAACCCTAATTTGAAACCCTAGCTGGAAACCCTAACCCTAGCTGGAAACCCTAACCCTAGTTTGAAACCCTAGCTGGAAACCCTAACCCTAGTTTTAAATCCTTACTAGAAACCCTAACCCTAGTTTGAAACCGTAGCTGGAAACCCTAACACTAATTTAAAACCCTAGCTGGAAACCCTAACCCTAATTTGAAACCCTAGCTGGAAACCCAAACCCTAGTTTGGTAACCCTAACCCTAGTTTGAAACCCTAGCTGGAAACCCTAACCCTAGTTTGGTAACCCTAACCCTAGCTTGAAACCCTAGCTGGAAACCCTAACACTACTTTGAAACCCTAGCTGGAAACCCTAACCCTAGTTTGAAACCCTAACCCTAGGTTGGACACTCTAGTTTGAAACCCTAACCCTAGTTTGAAACCCTAGCTGGAAACCCTAACACTAATTTAAAACCCTAGCTGGAAACCCTAACCCTAATTTGAAACCCTAGCTGGAAACCCAAACCGTAGTTTGGTAACCCTAACCCTAGTTTGAAACCCTAGCTGGAAACCCTAAAACTAATTTAAAACCCAAGCTGGAAACCCTAACCTTAGTTTGGAACCCTAGCTGGAAACCCTAACCTTAGTTTTGAACCCTAGCTGAAAACCCTAAACCTAGGTTGGAAACCCTAGTTTGAAACCCTAACCCTAGTTTGAAACCCTAGCTGGAAACCCTAACCCTAGTTTGAAACCCTAACCCTAGGTTGGAAACCGTAGCTGGAAACCCTAACCCTAGTTTGAAACCCTAAACCTAGGTTGGAAACCCTAGCTGGAAACCCTAACCCTAGTTTGAAACCCTAACCCTGGGTTGGAAACCCTAGTTTGAAACCCTAACCCTAATTTGAAACCCTAGCTGGAAACCCAAACCCTAGTTTGGTAAACCTAACCCTAGGTTGGAAACCCTAGCTGGAAACCCTAACCCAGGTTTGAAACCCTAACCCTGGGTTGGAAACCCTAGTTTGAAACCCTAACCCTGGGTTGGAAACCCTAGTTTGAAACCCTAACCCTAGTTTGAGACCCTAGCTGGAAACCCTAACCCTACTTTGAAACCCTAGCTGGAAACCCTAACCCTAATTTGAAACCCTAACTGGAAACCCTAACACTACTTTGAAACCCTAGCTGGAAACCCTAACCCTAGTTTTAAACCCGAACTGGAAACCCTAACCCTCGTTTTAAACCCTAAACGGAAACCCTAACCCTACTTTGAAACCCTAGCTGGAAACCCTAACCCTAATTTGAAACCCTAGCTGGAAACCCTAACCCTAGCTGGAAACCCTAACCCTAGTTTGAAACCCTAGCTTCAAACCCTAACCCTAATTTGAAACCCTAGCTGGAAACCCTAACCCTAGCTGGAAACCCTAACCCTAGTTTTAAACCCTAACTGGAAACCCTAACCCTACTTTGAAACCCTAGCTGGAAACCCTAACCCTAATTTGCAAACCTAGCTGGAAACCCTAACCCTAGCTGGAAACCCTAACCCTAGTTTGAAACCCTAGCTGGAAACCCTAACCCTAGTTTTAAATCCTAACTAGAAACCCTAACCCTAGTTTGAAACCCTAGCTGGAAACCCTAACACTAATTTAAAACCCTAGCTGGAAACCCTAATCCTAATTTGAAACCCTAGCTGGAAACCCAAACCCTAGTTTGGTAACCCTAACCCTAGTTTGAAACCCTAGCTGGAAACCCAAACCCTAGTTTGGTAACCCTAACCCTAGTTTGAAACCCTAGCTGGAAACCCTAACACTACTTTGAAACCCTAGTTTGGTAACCCTAACCCTAGTTTGAAACCCTAGCTGGAAACCCTAACCCTAGTTTGGTAACCCTAACCCTAGTTTGAAACCCTAGCTGGAAACCCTAACACTACTTTGAAACCCTAGCTGGAAACCCTAACCCTAGTTTGAAACCCTAACCCTAGGTTGGAAACTCTAGTTTGAAACCCTAACCCTAGTTTGAAACCCTAGCTGGAAACCCTAACACTAATTTAAAACCCTAGCTGGAAACCCAAACCCTAGTTTGGTAACCCTAACCCTAGTTTGAAACCCTAGCTGGAAACCCTAACCCTACTTTGAAACCCTAGCTGGAAACCCTAACCCTAGTTTGGTAACCCTAACCCTAGTTTGAAACCCTAGCTGGAAACCCAAACACTACTTTGAAACCCTAGCTGGAAACCCTAACCCTAATTTGAAACCCTAGCTGGAAACCCAAACCCTAGTTTGGTAACCCTAACCCTAGTTTGAAACCCTAGCTGGAAACCCTAACCCTACTTTGAAACACTAGCTGGAAACCCTAACCCTAATTTGAAACCCTAGCTGGAAACCCTAACCTTAGTTTTGAACCCTAGCTGAAAACCCTAACCTTAGGTTGGAAACCCTAGTTTGAAATCCTAACCCTAGTCCGAAACCCTAGCTGGAAACCCTAACCCTAGTTTGAAACCCTAACCCTAGGTTGGAAACCCTAGCTGGAAACCCTAACCCTAGTTTGAAACCCTAACCCTGGGTTGGAAACCCTAGTTTGAAACCCTAACCCTAGTTTGAGACCCTAGCTGGAAACCCTAACCCTACTTTGAAACCCTAGCTGGAAACCCTAACCCTAATTTGAAGCCCTAGCTGGAAACCCTAACCCTAGCTGGAAACCCTAACCCTAGTTTGAAACCCTAGCTGGAAACCCTAACTCTAGTTTGGGAACCCTAACCCTAGTTTTAAACCCTAACTGGAAACCCTAACACTACTTTGAAACCCTAGCTGGAAACCCTAACCCTAGTTTTAAACCCTAACTGGAAACCCTAACCCTAGTTTTAAACCCTAACTGGAAACCCTAAATCTACTTTGAAACCCTAGCTGGAAACCCTAACCCTAATTTGAAACCCTAGCTGGAAACCCAAACCCTAATTTGAAACCCTAGCTGGAAACCCAAACCCTAATTTGGTAACCCTAACCCTAGTTTGAAACCCTAGTTTGGTAACCCTAACCCTAGTTTGAAACCCTAGCTGGAAACCCTAACCCTAGTTTGGTAACCCTAACCCTAGTTTGAAACCCTAGCTGGAAACCCTAACACTACTTTGAAACCCTAGCTGGAAACCCTAACCCTAGTTTGAAACCCTAACCCTAGGTTGAAAACTCTAGTTTGAAACCCTAACCCTAGTTTGAAACCCTAGCTGGAAACCCTAAAACTAATTTAAAACCCTAGCTGGAAACCCAAACCCTAGTTTGGTAACCCTAACCCTAGTTTGAAACCCTAGCTGGAAACCCTAACCCTACTTTGAAACCCTAGCTGGAAACCCTAACCCTAGTTTGGTAACCCTAACCCTAGTTTGAAACCCTAGCTGGAAACCCAAACACTACTTTGAAACCCTAGCTGGAAACCCTAACCCTAATTTGAAACACTAGCTGGAAACCCAAACCCTAGTTTGGTAACCCTAACCCTAGTTTGAAACCCTAGCTGGAAACCCTAACCCTACTTTGAAACACTAGCTGGAAACCCTAACCCTAATTTGAAACCCTAGCTGGAAACCCTAACCTTAGTTTTGAACCCTAGCTGAAAACCCTAACCTTAGGTTGGAAACCCTAGTTTGAAACCCTAACCCTAGTCCGAAACCCTAGCTGGAAACCCTAACCCTAGTTTGAAACCCTAACCCTAGGTTGGAAACCCTAGCTGGAAACCCTAACACTAGTTTGAAACCCTAACCCTGGGTTGGAAACCCTAGTTTGAAACCCTAACCCTAGTTTGAGACCCTAGCTGGAAACCCTAACCCTACTTTGAAACCCTAGCTGGAAACCCTAACCCTAATTTTAAACCCTAGCTGGAAACCCTAACCCTAGCTGGAAACCCTAACCCTAGTTTGAAACCCTAGCTGGAAACCCTAACTCTAGTTTGGAAACCCTAACCCTACTTTGAAACCCTAGCTGGAAACCCTAACCCTAATTTGAAACCCTAGCTGGAAACCCTAACCCTAGCTGGAAACCCTAACCCTAGTTTGAAACCCTAGCTGGAAACCCTAACTCTAGTTTGGGAACCCTAACCCTAGTTTTAAACCCTAACTGGAAACCCTAACACTACTTTGAAACCCTAGCTGGAAACCCTAACCCTAGTTTTAAACCCTATCTGGAAACCCTAACCCTAGTTTTAAACCCTAGCTGGATACCCTAACCCTAATTTGAAACCCTAGCTGGAAACCCTAACCCTAGCTGGAAACCCTAACCCTAGTTTTAAACCCTAACTGGAAACCCTAACCCTACTTTGAAACCCTAGCTGGAAACCCTAACCCTAATTTGAAACCCTAGCTGGAAACCCTAACCCTAGCTGGAAACCCTAACCCTAGTTTGAAACCCTAGCTGGAAACCCTAACCCTAGTTTTAAATCCTAACTAGAAACCCTAACCCTAGTTTGAAACCCTAGCTGGAAACCCTAACCCTTGTTTGAAACCCTAACCTAAACTGGAAACCCAATTCCTAGTTTGGTAACCCTAACCCTAGTTTGAAACCCTAGCTGGAAACCCTAACCCTTGTTTTAAACCCTAACCTAAACTGTAAAACCAATTCCTAGTTTTGTAACCCTAACCCAAGTTTTAAACCCTAACTGGAATTCCTAACCCTAGTTTTAAACCCGAGCTGGAAACCCTAACCCTAGTTTGAAACCCTAACCCTAGTTTGAAACCCTAGGTGGAAACCCTAACCATAGTTTGAAACCCTAGGTGGAAACCCTAACCTTAGTTTGGAACCCTAGCTGGAATCCCTAACCCTAGTTTGAAACCCTAACCCTAATTTGAAACCCTAGCATGAAACCCTAACCCTAGTTTGAAACCCTAGCTGGAAACCCTATCTCTAGTTTGGGAACCCTAACCCTAGTTTTAAACCCTAACTGGAAACCCTAACACTACTTTGAAACCCTAGCTGGAAACCCTAACCCTAGTTTTAAACCCTAACTGGAAACCCTAACCCTAGTTTTAAACCCTAACTGGAAACCCTAACCCTAGTTTGGAAAACCTAGCTGGAAACCCTAACACTACTTTGAAACCCTAGCTGGAAACCCTAACCCTAGTTTGAAACCCTAACCCTAGTTCGAAACCCTAGCTGGAAACCCAAACCCTAGTTTGGTAACCCTAACCCTAGTTTTAAACCCTAACCCTAGGTTGGAAACCCTAGTTTGAAACCCTAACCCTAGATTGGTAACCCTCATCCTAGTTTTAAACCCTAGCTGGAAACCCTAACCCTAGTTTGAAACCCTAACCCTGGGTTGGAAACCCTAACCCTAGGTTGCCCTAACCTTAATTTGAAACCCTAGCTGGAAACCCAAACCCAAGTTTGGTAACCCTAACCCTAGGTTGGAAACCCTAGCTGGAAACCCTAACCCTAGTTTGAAACCCTAACCCTGGGTTGGAAACCCTAGTTTGAAACCCTAACCCTGGGTTGGAAACCCTAGTTTGAAACCCTAACCCTAGTTTGAGACCCTAGCTGGAAACCCTAACCCTACTTTGAAACCCTAGCTGGAAACCCTAACCCTAATTTGAAACCCTAGCTGGAAACCCTAACCCTAGCTGGAAACCCTAACCCTAGTTTGAAACCCTAGCTGGAAACCCTAACTCTAGTTTGGGAACCCTAACCCTAGTTTTAAACCCTAACTGGAAACCCTAACACTACTTTGAAACCCTAGCTGGAAACCCTAACCCTAGTTTTAAACCCTAGCTGGAAACCCTAACCCTAGTTTTAAACCCTAGCTGGAAACCCTAACCCTAATTTGAAACCCTAGCTGGAAACCCTAACCCTAGCTGGAAACCCTAACCCTAGTTTTAAACCCTAACTGGAAACCCTAACCCTACTTTGAAACCCTAGCTGGAAACCCTAACCCTAATTTGAAACCCTAGCTGGAAACCCTAACCCTAGTTTTAAATCCTAACTAGAAACCCTAACCCTAGTTTGAAACCCTAGCTGGAAACCCTAACCCTTGTTTGAAACCCTAACCTAAACTGGAAACCCAATTCCTAGTTTGGTAACCCTAACCCTAGTTTTAAACCCTAACTGGAATTCCTAACCCTAGTTTTAAACCCGAGCTGGAAACCCTAACCCTAGTTTGAAACCCTAACCCTAGTTTGAAACCCTAACCCTAGTTTGAAACCCTAGTTTGAAACCCTAACCCTAGTTTGAAACCCTTGGTGGAAACCCTAACCTTAGTTTGGAACCCTAGCTGGAATCCCTAATCCTAGTTTGAAACCCTAACCCTAATTTGAAACCCTTGCTTGAAACCCTAACCCTAGTTTGAAACCCTAGCTGGAAACCCTAACCCTAATTTGAAACCCTAACCCTAGGTTGGAAACCCTAGTTTGAAACCCTAGGTGGAAACCCTAACCATAGTTTGAAACCCTAGGTGGAAACCCTAACCTTAGTTTGGAACCCTAGCTGGAATCCCTAATCCTAGTTTGAAACCCTAACCCTAATTTGAAACCCTTGCATGAAACCCTAACTCTAGTTTGAAACCCTAGGTGGAAACCCTAACCCTAGTTTGAAACCCTAACCTTAGCTGGAAACCCAATTCCTAGTTTGGTAACCCTAACCCTAGTTTTAAACCCTAACTGGAAACCCTAACCCTAGTTTGAAACCCTAGCTGGAAACCCGAACCCTAGTTTGGTAACCTTAACCCTAGTTTGAAACCCTAGCTGGAAACCCTAACCCTAGTTTGAAACCCTAACCCTAGTTTGAAACCCTAACCCTAGTTTGAAACCGTAGGTGAAAACCCTTACCCTAGTTTGAAACCCTAGCTGGAGACCCTAACACTACTTTGAAACCCTACCTGGAAATCTTAACCTTAGTTCGGAACCCTAGCTGGAAACCCGAACACTACTTTGAAACCCTAGCTGGAAACCCTAACCTTAGTTTGGAACCCTAGCTGGAAACCCTAACCCTAGTTTGGTAACCCTAACCCTAGTTTTAAACCCTAGCTGGAAACCCTAACCTTAGTTTGGAACCCTAGCTGGAAACCCTAACCCTAGTTTGAAACCCTAGCTGGAAACCCTAACCCTAGTTTGAAACCCTAACCCTAGGTTGGAAACCCTAGTTTGAAACCCTAACCCTAGTTTGAGACCTTAGCTGGAAACCCTAACCCTAATTTCAAACCCTAGCTGGAAACCCTAACCCTAGTTTGAAACCCTAACCTTAGTTTGAAACCCTAACCATAGTTTGAAACCCTAGCTGGAAACCCTAACACTACTTTGAAACCCTAGCTGGAAACCCTAACCCTAATTTGAAACCCTAACTGGAAACCCTAACCCTAGTTTGAAACCCTAGCTGGAAACCCTAACCCTAATTTGAAACCCTAGCATGAAACCCAAACCCTAGTTTGAAACCCTAGCTGGAAACCCTAACCCTAGCTGAAAACCCGAACCCTAGTTTTGAAACCCTAGCTGGAAACCCAAACCCTAGTTTGAAAACCTAGCTGGAAAACCAAACCCTAGTTTGGTAACTTTAACTCTAGTTTTAAACCCTAGCTGGAAACCCTAACCCTACTTTGAAACCCTAACACTAGGTTGGAAATTCAAGTTTGAAACCCTAACCCTAGTTTTAAACCCTAGCTGGAAACCCTAACCCTAGTTTGAAACCCTAGCTGGAAACCCTAACCCTAGTTTGGTAACCCTAACCCTAGTTTTAAACCCTAACTGGAAACCCTAACCCTAGTTTTAAACCCTAACTAGAAACCCTAACCCTAGTTTTAAACCCTAACTAGAAACCCTAACCCTAGTTTGAAACCCTAGCTGGTAACCCTAACCCTAGTTTGAAACCCTAACCTTAGCTGGAAACCCAATTCCTAGTTTGGTAACCCTAACCCTAGTTTTAAACCCTAACTGGAAACCCTAACCCTAGTTTGAAACCCTAGCTGGAAACCCAAACCCTAGTTTGGTAACCTTAACCCTAGTTTTAAACCCTAGCTGGAAACCCTAACCCTAGTTTGAAACCCTAACCCTATTTTGAAACCCTAATCCTAGTTTGAAACCCTAGCTGGAAACCCTAACCCTAGTTTGAAACCCTAGCTGGAAACCCTAACACTACTTTTAAACCGTACCTGGAAACTCTAACCTTAGTTTGGAACCCTAGCTGGAATCCCTAACCCTAGTTTGAAACCCTAACCCTAATTTGAAACCCTAGCATGAAACCCAAACCCTACTACGATACCCTAGCTGGAAACCCAAACCCTAGCATGAAACCCCAACCCTAGTTTGAAACCCTAGCTGGAAACCCTAACCCTACTACGATACCCTAGCTGGAAACCCAAACCCTAGCATGAAACCCTAACCCTAGTTTGAAACCCTAGCTGGAAACCCTAACCCTAGTTTGAAACCCTAGCTGGAAACCCAAATCCTAGCATGAAACCCTAACCCTAGTTTTAAACCCTAACTGGAAACCCTAACCCTAGTTTGAAACCCTAACTGGAAACCCTAACCCTAATTTGCAACCCTTGCTGGAAACCCTATCCCTATTTTGCTAACCCTAATCCTAGTTTTAAACCCTAGCTGGAAAACCTAACCCTAGTTTGAAACCCTAACCCTAGTTTGAAAACCTAGCTGGAAACCCTAATCCTAGTTTGGTAACCCTAACCCTAGTTTTAAACCCTAGCTGGAATCCCTAACCCTAGTTTGAAACCCTAACCCTAATTTGAAACCCTAGCATGAAACCCTAACCCTACTTTGAAACCCTAGCTGGAAACCCAAACCCTAGCATGAAACCCTATCCCTAGTTTGAAACCCTAGCTGGAAACCCTAACCCTAGTTTGAAACCCTAGCTGGAAACCCAAACTCTAGCATGAAACCCTAACCCTAGTTTGAAACCCTAGCTGGAAACCCTAACCCTAGTTTGAAACCCTCGCTGGAAACCCAAACCCTAGCATGAAACCCTAACCCTAGTTTGAAACCCTAGCTGGAAACCCTAACCCTAGTTTGAAACCCTCCACTGGAAACCCTAACCCTAATTTGCAACCCTATCTGGAGACCCTAACCCTATTTTGGTAACCCTAATCCTAGTTTTAAACCCTAGCTGGAAAACCTAACCCTAGTTTTAAACCCTAACCCTAGTTTTAAACCCTAACTGGAAACCCTAACCCTAGCATGAAACCCTAACCCTAGTTTGAAAACCTAGCTGGAAAACCTAACCCTAGTTTGAAACCCTAACCCTAGTTTTAAACCCTAACTGGAAACCCTAACCCTAGTTTGGTAACCCTAGCTGGAAACCCTAACACTACTTTGAAACCCTAGCTGGAAACCCTAACCCTAGTTTGAAACCCTAACCCTAGTTCGAAACCCTAGCTGGAAACCCAAACCCTAGTTTGGTAACCCTAACCCTAGTTTTCAACCCTAACCCTAGGTTGGAAACCCTAGTTTGAAACCCTAACCCTAGTTTGGTAACCCTAATCCTAGTTTTAAACCCTAGCTGGAAACCCTAACCTTAGTTTGCAACCCTTGCTGGAAACCCTAACCTTAATTTGAAACCCTAGCTGGAAACCCAAACCCTTGTTTGAAACCCTAGCCCTAGTTTGAAACCCTAGCTGGAACCCCTAACCCTAGTTTGAAACCCTAATCCTAGTTTGAAACCCCATCTGGAAACCCTAACCTTAGTATGAAACCCTAGCTGGAAACCCTAACCCTAATTTTAAACCCTAGCTGGAAACCCTAATAGTAATTTAAAACCCTTACCCTAGTTTGAAACCCTAACTGGAAATCCTAACCCTAGTTTGAAACCCTAACCCTAGTTTGAAACCAGCTAGGGTTTCAAACTAGGGTTAGGGTTTCCAGTTAGGGTTTCAAACTAGGGTAAGGGTTTTAAATTACTATTAGGGTTTCCAGCTAGGGTTTAAAATTAGCTAGGGTTTCAAACTAGGGTTACTGTTTCAAACTATGATTAGGGTGTCCAGCTTTTGTTTCAAACTCGGGTTACGGTTTCAAACTAGGGTTAGGGTTTCCAGCTAGGGTTTCAAACTAGGGTTAGGGTTTCAAACTAGGGTTAGGGTTACCAGCTAGGGTTCCAAACTAACGTTAGGGTTTCCAGCTAGGTTTGAAAAACTAGGGTTAGGGTTTTAAAGTATTTTTAGGGTTTCCAGCTAGTGTTTTTAAACTAGGGTTAGGGTTTCAAACTAGGGTTAGGGTTTCAAACTAGGGTTGGGGTTTCCAGATAGGGTTTCAAACCAGGGTTAGGGTATCCATCTAGAGTTTCAAACTAGGGTTAGGCTTTCCAGCTAGGGTTTCAAACTAGGGTTGTCAGCAATTCATTTTGCCAACCAGCTAGTCAGTCAATCAAGTCAGTCAGTTAGGTGAGGTAGGTAGGCGGCCAGGTTCAATGTTGCTTCACCTGTCCCTCTGGTCTTACTTAAACATAAATCAATGATTAGTGCAAAACTGTCACTCAATAATAACAAGGCAACAATCACCTTGTCTGAAAAAAACACATATGCATCCGTAATGCCAGTGAAGGTCACAAACAGAATGATCTCTTGGGATTATGAGCATCTCATCTTTACAATAGATGTCAGGTCTCTCTGCTCTTCATAAACCAAAGATTAATAAATAAAGTTGCTTGTGTTTGAATCTTTCACTCCAACTGATTTAAAACACACTTTGCACTGGGGATTTTTTTGGTCCGTGTCCATATCATTGAAACAATACCATTTCCACACTACAGATCTACTTCTGCCCGATTTATCAGCAAACATAGCAGAATTGGCGGTAGCCATGGATGTTGTTGTTGTTTCAGACTGCGCGCTCGAGGAAGGAAGCGGAAATGCACAGGAAACTACAGTAGCGTAGATACACCAAAAATAAAAATCGAACGTACCGATTTGAACGTTATTAAAATTGTTTTATCCAGAAAATTTGCTTATGGTTCAAAATCGCTTAATCGAGCAGCCCTAGCCTCAACTAAGCATCTTTTCACAGAGTTCAAAATATTTACGTTGAAAACAGAAATAAAGTTGAACTTGTTATGGAGCAGCTCATTGATTTCATGCAACACAGATTTTTAACAAACACAGGTTAAAAAAAATTGGGGTTTTGTGGCTGCCGATGAGGTTTTTCGTTTTGTGTGAGACGGTCCAAACGACGCTTCGATTATTAAGGTTGCCGACCCCTGCCCGACACAGACGTCTGTCACCATTAAATAAAATGCAAAACATGACCCATGTGTGGGTTAATCCCCAAGCAAACATAATTAGAATAATAATAGTAGCTTTAGAATATGGATGATATTTTGATAGCATTGCTGCTTTGATGGACGAGTGCAGCCTCGCTCATGCTTCATTTTCTAAATGGGCAGTTTATTTGAGTGGAACTCAAAGGTCAGAGGTCAAAGTGTGGCACTGCCTTCACGCTCCGTTGTTGTTGGGTAAATTAGGTGCCTTCTGCCTGGGTCAAAGTTTGGTTAAGGTGAAAGGTCGCCAACAGCAGCTGGAGGGAGCCTCATGAAACAAGGTGCTGCGCCCGCTGCGCCCACTGCGCCGCAAACATGGACAGCCAGAGCATTGCAGGCCTTTTCCTTTGTAGACGCATGCCGATTCTGTCTGTTCGACGCGCACACAAGTACAATAATACAAGAAAATATTTACCAAAATTGCCTTCCCTGCACCTGCCTCCACCCATCCGATCATCCGTTTGCCCCTCCCCCATCAGCCACCAGCTGAGCCTGCCAGCGGCGACCGTGGGGGTCGAGGTCCCTCGCTGGGGGGATGGGTGCGGGGAGCAGTGGGATTGCGGGAGATGAATGAGGTCGCCTGAATGTGCGACACGTGCCGGGTCGGCCCATCCCTCCCCCCACCCTTTAACTGAAAACGCAAGGTGGCACACGCCGCCCTCCAACGTATTCACACGCAATCAAACATTCATGCTTTTATCTGGCTTAATCCGTCTGTTAGTGCGTCGCCACTTGAGACGAGCACCAACAAACATGACGAAGAACGCCACTCGCGGATACGCACATGCTCGCTTGCACGCGCACAATACTGAGTTCATCCCTGATCCTAATTGGTTGGCACATAGCAGGCAGAGGGGAATTAAGGTCACATGGCGTGCGCTGCCCAAATTCTTTATTGCACCCACAGTACCATTTGGCCTCCGCATAGCAGACAGCATCCACTCGCAAGTGCACGAGGAGTGGGGGTTGGCTGTGTTCTGAGTGGCATGGGGGTGGGGATCACACATACACACACGAGCAACATGACACAAAAGTATAAGAGCTTCTAGTTTCTTAGTAAGTGTGTGTATGCAGAGATGATTTGCCACCAAGTCTAAACAATAGCTACAATGTGGTAGAGTAGGCTGGATCACATTAAATATTGCTCCTTATGGAGGAGGCGTGGCAGGCACTGGTACGCCTCTCACTCCCCCGACTTTGCTTGCTGCTTCATATAGACACATCTCTCTGGCCAGTTACCATGGAAACAAGAGGATAGGGTGTATATCTATTTTTTTTAGGTGAAATATACATTGTGACAGAAGCAGTTTTGTGGGGGAAGGGCAAAGATGTGCCCATTTGTTCTTAATTTTGACTGGGAAATAGTACTTTAATATGCATTGTAGGAGTGTGTATGCGTGTGTGCGTGCGCGTGTTTGTTTAATACTCTTAGGTTTTATGAACCTACTCGGCTCACCTGATAACTGGATTTGGTGCCAATTAGTGTTAGATTAAGTGGAAGTGAATCCTTTGCTTCTGTTAACATCAACGCACACGCACACACAGTCAATAATTCTAATAAGAATCTGTTCCATCGACTCGCATTGTGTGAGGTAGCACATCGTTTGCATTTCTCGGGCGCTCGTGTCCGCAGGCGACTATTCGATGAATTCCTGCGCATCGCAGCGTGCGACTCGGTCACGAGACGAATCCACATGAGCGCGACTAGTTTTAATCACAATGTTAATTGACAGGAAACAAAAGGGAGCTTAATTAGGTGCAATGAGGCAACAGGAACGGCAACATTGCGAACTTAATGATTCAATGTTCTCAGGCTGCTGAAGCACTCGTCTCCATAAGCGCTTGCACACAAACGTGGGTCATTCTTACTCATAGAGAACTCTTGCTGAAGGGGGGCGGGCAACAATTTGGATGTCATTGAGTCAGTTATTGTTATCCACTTACAGCTGTGTGACTGTTTCATAACGTTGACATGATGGCAGCGTCAGAAAGCAGAGGAGGAACAAAGAGTGCCGAAGGAGATGAGCTGCGGTACAACATGTTGCAAAAGCCAATCGATAGCTCTCGTCACAGTCGGCAAAAGGCAACAGGGGATCCGAATTCATTTGCGGTCAGGTGTATCCTGGACAGGAAGTGTGATGTGGCGGTAATGGGGTGTTAGTCTGTTTGCACGTGTGGGCGCGCTCGTCTGATGACTTGGTTAATTGAGCTGCTCCTTTTGTTTGGGGACGTCCCTCCTGCCGCTCGCCTCCTCCCTCGCCCTCCCTGCCGTTATTGCTGTGATATTTTTCCCTCCTCCATCCCAGAAGTAATTTGGCTTGTGAAATTGCACCTTTTTCCTCGATACCACCACCCAGCAGCATTCACAAACCCCTAAAGTCAAATACACACACACACACACGCACGCACGCATGCACACACACACACACACACGCACACGCACACCAAGTGCTCCTCTTCGATTTCCTGTCTTGGTGGCTGCAATCGCTCTCACTGTGTCCTTGGTCGCCGACCTTGAGCGGCCAACACCCCTTGCAATCCATCGCCACGGTGATGACCTCTCATCCATCACCATGGAGACAACCTTTCCTTGGCGGTGTGCCACCCCCGTTGTTCACACACGCACACTACCCCCCCCCCCCCCCCCCCCACGCACACACACACTTACATACATTAAAACATTAAAACCTCGCAGGATAACCTGCGCGTCTTTGAAATGTTCTGTCCAAGTGAGCGGCACACAAATACTGCACACGTAGGCCTCAGTGCAGCAATCGGATTGATACGTTGAGCTAAAACAAGATAAGATAGAACAGTATCTTACTGAGCTGCTGGATTAACTTCTCTGAATTTAGTCCCAATAGTTTCATTTGGAATTTTGACATGGACATTTTCTTCTTCCATGCTCTCATTGGTGGTGTGATTCTTCCTAAATTCATCACTTTTCTGATGAACACATGAAGTTGTCCTTCTCTCTCTTTCAATGTCAGCATTGCTGTTTGTGGCACCTTCGTCATTTGTAACTCACAAAGCCGTTTGGTTATGTGCAAAATAAAATACACCAATCCAGTGCAATACAGTCCGGTGAATTTCAGATGTGGGCCTTCAGTGGGGATTTAAGTGACCTAATACACCCTCAAAGACAGCAAAGGACCACATTTGTTTTATTAACACATGTATCATTTATTAAAGAGGATGTCAACCCAAACATATCTTTTTCCAGAATATGTTCTATGCAGGTCCACCAGTTGAAACAAGGCAATATGATTAATATGAGTTTAGTAGCAAAATCCAGAAGTTTTTAGCCATCACAGGGGGCGGCCATTTTGTCACTTCTGTCGACTGGACATGACATCACAGTTGCTCAGGCCTCAGGTAACGACCAATCATGGCTCACCTGTTTTTCTAAGATGAGCTATGATGATGATGACTAACAGACATTGTGATGTTGATAGCTTCACAGATCTGGCAAGAAAGCGAAAACTTTTAGCAGTCAGACTTTTTTGCCCCAACTGTGTGCCTTGATAGCATGTAATATCACATCATCAGTCTGTACTGTGAAATAACTACGGGTGGGCAATATATCACATTTTCAAATGCAAATGTTGTTAGGAGCGCGTGAAAACATCGAATTGTACATTTACAATCATTTTACTGTGATTATAATAAAGTAAGGTTTTTTACACAACATTTTGTTCACATGGGAGTTACTACTTCTGCTTCTTCTTCACTTCATAATTTTGCACATATTTCACATTTGTCTGAGAATTAAACTTCAACTAACACATTTAAAGACAGTTTTGATTATTGATTTATGTCAGCATATTGCCCAACTCTAGGCTTAACACACGTTATTCACAAACACATTTTATACAAGTATGTTTCTCACCTTAATTCGTTCTGTTCTCCCGACAGACTTAGAGTCCATCGCCTCCGTGGGGATTTGTAGAGTGCATGTTTCTTTCAAAACTTTTCACATGTAATTGGAACGATACAGTCGTGAAGTGCTTGTCGATGGATGATTTCTTTTATAATCTAATATTACACAAATTTAGAACAAAATAGTTTAGCCCTGCTTTCCGGCAGGAAGTGCGAATATTAGTTTACACGATCCTATGCCGTGTTTTTTGTTGGTATATGCTTCGCATTTCTCTGCTCCACGTCTCTCTGCTGTCAACGGACGCCATCGTCTGAAACAGGATTTGACATCGTGAATTTCTTCTTCGTGACTTTAGCTACTGCTATTTCCTGTAGGGCGCCCGCGGAGCCATTTTAAGCAAGATAACCCCCAAAGCTATGTGAAATGTTCATTTTAAAAGGTAGTTGCGGGGAAGTCGCGACGTTTAAACAAAGTTGCGGGAAAGTGCAACTTCGCAAAATCCTGGAGGCACTGTTTATTACTGCAAGTTAATGTCAGCTTATGTCAAAGTAAAATGTTTTCATTTATTCTTGAATATAGACCTTTCCATTAAATGACCCTAGATATTAGTTAATTTCCGTAAATGCCATGAAAAATATTTCAATTTCCCAACTCTTCTAGAAATTTGCCATCAATTTGGAACCCCCAGCACAAGCACTGCCCTCCAGCTCATTTATGACTGATTCCTCAAGCACATCATTGTCTCGCATGTGTTTCAGAGTTTTGCCAAAGACTTTTCCCTCACTGTTACTGAACGCCCCACCAGTGTCATGGCATGTGTGCATCTTTCATTAATCAGCAGAGAAAAGACAAGTTGGCAGTCAGATGGAAGCAAGAACAAGATGAAAGGAAGGAGCAAAGTGGGACAAGCAAGAATAAAGCCCCACCCCATCCGCTCTCCTGCACTCTCTGACAGAAATCCAGGAAGCCATCTCGGGGCCACTGGTGGAATGGTCCGTCCCGCTCACACTCATGTTAATGCCTCTGCATCCATGTCAACGGTTGCTGTGCTAACAGGGGGAGATGCGCCGCACAGACCCTCCTTCCTCGCTGTCACATTTTTTTCAGTTATCCGGACAAAAGCCAGGAGAGCGGGAGACACATGATTGGTGAAATGTGCTGGTGTGGGACCACTGCGGTAGAATAATGATTGCGGCATTACTGGGTGTGTGTGTGCCAGGGTCTGTGTGGCCATTTCATGCCAGCGCTGAGTGAATGTAAAGGATGTTTATTCATGAGAGCAAGAGGGTAATAAAAGATGTCAGGGAGGTGGGGAGCTGGTGATATTACTCCTGTGCTAGCTGGTGGTGTCTGTGCAGCTTGAGGAGACACAGAGCAGGACTGGAGGAGCAGTAAATGACTGTTCAGTTACTTGATTTCAATACAAGTGAATCCAGACTGGTGCAAGAAGGCCTTGGTAAACAATGGTTTATTCTCTGGCAGTTGTGAAAGAATTACAAATTGTGTATGAAATTATTTATTTACATAAACAAACAAACTAAGTTGCCTTAAAGTGGAAGTCAACCCAAACATATGTTTTTCAAGAATATGTTCAATGCAATCCCACTAGTTGAAACAATGCATTGTGATAAATATTGCATTTGTGGAATAAGACTTCCACGGGTCACTGATAGAGTAGTGGTATACACGCCCGAGTTGTGTGCGGGAAGCGTGGGATCCATTCCCGCACAGTGGTGGTGTCTGTGTGTGCCCTGCGACTGGCTGGCGACCAGTTCGGGGTGTAGTCTGCCTTCGCCTGTTGACGGCTGGGATAGGCTCCAGCACCTCCCCGCGACCCTGTATAGGATAAGCGCTTTGGAAGATGACACGTTATGATGACTTAATCCACCCGTTTTTAGCCATTTTAGGGGCGGCCATTTTGTCACTTCTGTCAACTGAACATGACATCACAGTTGCTCAGGGCTCAGGTAATGACCAATCACAGCTCACCTGTTTTCTGAAGCTGAGCCATGATTGGTCGTTATCTGAGCCCTGAGCGTCTGCGATGTCATTTTCAGTGGACAGTAGTGATAAAATGGCCGCCCCTAAGATGGCTAAAAACGGGTGGGTTTTGCTGCGTAACTCATAGTCCTCAAACGCAATATTAATCAGAATGCCGTGTTTCAATTAGTGGGCCTGCATAGAACATATTATTGAAAAAAATATGTTTGGGTTGACTTTCACTTAGCATCACAGTTGCATAACAGTTTAAGCAACAGATATTTGAACAAAAATCATAGAACAATATTTGTGTGCAGATAATATAACAATGCTACTAATAAAGTAACTTCATGAGTATTAGGAGAAGAAGTCTATTCTTGTTTGTTTGTATCTGCATGACTGTATTATATTGTACAGTATTGCCTCCCGGTGGCCAAGGCAGGCACATCAGAAGGAGCAGCACAATGAAGTGGATTGCTGCATTAAATCATGATGCACAACCTGTTAATGCTTTACATTGAATTCAATTATGTTATTATCTACTTTGTGTTCAGAAATTACAAAATTTTAGATAAAACTTAGCTGGGTTGTTTTGTCCATTGTAAGTCTGGTTAGGCTGCATCGCGCAGTGTGCGGGCGGTTCTTTAACATTGTCAGTCAATGCTAAGACCATGTGCTCTAGCAAATAATGTTTGCCATGAGGGATCATCAGGTGTGCCGATGAGAAATGATCCAACTTCACAAAATTACCATTTATTTGCTACAAATAATGTAGTTTGTTCATCTATCAGCAATGACTGATACAACCCTTACATTGGATCGTATTAGGAGTGTAAAAACATAGTTATCGTGATGACATGTTTATTGTCCCCATTTGTTCATAACATGCCGCTCTCCTGAGGCCACTCAAAGATGTTTGTGAAGGTGCGAGTTGATAGTTGCCCCATGCAGTCGGGTGCTTGCTTCCATTGTCGTCTGTTGGCTTTGCCGCTTCAGCTCTCACACATTTCACTCCAAACTAATTAGAACATGGAGGGAAGAGTCTCAATCAGTTGATCTCAGACAGATTGTTTGTGTGGGTGTTCGTTTTGGGAAATGTTACCCTGAAAGTAGACACCCACGCCATACACGCATCGGTGGTTGGCAGCGGAGCTTAATTAGATTCTCTCAAGAAAAGCATGCACATAAAGCTCTCAGTCACCCTTTGGATGACAAACATAATTGAGGCTTCCCATTCTGCACTCCGCCTCTGCTTCCCCCCCCCATCTTTTCTTCTCCTCATAGTTCCACCTTATTATCATCTGTACAATTGACACAGTTAACTGTGTGTTTGGTAAATATTCCTCAAACCCTGAACCCTCTCACAAAACAGGTTGCTGCCACATGACCTGCAGTGTTGAAACATCGCTAGTGCCGTGAACACACACAATCTTCCACCCAATACATGCCATTACTAATGGTTGCGCCTGCAACCACAGGAGTCCAAAACGTTCCAAAAGTGCTCCATTTGACTCCCCACTGGCTGTGCGGTGAGCAAGCTGTGTACGTACATGAGAGGGGCCGAACGAATCATCACAAGAACATCAAGGCAATATGACAGCAAAACAAACAAGCAGTTGTGATTTTGAATGGCGCACAGACGAGAAGATTGCACGCATTTTGTCAAAATTGGCGATAGCATCACTGGAGCCATGCTTGTATCACCTGCTATCCATTTTCCTCACTAGACATGAGCTGGAGCCTGTACCAGCTAACTGGGCAAGAGGAGGGGTACCGCCTGGACTGGTCGCCAATCGCAGGTCTGCTTGTATCACCATTGACTTATTCTAAAAACAGGCATATCTGACTTTTGTAATCTGCACATAAATAAACAAACACGTCTAACTGCTCCTAAAGGTTTTCTTCCTAGTTTAGAAAGACTTGACAAGTCGACCAATGTTCAACAGCTTTTATTGTCCACACGTCCATTGCTGATGAAAACCATTTTTTGGTGAATAACTGCAGCAAAAATATACAATTACATAATGTACAAAACACACACTAGTCATGGCCGCATACAGTTTTGCCTTCTGCACAGGAATTTAGGAGTACTTAGAAGAAATCAAAGGTCTTGCCGTATGCACCTCACACTTCGGTCTCTTTCCTCAAACTAACTGACATAATTCCTCGTCAAGTAACCACTCCCTGACACTCAATGCAACCCTCAAATATAAGTGCACGGGCATGATATATGTGGAGTGTTTGGGAAATAACATACATTGTTATTTAAACATTATTTAGAAAGCTCCATTATTTTAATATTAGCATGAAGATGGCTAAAAACGAGTGCATTTTGCTGCTTAATTTATATTCCACAAACGCAAAATTAATCAGGATGCAGTGTTTCATCTAGTGCGCCTGCTGGGAATATATTCTTGAAAGAAATATGTTTGGGTTGACTTCCGCTTTAAATATCGATTATTAATACCTATGAATCGATTCAGAATCTTTTTAATACGCCGAACGATGCATCGAAAAAACAATTATCCTTCCCACCCCTAATACATACAGAGCTGGGCATTTTTTTAACAAAGATTTCCTGGTCCATTTATCGCCTTCCGCCTACAGTCGGGGGCCCCTTATGCCGTCCAACTAACCACGTTTTTGTCCAGCCGGAACAAATAGTCATCGATTACAGGCCGGTCCGTCTATCATTTTAAACTGGCTTCTGTTTCAGTTTCTGTCTCCAAACTTCAACCAACTTCCACTCGCACCCCTCCCCCGCTGAGTGATTCTTGAACCAAAAGACTCACCGCGGCTTGGAAGCCTCACCACGGCCGGACAAAATGCATCTCCTTTTAGGACCCAGAAGCCTCGGCCGCCGCCAACGACAAACGGAAATCTCACCACGGCCATTGAAGCCTTACCGCGAAAATAGACGATAGACGATGACATAGAGGGAAAAAAATTTCACACCAGTTTCTTTTTATGGGTGCTTGGATGAAATGTAGCGGTCCTTGAGCCCATCTTGGAAGGTTCTTAAAATGTCTGCGTCTGAAGTAGGTATTTTCTGACGAGCTCGCAATGCTCTACACGAGAACAACGTGAAGTCCTAATGGCAGAGGTCACCTTGGTGCATGTGCGTGGAACTTGCCGTTGTTCACCCCTCAGCGGACATTTGCAGGCCTGAGTGGCACATTTAAGCAGCCAGGTGTAAAACACGTGGCGGGCCAGAAGAGGATGAGGATGGGATGGCTACATTTAAGTAGAGCATAAATAATGCTGCGTTTATTCCTCTATGAAGCCAGCCAGCGGCATCGCTCACTCGCAACTGCTCTTCTCCCACTTTGATATTGGAAGGTTGCAGTGGCTCGACTCCACACGGGCAACAAAAGCCGATGCTGACGACGCAAAGCTTCAATGCATAAGCGACTGGCCTCTGCGGAGTAATCCGCTAATCATTGTCCACAAGTCAGCGCAAGAGCCACAGGATGAGAGCAGGTGTGTGTGTGTGAGTGTGTACACGGCGTGTACTCGAGTGTGTGTGCTTATGTTTTCTGGCGTTTCTTTGTCTGTTTGGTCTTATACTCTATGCAAATTCAAATGAGAGGCCTCAGTAGTTATCGCCTTTGAACACGCGCTGCTGCTGTCTTGTGCAGCAGCCTTTTTGTGTGTGTGTGGGGGTGTGCATGTGTGTGTGTATGAGGGGCATAGTGGTGGTGGGGGACGGCTGGTTTAGAAATGAGAGGGACTCTGTCGCCTCCGTGTGAGCTGCGGAGGGAGAGGAGAAATAGACACACACATACATGCACACCCCCACTCACGCATGTGTGCACAGTGCACACGCCGACAAGTTAACACAACCAAGGCAACTAAATGTCATCTTCTCATTAGTTACTCTTCAAGGACAGGAATTAATACAGTGGTGCCTTGATGATAGGAACACTTTTTGTTTGAACAAGTAACAAAGAAACTCAGTGTTTTTTTTGTGCTAGAGATCTCGGATTTTGACATGCGGTAACCGTATTTGTCTGCTATAAATGACCAGAGCTGGGCATTTTACTAAAATTTCCCGATGCGTTTATTGCCTTCCGCCTGCAGCCGGGGTACCCTTCCGGCGTCCGTTTATCCGCCTTTTATCCGGCCGGAACAATTAGTAATTGCCTATAGGCCGGTCCACCTATCATTTCAAACGGGATTCCGTTTGCGTTTCCGTCTACAAACTTCGACCAATTTTCACTCACACTGGCCCCCCAACCCCTGGTTGAGTGATATTTGAAACGAAAGACTCACCATAAGCATGAAAGCCTCACCGCGGCCGGACTAAATATGGCTCCTTTCAAGACCTAGAAGCCTCGGCCGCAGCCAACGTGAAACGGAAACCTAGCCGCGGCCATTGAAGCCCCACCACGAAAATAGACAGACAGAAAAAATGGGCTTCGGACTATCGTCAATCCGTTTATTTTTTCAAGGTTCCCTTCCATCGTTAATCACCTACAAAATGGGCGTCATAGACGGACCGGTCCGTCACATAGGCAGAATGCCCAGCTCTGTAAATGACATACACTTGGACTTCTACTACACCATCACCGGTTATGTAAATGAATGTCAAATAGAAAGAGGTATGTTGTTACAACCTACCGCAGTACCAGTACGAGTTGTAACACTGAGGATGGATGTAACAATTAAATGATTATGCTTTAAAAAGATCCATAGGCTACGAATGAATGTATGGAAGCACTTAAATGAATAATATAGGAGGAACCATAAACTTGTAAGACTACAACAATAATAATAATGCTAGTGAAAGTTAAGTCGGACTCGCCGACAGATGGACGTTTAAAAAGAGGCGGACCAGCGTATAGACGGGTACAATTTGTTTTCCCTCGGAAAAAATTGCAAATGAAGGACGATGGAAGGGTACCCAACGCTGCAGACGGATGACGAATAACGGACGCTCAATTTTTTGTAAAATGCCCAGCTCTGTTAATAACTAAAGTGTGTGATATTTGAAGGTCTAGCTCAGAACATACCATGAAATGTACAAAAGATATCAAAGTCTCATGCGTGCACACACACACTGCAGCATTTATGTGTTGGTGTGCCTTTAGGTGTGGCCTAGTCAGGTGCGCCGGCCTGGATTGGCTGTTCATTACGCAGGTAACCTCATGTTAGCTCTTGCCCCTTGCGAGTGTTTTCATTTTGTATTTGCATGTGTATTTGTCTGATTCAATAAACGGCTGAAGTTCATCGACGACTGTTGCTCGCCTTTTTTTGTCATTTCCCAACGAGCAGCAGCGTATCCAAAGCATCTGATCTCAGATTTGACTTGCGACACAAAGTGGAAAAAAAATTACAGAGCGACTGCACGTCAGTCATAAGTCAAGGTCGCACTGTATGAAAAAAAACATGGTCCCTCTCAGATTTTCACCTATTGCATGTGGGTCCGGAGCGTATCCCCACAATAACGGGGGGTTCATTGTAACAATACAGATACATTACTGTCAACTAGTACTTTTAATCACAATTTAGAATGAACAAACACATTACAAATTGGTTATCATACTTTACATTTGGTGGACTATGCAAGTACTGTACCACCTCATCAATGAAATTTAGTGGTGCAGTGCCAGGGCCAGGTGGGCATGTATGGCAGCCAATGGAACGGGTTCCCTTGCATTTATTGATGTGGCTGCTGAGAAAAGCAGCAGGATGAATTTTGCAATCTGATTATCTGCTTCTGCTCATATTCAGCCAAATGCTTGAGAACTCATTGGATGGCGCTTCACAGTGCAGATGGACAATGAAGCATATTGCCATAATGCCGAAGCAACCAAACCACCTGACCTGACCTGAATCTGGTTGAGCATGCCTTTTACTTGCTGAACTGAAAACACCTCATTCAACAAACGAGCAACAAGTGAAGACATTTGCTGCAGAGGCCTGGCAAAGCATCTCCATCATAGCTCAGCTTCAGAAAACAGGTGAGCGGTGAGCGGTCGTTACCTGAGCAATTGTGATGTCATATTCAGTCGACAGAAGTGACAAAATGGCCACCCCCTGAGATGGCTAAAAACGGGTGGATTTTGCTGCTTAACTCATATTTCATAATTAATCATATTGCCTTGTTTCAACTAGTGGGCCTGCATAGAACATATTCTTGAAAATAATGTTTTGGTTGACTTCTCTTTTAAGTCATGTATATTTGAACACAAACAGTGAAGCAACAAATGCTGACAGATGCAATATTTTGTAAACTAGAATATTATAGAGTACTCGTTTTACATACGATAACAAACATTTGTGTTGTTTTTTTGGGGGTGGTTGGAACGGATGAATAACATGACCATTCATTTCAATGGACAAAGATGAAATGAGATGTGTCCAGGGTGCATTCTACATCCTGTCCCAATCGAGCTGCAATAGATTCCAGTCAGCCACAACCCTAATGAGAACGAGTGGTCTAAATAAGATGGATGAAGAAACGACTCCATCTTGTTGGTTGGCGAGTAAAGGAAGGAGAAATGATTCAAGATCTGCACATACACAGAAGCATGGACTCGGCTTCGTTTGTATCTCGTGTTTTTCATTTGTTTTGTATCTATTGGTGAAAAGCATCCACTTCTTGATGAATGAACATGATCAATCATATTTTTTGACAGGAATTGAATACCACCTCAATGTTCTTCTTGCAATGCTTTGATCTGCTTTAGGTCTTCTCCAAGTGGAGATATGTGCTCGCAACATTAGTGTGAACGGCAGCCATGTTTCTTCACTGCAAGACGGTGGTTCACAGCTGACCTTGTAATTAAAGAGTTTGAAAGCAATTAACGGGCCCAATCAGAGCTGAGGTGGAATGGTCGTCTTAGTAAAGCAAGTGTGTCTTTGAATGGTGATCACTTGATGCGGGAAATATTTCAAGGTCTCTGTTTGGCCTCTAGATCTTGAACATATTTTCCCAACACTTGACAGAAAGGATGCTTGTTGAGCTCCCAGTTCTAATTGATCTGGTTGACATGTTGAAAACAGAGAGGACACATTTATATTCAACTAACAAACTAATGACAATTAAGTGCTCGATTGAATCTATTTTTGGATCAATGATTTCAGTAGTACCTATTGAAATAAATGGTAATGCCCTCAATCTGTTCCAGCCTCCCACAAACAACCCACACTTTTTTGATGTGCTTTATATTTCACTTAATAGCATTCTATAAAATTGTCCTTCATAAAAACATAAAGTAATTACATAATTAAACAGGATGTAAAGAATTAAACAGTTTTCAAACACATTTTTTGGGGGGCTTCAATTCAATGGAAATTGTACTGCTACTTCTGGTGTATGCGCCCTAGACAACAGCCAGACAGAGACATACATGAGGAAGAGTTTTACAAATGACTCAGTAAATTGCATTTTTGCAAAGGGTAAAGAATATGTGAGAATTGTTAACTTTTCTGCCGCCATGTGTTGCTCCACCATTTGTGTTCAAATATCCATCGATCCATTATCAATACCGCTTATCCTCACAAGCGTCGCGGGGCGTGCTGGAGCCTATCCCAGCTGTCTTCGGGCAGTAGGCGGGGAACACCCTGAATTGGTTGCTAGCCAATCGCAGCGCACACAGAGACAAACATCCGCACACACAATCACATCTAGGGGCAATTCAGAAAGTCCAATCGACTTACCATGCATGTTTTTGGAATGTGGGAGGAAACCGGAGTACCCGGAGGAAACCCACGCAGGCACGGGGAGAACATGCAAACACCACACAGGGAGGCCGGAGCCGGTGTGTTCAAATATCTGTTGGTTAAAGGGGTTATAAAACAGCGAAACTGATGCTCACCGTTAGCATGTCAATGGCGTTTTCCATTATATGTTAGTATTAAGTTAAACAGACTTTAATGCAAAGCTATGTGGTTGTTTTAAATACACATCATGTGATTCTCTTTGTGACTATCGATACCAACCGTTGGCACATCAATGGCGTTTAACATTATGTTAGCATTAAGCTAACAAGCCCTTCTTAAGGCAAAATTGTTAGAGTTTTTTAAATATGCAATGTGTAATTTATGTGTAATTTATGATTGGCAATGGAACTGCTAATAAACAACTTGAAGAACTTGCTTGTTGTGAATTGTGTTGTGTTGAGTTGAGTTGAGTTGAGTTAAGTTGAGTTGAGTTGACGACCGCCATAAGGCTTCTTATGCTTGTGCTCACAAGTCAAAGCAAAAAATAAAAAATAAATAAATAAAATAAAAAAAATCGGAGGGAGAAAAAAAAAATGGATGTGACTTTTATCTAAAGGTGCCAGTGTACAAGAAAGTATTTGGGTTTGCATCAACCTGATGAATGGAAAACATAAGACAATACAATAAGAATAATAAGTCCGCTGATAGTGTAGTGGTACACACACCTGAGTTGTGTGCGGGCAGCGTGGGATCGATTCCCGCTCAGTGACAGTGTCTATGTGTGCCCTGCGACTGGCTGGCGACCAGTTCGGGGTGTAGTCTACCTTCGCCCGTTGACGGCTGGGATAGGCTCCAGCAACTCCCCGCGACCCTATATAGGATAAGCGGTTTGGAAGATGACATGACATGACAATAAGAATAAATTCTAAGCCATCAAATTGTGAAGTAGATTGATTTAGAGTTGTAGCTCGTTGAGCATTGCAGATGACTTTCCAGGGACAAATAATGAAATGTCTCCTGATAAATTATCTAATCTAAATCACTTTTTTGTCATTTAAAAAAAAAAATTGGATCATTATGTACTCGGTCAACAGGATACCATCTGGCTCGTCTGGCACGTACGCGTTCTCCACAGTCACCATGGAGCGGCTCAGTACTCCTCCACACTCTGACACAAGAATCCACACAGCATGCATCACACGTGAATAATCACATTTTATCATCACACTCAAACATGCTGGAGCACAATGGCCCTCCCCCTGCTTTATTTGCTTGCATTTTGCAGCCTATCCCTCAATAATTCACCAAGTGACAAGATTGAGGTGCACAGAGATTGAGCTTGTTTGCTCCTCATGTCTGGACGGTCAGTCCAAATAAAAGAGAAACCATAATAACAATAATAATAATAACAATAATAATATATATATAATAGTATATATAATTAATAAAATTAACACTTAATTAATAATAATAATAATAATAATAATAATAATAATAATAATTGTTATTATTGTTATTAATATTACATAAATATAATAATTATCATTATTATTATTATCCATCCATCCATTATCCATACCGCTTGTCCTTACAAGGGTCGCGGGGAGTGCTGGAGCCTATCCCAGCAGTCTTTGGGCAGTAGGCGGGGTGCACCGTGAATCGGTTGCCAGCCAATCGCAGGGCACACAGAGACAAACAAACATGCGCACTCACAATCACACCTAGGGGCAATTTAGAGTGTCCAATTAACCTACCAAGCATGTTTTTGGAATTTGGGAGGAAACCGGAGTACCCGGAGAAAACCCACACAGGCACGGGGAGAACATGCAAACTCCACACAGGGAGGCCGGAGCCGGGATCGAACCCACGACCTCTGAACTGTGAGGCAGACGTGCTAACCAGTCGGCCACCGTGCCGCCTTCTGTTATTATTATGATTATTATTATTATTATGATCACAGCTGAGCATTTTACTAAACATTGAGCATCCGTTATTCGTCATACATCTGCAGCGTGGGTACTTTCCCGTTGTCTGTCATTCACCTGGTGCATGTGCGTGAACCTCGCCAGGGAAAATAGTAGCCTCTATAGGCTGGTCTGCCTCTATTTTTAAATGGGCGCCCATCGGCAAATCCGACTAAACTTTTACTCATAACCCCTACTTTGAACTGTTGGGCCTTGACTTTTCCGTTACGTTAACATTAACATTAACTTATCACCCTTGTCATCTCAATTAGGCTGATTAAACCTCAGGAACCATTTATAAGACTGTTTTAGCACCTTACCAAAGCTGATTTTGAAACCCTGAAGGTAAAAAGAGCTCGGAAGCACGTGTGTGTGACTGATCCCTTCCCAGATACACAAAAAGGACAAGCACTGTTTCATATCATTAACATAAACAAATTAGAGCATCGCTCCCTTGTTAGGCCAAATTTGTCTCATTAGTGCCACAGCTGAACAAAGCCACTGATTAGGCCGCACTGTCTCCCTTTGAAGCCTGTAAAAATGGGAGTCTATTTTTTGTTTTGTTTTGCTTTAATGAAGCTCATTTACAAATCAGAACATAATTAATTAGAGTTAGTTTGTGGTGATTTTCTTATTTGGCAGGAAAAATTGCACATTTTCTATGTTCATGCAGAACCGCAAAATAATACCCCAAACAAATACTGAAAGAAGCAAGGATAACCTCAACTGAAGTTGGGAGAAACCCACACCTGTACTGTTTGCTGCTTCCGAAAATGCAAAGAAAACCCAGGTCAGTCTTTTCGGCATTCTGAGTTTTTCCATTTCATAAACAAACCCTCGGAGTGACAGCTAACATTTGATGAGCCGTGCCCAGCAACGTTATTTATTGCTCTGGTTTCACGCGAGGCCCTGGCATTGCACAGCCCCCGGGGAGTGCATGGTAGGTAGAACGGCGACGTGTGGGTGGTGTGTCACGCAAGGATAAGGAGGTGGCAGGGCAAATATAACGTGTGTGAATATTGATGTGCGTGTTGGTGGGCTGGTGCGCTCTCTCACACCGTCTGTCTGTTTTCCAAATATTGCGAGCTTATTTTCATTCGTCTGTTTCAGAGCTTTTATCTTTTGTCTTTGGTAAGACTCCATCCGTCTTGTTTCTCTGCCTGAAAATGCCAGTTAATGGTTTAGGCTACATCTTCTAATCCGCCGCCTTTTAGATCATAACATCCCCTTTCTGATGTTCACAGGTTGGCTTGAATTTGGCTGTAAATAATAGGGAGAAAAAACAACAATGAATGCCTTCTTGTGGATTAATGTCAAGAGTAAACAAAGGCACGCTATACACATAAAGACACTAAGGCTGTTTTGTATCAATTTTTCCCCTTCCCAACCAAAGAGGTCAAATAGCTGACGGATCTAGACTAGACTGTTCTATAAGACCTTAACCTTCTGCCTGAGGTGTGTTAAGAGTGGATTTGCCTCTAGAATAGTGTACGAAACCGGTCAATCCTACTGAAAATATTAACGTGTTAAAAATTCACAACCAAAAATCTCCACGTGGAGGGAAAGGCCGAGTCATTTGATTCTCTCGAGTCATTTGATTTTTTGAAGGGATGTCAACAGAATGGAGTCAATCAAAAAAAGTGCTCTGACCAACAAGGAAGCGGTGGTAAAGATAAACAAACAAAAACGCCGACCATGTCCTACCCAATGTCGTATTTTCAAAAAAGTGGTCTCTCCAGACCACAAGAAGTGTTCTTCAAGTTTCTTCTTGAAGACAATGCCATTTTTCAACACTCCCACCTCTAGTTTTCTTCAGACACTCAAATAACATTGCCATAATTTCGAGAGTGTGTATCCTCCTGTGTACGTCAAACACACTTTTATAGCAACTCGGCCACACCTTCATGCATTCCTGTAAAGATGCTTCCGTTATCCGCGCTCTAACATCACGGCACTCTTGCTGGTTTTCAAAATGGGTCCCCTTGCATACCCCGTTGAAATTTTGAAAGGATTTAGAAAGTAGGAGTTGTGCCAGTACGACAACGTTCTTCTTGGCCAGGAACTGTCAGATGCTCAACCCTGTTGTCATGGTAAAGCAGCCGCGGGTTGTCCTGCCATGACTCTCAGCAAACAGCATAGGATCTCTTTGCCGAGATGCTGCTTGATCATCTGCCCCACACTGAAGGCGTAAACTTGTCATTTGTAAATTGAAAGATCTCATTTGGCACACACCTCATACAAAATATTCAGTACAGTTACATATCAAAATTAGCAATGCTACATTCCCATAAAAAGGGAAAAGGTAATATAAAGCCCAAGCGGGCCCAGAGAGGCGATTTTAAAACAATGACATCAAATGTATGTCAGTCAGTCCTCACTCTTCATAATTTGGTGCTTAAAACCTGAATATTAATCTTTCTCATTTGTTCCTCAAAGATAGAGACGGAAACAAACATCACACTGCAAACTGGCACTACAAAAGAATCTAGAGAGGGACATGATTCGTATACCTTGGTTATAGTAGAATAACTCTAGAGTGGTTCTCATTGTTCTTGGACTCATTTTAGCTGTGTGAAATTGCCACCTAGTCACTCAACAGAATCAAACTTTTATAGCGGACCCTTGCAAGTCAATTGATTCTAGTTGGAAATGATGAATTCTATTTTCACGTGTATCTTTAAAATGAATCGTAATGAATCAAAGTTCAAAGAGATTCTGGGGAAAGATTGTGTTGGGTTTGCTACATTTTCTTCGTCCGGCAGAGAGTAACGATCTGACAATGATTTTATGGCATTAAATCTACCAAGTGTCCAGTCGGATTGTTCTGATATCATCCTAATCTTGCTGCTCAAATCCCTACAATATGCTGTGATAGGTTGATTCATTTCTATGACAGCTTTGGAGGAGCCAATAATTCTCAAAGGAGATTTTCAAAGTCATATATAATACCCGCACCGTGACTTCCTGACTGCGCTGTCTTAGTATCAACTTGATTCAGTCTGCATGTTGCCCTCTTTGTCCTCGCCTTTCTTAGTTCTTGTTTCACACCTCTTTCAGCGTGGGAAAGAAAAGACTTGTACCGGGTCAATTTATGAGGGTGAGGACACTCTTTATATTATTAGCCAAAATCCAATTATAAGTTTGTGAGAACGGAACTGACTGGGAAAATTCATTTACATTTTAACGTATCGGTTTGACGTGAGAGTCCAAGATGAGAGGGAAGGAGGGGATTCTATGAAATGGGGAAAAAGGAAGAATCATAAATGTGAATGTTTGATTTGCTGTGAATTGATCCAAGTGGATCTTCCGAGGCAAGAAATAATGGCTGGTAGAGAGTGGAAGACATTCGGCTGATTGTGTTTTTGTCTCCAATGTTGAGCTGGGCGACGTCTTTCTTTTCATGTATTTAGGAATCTAGGTCATTGTGGTGAATTAACAATATGCTTCTCTGCATGGCGAACGTGAAAACCCTGAGGATTCATGCAGACAGCTCCCTCCACTGCACACACATAAACACACGCATGCGCACGCACACAAATCCTGACAAATACAGTCCAATTTTAGATGTGAACATGAGTATCTCCAAAAAAAAATCTCAACGATTCAGAGGAATTTTGCTTTTGACAAATGAGGACGTTTATTTTATTTCATTTTTTATCACGCATCCTTTCAGTGCATGGGAATGATGTGTTTGACACCGGTGGGTGTGTGTGGGAATGGGTGAAACGTGATGGAGTCGGCCCTTTGTTGTTGAAGCACTCTTGGTTAATGATACGTCTCTCTCATCTTGCGCGGTTCCCCTCCCGTTCTGCGAACGAGGAGCGATAACGAGGGAGCAGACAGCCCCGAACTTCACACAAAGACGAAAAGAATCAGCACGACACGCAATGTCGCGCAAACTTTTCCTTCTGCCTCCTTGGCGACACACTTCAGATGCTTGTTCAAACTTGTTCATAAAAGCCCACTGATCAAGTAGCGGACAGCTGTACCAGTGCAAGTCAAACACTGGAGGGCTCTTTTGGGGAGCCCGTCCAAAACGAATGCAGTATAAACAAAGAAAGTGAATTTTCAGTTCTGCCCGAGGGCGACAGAGAAGACATTCTTCAAGTGTGTGACTCATAAGTGTTGCATTTTCCATCCCGGTGTTTGGATATGTGGGTGTGCGTGAGCGATCGACCCTCACTAGTTCTCATGCCTTCGTGCATGTATGTTGGAACTCGGCGGGACCGAGGCTCATCGCCCGCTGGAGCATCACGCTCTGATGGATGTTAATGTGGACTGACGCAGCGGTGTCCCCCGAGGGACGGAGCTTGGCCAGCCAGGGAGTAGGAAGAAGCTTGTGGATGGGGAGGGGGATTCGGCACTCTAATCCTCTCCGTTCTTCATGGAGCCAAAGCAGGGAAGATGCAGCGAACCACCCAATGAATAAATAAAAGCCACTCCCCTCAGGCCCCTTGCTCTGCACAGGAGCACTTAAAACCATTTTAACAAGAGAGCCACTTCATTAAATATGGACTTCCTCTCTGACCCCCCCCCCTCCCAAAAAAAATGCAAGGAAAACTACAGCTGACTTTTCACATTGTGAAATATGGCGGGAGGTGTTGGGGCGGGGGGAGAAGTAGTAGCACACTGGAGCAGGCATACAAAGGGACACAATTTAGCAGTGCTGAAGGGAAAAGGGGAAATAAGCGAGATAACGGAGGCAGTGAGGTGAAAACTGGGGATGATTGGTCAGCTCTCACAATGTTTGCACACAGACCTTCGAATTGTGTTGCAATAACCAGAGGTGGGTAGTAACATATTACATTTACATAAATTGTACTGTGCAAATCTGCTGGTGTTAATTCAACACCTAGAGTGATCCATTCAACACCGGCAAAGTGTCTATATGCATCCGCACTACCCGGTGTTAAAAGTAAAATTTACAAAAGTGTTACATTTTCAACCATCCAATATGTTGTTACAGCAACAAAATGTAGTGTTGACAGCGCAGCAATGACAACACTATTGAGTGTTTAACACTAATGAGTGTTCATGGCAACACTATACAGTGTGGGGAAAAGAATACCCCATGCCTCAGTACCTTAAATTTAAACACATTACAAGATTTCAATTCAAAAATATTTTCTTTTATTAAATCAATTTCAGACAGCTCATACAAAGCAGTAGTAGGGCACAATGTACGCTCTTTCATCAGTAGCCAGGTTTACATGCAGCCATGTATTCCGATTAAAAAGGATCCGAATGACCAAACAGAATGGAAATTCTCCATATAAACACTTCAATCGGAATAAAAAGGCCGAATCCGAATTGAATTTTATTCTGATTAACAGGGGTGGTACATTCCTTTTGCCAATCCGAACCAGCGTCATGTAAACAGTTCAGTCAGAATAGCCATCTGCGCCTAGTCTGCACATGCTCTGTTTTAACGTAAATGCGTAGTGACGTCATCGTATACGCACATTAAAACGTTTTAGCAGAGCTCTTCTACGATGTGAGAACTTGTTTTAAAGTACGGGTAACATCTTGTTATCAAGATGCTGCTTTAATAAAAGTGTAAAAACAATCGCAAATACTGTGCTAAATAGATGAATGAACTCCATCTTGATAAACATGCGTTTACATTGATCTCTGCATGTCACACGGCTGTAACATGGCTAATCTGATTAACAGGATGCAGCATGTAAATGGCAGATTGGAAAAGATCACGTCACATGTAAACAGGTGACCAGAGATCTTCATTCGCAATGATTTCAATAAGAATGACAAAAAAGTCTCCATGTAAACCAAACTATTGTCATGTGAAAATTTCTGATCATGTTGCCAGAATTAAAATCATGTCAGACACACTAATACAAGTGAATAAATCCTCCTCAATTCGAAATGGGTTCGGGCAATAATCAAAACCCAAAGTAATAACATTTGTTATCAAAAGAAATGCCTTTTGGCCATGAAGATGTTAACAATGTTCCTGAAAGTAGGGAATTCATTTTGAGTACCACCACATACAAACTATGGTTGTCCGGATGCAACTTTTTTCACCTCTGATACGATACCAATATGTGGTCTAGAATACTGTCCGATACGATATCGTCTGATACTGTAAAGAGCACACCTGTGACGGTGTCTGGCCAGAAGATTACCTGGGGGACCAGACACTGGGACAGGTCCAAGTGGAAGAACATGTGGGGGTGGTTCAGTATTTGGTTTATTGTATAGATGGTTTTGGTTTGGGATACAGGCTTTAGTTTATTAGCTTTTCTTTAGTTTTGGGTTATGGTTTTGTGTTGGAGGGTTAGTGAACGAGCTAATGTTTTAAACTTGGGCAGTTGTAGTGGTTTTACCCAATTGACTTTAACCAGGGTTTCGCCTGCATTCAAAATTGCGAGGCAGGCGCCTCCAGCTAATTGTGTACCCGCCTCCAGCCAGAGCGATTGATATTGCTCAGCACAGCACCATTGATGTCTGTGGCACAACGTATTTTAACTGCAGTTGCAGCATTCGCCACTATGGAGGCGCTATATCCGGCCCGGCCAACCTTGAGAGCGTCTCTTTGCCCGGTTTCATTCGGCTGTTAAAGCGTTTTTCACTGTGAACTTTCAGCGCACCGATGTCAGTCCCATTCTTTTTGCAAATGGTAAGGGGCCGCACTACAGAATGTAGCTTTATGTGCGATCGAAAGACTTGTTAAACTGATTTCTCCATCCTGACAACACAGAGAAGTCAGATGTTTTGGAGAAGCTGATCCAGGAGTATTTTCTCCGCATGGTTGCTCCGGAGCTCGAGGTGTGAATCAGGGAGCATGCTCCTGGCAGTGCAGAGGAAGGAGCTCGTCCGGTGGAGGCCTTCCTGTCGGCGCAAAGAGGGTCCAGGGTTGGCTACTTTGGATGGGACCCTCGCTTCGCCCAGTCAAGTAAATCATATACGCAGCATACACAGCATTTTTGCCAAGCACGAAAATCTAACCCATCTTTGTATGCTGTTCCAAGGCCAGCTGCGGTAATGAGAGGGTGCACAGCACCTGTGCTTCTTAATGGCCAAAAAACAGAAGCATTGTGAGACTCAGGTTGTTTTCAGTCAGTTGTCTTGTCGAATCTATTTCCAGAGGAGAGGTGGTCTAGGGATAAAACGCCACTGATTTGTATTCATGGGGATGAACTTGCTTTGCCTTTCGAGGTAATTCTTGGCAATGACATTGCAACTTCACTTGACTTGATGTCTCAGAGCAACCTGATGGAAGTAGAAAAGTAACTGAAAAGTCCACAGGTGAACCAGTCATCTCTGTAAATGTTCTTACCAGAGCTCAAAAAGCTAAGGACATTTTGGAGGAGCTACCTTTCTGGGAGGAAGAGGTTGAGGCTCAGCCAGGAAAGGCTAGAAAGACAAGAGCCCAGAAAAGGCAAGAAAAGTTTGCTGGTTCTCCCAAAGATGAAAAATGATTTGGCCAAGCAATTCAGTCCAGTTGAATTTTATATTCCCACCGACATTGGTTCACTTCAGAATCAAGATCCATCTCTCAAATGTTGGTTAGAAAAAGTGTGAAGTCAGGAAACGAAATACCTGTATTTGGATGAGACTAGATACGTTATAAAAAGAATGGCATTATGTATAAAATTAAAGGTGATGTGCAAGCTCTTGCTTTGCATCATCAATTTAGACAGTAGGTTATGGAACTGGGTCACTCCTTCCCTCGGGCCGGTCACATCGGTTTTCAGAAAACAATGCGACAAATTGGTAGTCGTTTTGTGTGGCCTGGCATGTACACAGACATTTCCAAATTTTGCAAATCTTGTGAAAAATGTCAGTTGACAGCAGCGAAAGGAGTTGCTCAGGCTCAGTTACAACCTTTGCCTATAATTGGTACCCCATTTGAAAGAGTTGCCATGGACATTGTTGGTCCACTTGAGAAAACTTCTGCTGGAAATCGTTTTATTTCGTTGTCATTTGTAATTATGCTACCCGATATCCAGAAGCCTTTCCGCTGCAAGCGATTAAAGCTGGGCATATTGCAAATTGTCTATTGCAGCTATTTTCCAGAGTGCGCGGAGCTAAAGAAACTCTGACAGATTGTGGTGCCAATTTCATGTCAAAACTGTTAAAATAAGTCTACCAGCTGTTGGGAGTTAAGGGCATTCGGACCCAAAGGGAGGGACTGGTAAAACGCTATAACAAGACACTGAAACATATGCTGCGCAAGTTTGTTTCCAGCACAGGGACTGACTGGGACCAGTGGCTACCATACAGTATCTCCTGTTCGCTTACGGGTAGGTCCCAAAGTCATCCACCGGCTTCTACCCCTTCGAACTGTTGTACGTACGGCAGGTGCGGGGGCCACTGAACCTCCTGAGGGATTATTGGGAGCGGACAGAGAGTGAGGGTGGCAACGTCATAGACTACTTCATCAATATGAGGGAATGTTTGGAGACTATGGCAGTATTTGAGTGCTAATGGTCAATTTCATGAAAAGAAATGATCAAGCACCAAAATAAATGATTTAAAATATCACTCACCATAGCTGCACTTCCAACGAGCCATGACTGTTATTCCAACAAGTATTCATGACTATTATGACAGTAATGACACAGTCTTTGCTATTCATTCATCCATTTTCTGAAGCAACCCCCAGAGATCCCACTGGTCACCCCATCTCCTCCGGGATGTTGAAAGTGCTCGTTAACTCGTCGATTTGTACTGTAATCAAATGTCGATTAAGTCCACACGATTATAGTATCCAGCAGCGTACAATTAAAAAAGAAAAGGCTCGGTTATCCTGACTCTCCTGCATCCGACCACTCCTGAAGCCTCCACCCCCGAGGCGGGCCCATGACTGTCTTGCTAGGTACCGCCGAGGGAGCCTCGGCTATGGCTCTCATTCAAGTGAATGCCAGCAGTGCGTGCTCTTGAGATTTTTTTTTGTACCGTAAACTTCAATATTTAGCTTATTTAAGTATACGCAACTCAATACTAACTAACAAGTAGTTGGTGAGGCCTTGATTTCAGATTGGCATCAGGACAAGTGACAAGTACACGGACGTAGATAATGCAGATATTAACTAAAGACCCTCCTACACATCAGCAGAATAGAAATAACATCAATTTTTAGTTAACAGATAATTGAGCATGTGCAAAGGCTGTAAAATTTAAGTCATGTTTATACTGCAACTTTCCTATCAGTCTCAGTCATATCTGCCACCAAGATGTTGACATGTTTCTTTCTTGTAAGATAATACAGGCCCTTAGTTACTTCATACTCTTTGCATATATACTGTATTCAGCCAGGCGTGCACAGGGAGGAAACTAGTGAGTTGTTTTTGCTTGGAGGACAGATTTGAGTGAGGGACCAGGCTGCCAAGAGGCTTCCAAAGTGCAGTGAGTCACTATTTCTCTTCAAACACCGTCCCAGCGGGGGGCGTCAATGGCCGCTGCTAGGCTGTTTGCGTATAGAGAGACACAAGACAGTAGTGTGCGTTCAAGCGTGCCTGTACAAGTTGTTCTCAATTTACGAACGAGTTCCGTTCCTACACTGGCGATGTAACGAGTATCTCGGATATTACCGTAAAAGTCAAAATTGACATAAAATGCTTGGTATAAAAACCCGAAAATACATTAAAATATAAACAAGATGCTGTACTTACCATTACTGCTGAGCGGTGCATGGAGAAAGAGAGGAGGGCGAAAAAGGCAAAGATACTGCCGGCGCGCACAGACTCGATCGAGACACTCTGTGCACGCTCAACCGCAAGGAATGCTGGTCTTTGTAGTACAGGAAGTGCTTGTATGCGGAAGTACGTTGTTTGGCACGCAACCACCGCAAATACACACGCAGAAGTAAACAAGCTCAGAGATTCAGCACAAAAGCACACTTTTGGAGCGAGGAGGAAACCGACTGCTTCATGACTGTGGTGAGTGACATGAATATCAAGTGTTTAATTGACAGTTGAAAGTAACACGCGGAAATGACGTCCATTTCAGTCATGACGCCGTGCGTCACCGTCACAGTTACGGCTATCGGTAACGGTTATTCAAATGACGGAGCAACTCTGTCCACTCATTCATGTTAATAGGATATTCAGAATGTTTCAGAAATAGGAATTTTGACCTTAACCCAAACACTGATTGCATGTAAACGTAGTCACTATGGTGCAAAAGGGAAGAGAAAGAGTCACGGGCGTCGAAACGTTGTAGGTTGCGTACGTCGTAAATCGAGGACTTCCTGTATTTCCTCATTCTGACTTCATGTACACCCCCTTCCCTCCTGCTACTGGGGCATACCATTACAAGAGTGGGAGGGCAACACCACAATCCCTATAACAGAGGCTTCCGTTTTCCCTCGGCCACAGCTGAGGCTTGCAGATTCAGGGTCCTAAAAGGAGACACATTTTGTCCGGCCGGACATGGAGCATGGATGTTCCAATGCCGCAGTGATAATTCCTTATGGTGAGTCTTTCGTTTCATTTCTCAGAGAAGCAGCAAAATGCAAAACAGGGAAGGAGTGAGTTAAGAAAAAAAAATCTAAAAAAAGGTTTGATAAAGGGAAGCAAGGCATGTGAAAGAAGCTAACATTTTCAAATAAAGGAAAGTAAAGATAAGACTCAACACTACAGATGACAGGGAAACACGTGCGGGGGAGTGGTGGCCACTGGGAATTATGGGAATTTTCTGAACTACCAGGCCATCTCCGGGGTTGTTGAATACACCCCCCAACCCACACCAAAGCCCCACTCAATCCCCACCACTCCGCACACCACCATCGATGAATTTGAATCGCCACAGAGTAAAAATAACCTGTCTCACGACGATCTAAACCCAGCTCACGTTCCCCATCATCCGGATCGACAAGAAACCTTAAAGACAAAAACCTTAGTAGACAAGACATTAAATCGGACACAGAAAAACATTTATCATCTGTTTTGAAAATAACTTTTTAAATTACTATTACCATCTATGTTTCATGTTGCACCACTGGATTGAAAAAAAAATCCTAGTCATGAATGTAACCTTCATTAACAGTGCCAATAAAATGCATTCTGATTTTGATGACATCACAAAATTAAATCTAAGCGGAAAAAAGTCAATAAAAACACAGATAATGACACGAGGTAAAAGTTCAGCACCTCGTCGTTCACACCTTCTGTCTCGGGTTGTTTTTCCTCGGCTGTCGTATTTTCTTAAAAGTCATTTTAGTGGAACACAATGGGACCAGACAGGATTGATTTTTATCTTTTGGCAAATTCCTCATGTACTACTGTCAGGTCATTCTGACAGAACAAATACAACAAAAAAATGTTTTGTTTTGTTTTTTTATTGCAGAATCAATCTGCCATCAATGTCAGTATCAATAAAAAAAATGAAAAAATAAAAATATTAATGCCTCTCCAACCCTGGTCTAGCAAACTTGTCTCCTTGGTGTTTCTTTGCACGTGCATCCTTGCGAAGCACAAAACACAGAGCTACAATAGGGCTTGAGGGTAAAACATGTCACCAGCGGCATAGCTTGTGGCAACTTGAACTTTGTCCGCCGTAACTTTGTTGCTCTCTAAGAGTCGTGTGGTTCCTCTTTGCATTATTGGCAGCCTGTTTGGCAGTTGAACGCTGAACAAGCTGAACACACTGTGTTGTCAGCATCCCAAAGAAGGAGAGGGTGAGGCTATTTTTTGGAGGCAGAGTGTTCCAGCGCGGATCCGGTACATGTTGTCCTTGCAAAGTCTCAGCAGAATAGAGATGGTTTGCACTGTTACTAATTGTGCTCTTTGTGCTTCTGTGGCTTCTATTCTGCTTCACCAGTCTTTCCAATGGCCAGTAAAAGTAGGATGCACACTGTCATCATGGGTCGACAAATGACAGTTACCAATGTTATATATATATATATACATTATCATTATTGGAGTAATGCTGATTATGGACGTTTTGCTGTGAACTAGCCATTGATATCACAGTGCACACTGCATGACGCAATCAGTGACATTCTACGATGATTTAAAACAGGCTACTGCACCTTTAAGGTGGGAGAAAGGCACTCCAAAGTGGGTCACAGTAAAAATATCTTCAACAATTATTCATAGGACCCCGCCTTTCTCTAGCATACCTCCGTCTTGCTAAAAAGACAAAAAAACAAAAACTGCATTGCATTGCAGCATAGACAGGGGATAAGCAGAGAGGGGAGACATGAAGGAGAGAGATTTGAGGGTAAAAGGAGGGAAGTGAAAGTACAGTACAGTGTGTCATTTGTTTACTTCTTTTGCCTTGCCTCGTGATGAAACGTGGGTGCAATGTGCAAAAGTATAATGTGCAATGTGTGCCAGGAAAACACTTTGTTTGATGCTTGACGCTCAGTTTTGCATAGGCGGCGTCAGCAGCAAGCCTCCACCAAACACCCAACACTGTGTGCGCCATTGCAGATGACTGCCAAGTGGCTCATTTAAACATGTACCAATCCCATTCTGCTGGGAAAACACATTTGTGGATATATTTCTGTCAGAGGAGAAATTTTACACACTTTGGGTTGCTCCTCCAAGGTCAGATATTACATTTGTTTTAGTCTTTTGATGATTAAAGCGGAATGCCATCAATCTGAAGTTTCAATTGGCTGAGAGGGGGACTGAATTCCATTGCAGCAAACTGAATTCATGGCTGCCAGGTCCCTGTAGAACTGCACTGTAAACCCAAACCTTAATCAGGGTCGGCAGCGAGAGATCAAAGCGGCCTACTCCATCTTTACTCCGAGTGACGCTTATATGTGTGTGTGTGGGGGGGGGGGGGGGGGGCGTGTGTGTGTGTGGGGGGGGTGCGTGTGGTTGCGGGGGTGCGTGTGTTTGTGTGTAAGGCAAGAGTGGGGGTGGAAATGAATGCAAAGTTAAGGGCACAAGGGTTAGGGTATGGGTAGAGGCAACTTGCAGTTTCATCCATCTGCTATGACTTTCTGTGACTTCGGAATATAAATAATGAATATTTACCAAAACATGGATAAATCTAAGTAAACAAAAGGTTCTGAGGAAAACAGAACATTTTATCTTTGAAAAACTTGGGGGCCGGGAGGGGACAACAAATTCAACAAGCAAGACACATCAGCATGTAGGAAAAGAAAAAAAAACTTTACTTAAATAATGATTCAATTAAAATGTGCTGCACATAAAATGTTCATAAAAATCATACCAGGTTTAAAAACAAACTGTTCTTAAAGTGGAAATCAATCCAACATATTTTTTTTCAAGAATATGTTCCCATCAGGCCCACTAGTTGAAACACGGCATTCTGATTAATTTTGTTTGTTTGTTTGTTTAAGTTAAGCAGCAAAATGCACTTGTTTTTAGCCATCTCTGGGGTCGGCCATTTTGTCTTCTGTAGACTGAAAATGACAAAATGGCCGGCCCCCGAGATGGCTAAAAATGAGCGGATTAACACTTATTCCACAAATGCAATATTTATCAGAATGTCCTGTTTCAACTAGTGAGCTTGCATAGAACATATTCTTGAAAAAGAAATGTTTGCGTTGACTTCCCCTACTACTACTACTACTGCTACTTTAATTAAAATGTCAATGCAACTGAACTGTACTTATAAAGGGAAAAAATATGCACTGTACTGGTTGTGAAAAAAAAAATGTTTCAACTATCCGTATGCAGCTCACAAGACTCATTCTAATATGCCGGATTGTATTTCATGTTTAAAATGTTGTAAATTGTATTTGTATGTAATTCAGTGTTGTTGTTGGGTTGGTTTTTTTTCTTCACACTTTGAGAATGACTGGCCTCGAAAAAATTATGTCACTTTTGCCTTTAGTGTATTGTGTTTCCCATGAAAGATTAAACTTTTCAGCCGCCAACATACACTCGTGAGCTATCTGCAACGGAATTGTACACATCTGCAACTCCAATTTGAGAAATCTACAGTTTGAATCTGACTAGTCATAATTTCAGTGATCGATATCTACAACGTAAAGGTACAGTGTGTAGAATTTAGTGCCATCTAGTGGTGAAAAAATACAATGCAACAATCTAGGATCAAAGCGCAAGCATTTTGAAGCACGCGTACGACGGTGCCTCAGAGAGGACACACTTCACAAGCCTACCACCAATTTCTTCAGCAGAGGTGCAGGCAAAATGTCATCAGGTTTCGTGGGTGGGATGTAAATGGACTATTTAATTTGAAAATGTATCAAAGAAAGTAAAGCTGAATGACATTATTAAGACTTGAAAAAAAACATGACAATAATTAAGTTTAAACATGTACTTGAACAGTCTTGTAATATGACATTTGTCAATTTCCGTCAATTGCTATATCTTTTAAATAACTTTTGAGATATTTACTATTGAGTATTCAAATTTGTGTTACCATATCCTTAAAATGGTTACTAATAAATGCTACAACCGTTAGCCAGATACAGAAAAAACAAATATCAAATAAGATGGGCAACTCTGATACCAGAGAACCAATACAATGGCACAACATAAGATAATTCACAAATATATTATTCTGGTATTTCACCACAAATAATTTAACATTTCAAAACTTTATTTTTTTAACACATAGGCTGGGTCAAACATTTTGACTAAAAGAGGATCTCAACAATTCATGGATTTGATAGTCTCCCTGTCGAGGAGGAGGAGGAGCCGTGTCACGTGTGGTAAAATAGGCTGTTAGATGTGATCATCATGGCGTTGTAGATCGTGCATGCCGGACAGTCGAAATAAATAAAATAATGAGCTTATGTGGTGCTTGTTGACATAATTCCGCCATGGGAAGAAAAGAGTTCTGAGGTGCGATCGGAACGAAGTTTTTTTTTGTGCCTTACTTTCGACTTCTTCTTTATCGAAGTGAAGTGCAGCAAATTATTTTTCGAACCGCGTCTCCTTTCCTTCGGCTCCAAAGCAGCTGTATTTTACAACACGCTGACACGCAGGCAGCGCTAAAGTGCACAATATAGACGTTCCACCAACTGTTTGTCATTCATTTATCCATCCATCCATCCATCCATCCATTTTCTATGCCGCTTAATCCTCACGAGGGTCGCGGGTGTGCTGGAGTCTATCCCAGCGGTCTTCGGGCAGCAGGCGGGGTACACCCTGAACCGGTTGCCAGCCAATCAGAGGGCAAACAGAGACAAACATTCACACTCACAATCACACCTCGGGGCAATTTTAGAGTGTTCAATTAACCTACCATGCATGTTTTTGGATTGTGGGAGGAAACCAGAGTAAACCCACGCAGGCACGGGGAGAACACGAAAACCCCGCACAGGAAGGCCGGAGCCGGAATCGAACCCACAACCTCTGAACAGTGAGGCGGACATGCTAATCAGCCGCTCCCTCATTCATCTATATGTCATGATTTACATTTAAATATACTCGCAACAGAATTTTAATAAACAAAATACCTTTATCAGACACTCGAGCAGCGAGTAATAATCATTTTATAGTCGATGATGTCATAGCCACAGCGCAACAAAACGCAATCCGTCAAAATGGCTGGTCTCGCAGTTGTAATAGTCTTAGTGCTGACGAGAACCAGAGGGCGGGAGCACATTACGCCAGTTTTGAAATTGCTGCATTGGCTCCCTGTGTGTTTCAGGATCGATTTTAAAGTACTTTTATTAGTTTATAAATGTGTTAATGGTCTTGGGCCATCTTATTTATCTGATTTGCTTTTATCATACCAGCCCTCGCGGATCCTGAGGTCCTCTGGCGCCGGCCTTTTATTTATTCCAAGGGTGAGGACCAAAATGCATGGCGAGGCTGCATTCAGCCATTTTGGTCCTCACCTTTGGAATAGCCTGCCAGAGGATGTCAGGTCTGCAGAGACTGTTGATATTTTTAAGAGGAAGCTCAAGACACACCTTTTTAGTTTGGCTTTCAACAACTTTTAAATAATTTATCTCTTCTTTTGATTGAAGATAATTCTATGTTTTGCTTTGAATGTTTTAAAGCACTTTGAGTTGCATTTTTATGTATGAAAAGTGCTATATAAATAAAATGTGATTGATTGATTGATAGTGTTAAACATATAAAGGACCAAGTATTGTAAAAACAATCACATGTTCTGCCTGTAATTAAAATCTTTGTTGTTGTAAGCATTTATAGGGATAAAAAAAGATGTTATTTTATTCATTATATTACTTAAAATAACCAGAAAAGAATCACCCGAGTAATCGGTTATCAGCACTTTTTTCTGTCAAATATCAGAATCGGCATCCACCTAAAAGAAAATGCATATTGGTCGGGCACAAATGAGTGTGCCATGAGAAATTGTCCAATTTCACTTAACTCATTCAATGCCATTGACAAATGTACAGTGCAGCCATACAATCCCAGCAACGTATTTCTATTTTTTTTCAAACATTAGGGTAAAAGAGGGTATGAAAAATGCCCGGCAGTGAATGAGTTAGTGAATTAGTTCAAAAATTATTTCCCACAAAAAAATGTATCTATGTGGAACTATCAATGCCGGTGACATAGTGAAGGGCAGAACAATTATGTTCTTCCAGTAGATGGCATAATGGACAGAACTAACCTGTTAATCCACTTTTTGTGATATAGTGGTGCCTTCAGATGTGAGTTAAATGCATTCCGTGACAATGTTCGTAACTCAAAACACTTCGCAAATCATTTTTCTCCATTGAAATGAATAATAAGAATGCCATTAATCTGTTCCTGCCTTCCCCCAAAAACTAAACAAAATGTGTTTTTAAATAATAATAAAAAATAGCACTCCTTAATATTGTACTTTCTAAAAACCTACAGTAATTACATACTTCGATAGAATGTAAAGAATTAAACGTTTTTGCTTGTTTTTTGTGACATTTTTTTTGCTTCCATTCAATGAACACTGCGCTGCTCCTTCTGGTGTGCACTTTGGCAACCTGACGGCAGAAGAGTACATATATACTGACATACATGGAGCTCGTTGAAATTAGTCAGTTAGACACAATAAATTTGTTGTTCTTCACAGAGGATAAAGATGATATGCCTTTGAGTACAATATGGGTCTGCCTGTGTTTCTCCACCATTTGTGTTCAAACATCCGTTTCTTAAAGATTTATAACACCGCAACATCATTGCTATTGTTAGCCTGTCTGAGGAATTTTGTATTGTTTATTAGCATTAAGCTAAACAAGGCAAAGCTTTGTGGTTATCTTAAATACACATGTAATTATTTGTCTTTATGTTTAGTTTGACATTAAACTTTAACTGTGAGTTACATTAACCAGCTTGAAGCCTCTTTTATAAAAAAGTATATTCATTATTATTATTAATTATCATACAGTCTTTGAATCTCAATTTGTTGCTCACAAGTCAGAGCAAAAAAATGCCAGAACACCAGCTCCTATCTTGGAAAAATTAATAAGTCAGGTCACTTATATGTTAAGCACCACTGTATCTTGTGGGACATTGTGGCGTGAGATTTTTTTTGACTGAAAATGTAAGTGCCTTGGGAAACATTGAAATACACCACAACCGGAACTCGCACTACTGTGATGTATATATATATATATATATATATATATATATATATATATATATATATATATATATATATATATATATATATATATATATATATATATATATATATACATATTTTTTTTTTTTTTAATTATTTTATATTTATTTTTTATTTTTTTTAATGAAAATGAACGGGGGCGCCACTGCAGGATGCAGCACAGCAACATTTGCAAAGGTATGAGCACACGATGTTCCTGTCAAGCATGACGCCAAATTCCGAGCAATATAGAAAAGGCTCTTCTGCCACTTGGTGGACTTCGGATAGCACTGCATTAAAGACAGTCGACAGCTATGTGCTCAAATGTTGGCCAACAGCCCTCGTGTGGCAGCTGTGGTTGCAGTTGCCATGGTGACACTGGTTCGCATTGAACAGGCTTTCAAAGCATCATGTATTTTTAGTTGGTATGTTGACCATTTTGTGATACTTGTAGCCTTTGGTGCTTTGTCCGGCAGGAATAAAGGGAACGTATAACCGGACAACACCAATTCAAGCACACTTCAAGTTCAACTAAGTCGTGATTGCATTATGCAGCTGGTAATGGTAAATTTGCCAAGTGGTTGCCGATTGGCTGGCAATCAGTTAAGGGTGTCCCCCGCCTACTGCCTGAAGTCAGTTGGGATAGGCTCTAGCACGCCCGCAACCCTTGTGAGGAGAAGCGGTTCGGATAGTAGATGGATGGATGGATGGATGGATGGATGGATGGATAGATAGATAGATAGATAGATAGATAGATAGATAGATAGATAGATAGATAGATAGATAGATAGATAGATAGATAGATAGATAGATAGATAGATAGATAGATAGACACCTTCATCCAGAAGAACATTTGTCAGGAAAGAGATCACTGATGTCAGACTTGAAAGTTGTTGAACATCATAATCTTCTACTCATGGCCTTTAAACTACCTGAAGTCAACACAGTTAAACCTATATCACTCTCCAAACCGTCTGCAATCAATCGATTTTTGTTGATGAGATCCATTGTTGATAGTAAATGGTCTTTCACTTGAATAGTGCTTTTCCACTTATAGGAATGTAGTTCACATGTTCTCCTGTTCTTCTGCTGGGTCTCTCCATCACTTCCTCCCACAGTCCAAAAACATCAAGTACCACTCAGGGGCGGAGCCATGGGTGGGCCTGGGCGTGCACATGAGGCCTACCAAGATTGACAGACTGCCCACCCCGTGAGATTCATGAAAAAAATATATACTTTGAAATTTCTTGTAAATTATTACTAAATTATTTTTGAATTTGTGTTTTGTTGTGTGTTTTTATTTCATTGAATATTAATAATGCCATAATTGTAGTTGCCTAAGGAAGAGCCGAACTACATATTAATTAGTTTGTCATTTTATTTGAATATACTATGGATTGTGCCCAGTGAGAGAAATATTCAGGCCCTGATTTTACCATGCCCACCCAATAACTACGTTCTGGCTCCTCCCCCGGTACCACTAAACATTCTCTTGTACTTGTCACTGAAGACCCTAGATTGCCCCTTTGCGTAAATGTTTGGTATATATATGTCAGTAGTGCAATAGACAGATGAAACGCCAACCTTAAATATGATAATACACGGTTTGCTTTTTGTTTGTGTTTTTGCATCAGACGGACAGGCGGACGGATAGATGGATGGAGAGCGTGACCGAGAGATCGACAGACAGACTGATGTATCATTATCACCACTAGATGGCATTGGACTCTCAAATTTGCCAAAAGCTGGCACACTATTTGCTTCCAGTCTGTGATCCAATCACCAATCTAACAGCAGAGGTGTTGGATCTGTGATTACTAGTCTGCGGACGTGGAGGAGATAAAATAGTGTCTCGATAGATTTGCCAAACTAGGACTAAACAAAACACCAAAACCAGAAGAACATGTTGCCAATCCTCAGTAGAATGTTGCTTTACCTATGTACGACCACTAGTTTGTTGTTGCTGCGTGGATCCAACTGCTTTAGGTCAGTTATCACCAAAGCGCTAACCAATGTAGAGCTAGCGACCTACGAAGCAGCAGACTTTTCAGCTACAGTACAAGCCACCTCACGGCGTGCTGGCACCACAAAACACCATCGATCTAACTCCTGTGCTTTGCTGTGCAGTCAGCAGTTCATTGTTTCACTTGGCTGCAGTAATTCTTCATCGTCATCGTCAATTAAAGTCCTTTGGAGTGATATATTCATGAGTTTAAACTATCCATATCAACAATTATAATCACTTTTAAGGTGTCAGTGTCAGTTATTTGTGGAAATAAAACACGATACACGTACAGGCTCACTATACTCCAGGAGTGCACTGCACATGCGTTTAGAAGTGATAAAGCACTCTCCTCATTCTCTCTACTCGTGCTGTGTCAAAGAAGCTGTGATTGGACTTAACTTGAATAAAAAGTTAAAATGTATAGACTCGAATGTACTGAAGTAAGCATTATTTTGTATTGTCAGTTATATACTGCATAATGGCATTCATGTATGAAAGCATTTCCTGCCAGAAAATGTAATTATTTTAACCAAAACCCTTTTCACTTTCTGTCGTACCTAACCAAAAGGTAGATTGCAGTTTGTTGACAGTGATAGCACTGAAGTGGTTGTACATGTTGCATTTCGGAATGTTTTTTTTTTTTTCAAAACCAAGAAGCTTGAGAGACTTTTTGAACACCTTATGAATAATAACATCAAATAAATAATAAAACTCACCAGTGTATAAAGACTGTCTGTGTGTGTTTGTGTGTTTATCCACCCTGTTCAAAGAACAATTTTGAATGGGTGCAGGCAAAATTACAAAATGAAACTGACACAATAATGGAAAACGTTTTCAGTCCGCCGTAGATTAAAAAACAAATCTTTACTGTGATTCATTCTGGAATCTAGCTCATTTAACAATTGTCAATAAGGCAGTGGATGGGGAATATCTTGCTTCTCCCAATGTTACATCATTTTTGTCAATACTCTCTGCTATGCATTGCTCTATTGCAGCTGTCCCTGTTTTTTGCCTTAAAGTCAACCCAAACATATTTTTTCCACAATATGTTAGGCCCACTAGTCTAAACAAAGCATTCTGATTAGTATTGCGTATGGGAAATCCACCCGTTTTTAGCTAGCTCAGGGGGCAGCCATTTTGGCACTTCTCTTGACTGACAATGACATTGAAGTTGTTTAGGGTTCAGATAATGACCAATCATGGCACAGCTTTAGAAGACAGGTGAGCCGTGATTGGTCGTTATCTGAGCCCTGAGCAACTTGGATGTCATCCTCAGTTGACAGAGGTGACAACATGACGTCCCCTGAGATGGCTGAAAGTGGGTGCATTTTGCTGCTTAATTTATATTCCACAAAACCAATATTAATCAGAATGGCGTATTTCAACTAGTGGGCCTGCATCTAACATATTCTGGAAAAAAAAATGTTTGGGTTTGACTTCCACTTTCAGTCTTCTGAATCTCAGTAGCTTAAATCAATCAAGATGTGACCTCTCTTAGTAGTTATAAAGAAATACTTAAGTGCAGATGCCTGAAAAATCGACTTAAGTACAGTAACCAATTGTTTGTACTTCGTTTCTTCCCACATCTGCACGTGCTCAATTCATAAAATGATCACGAATGCGGGCTACGCCTATATGTGTCACTTTAAGTTACAATGACCACACAGCTGACGACTGGAGAAGAGCCGCTCGAGTTAATGAAACGCTCGCCCTGATTGGTCGATCGAGTAATCCCAGCGGGCCTGGCGCGCGCCTACTAACGCGTGCGCGGGGCAGGACGCGAGCCTCACTTTGCCCAAGGCGAGGGAGGGCGAGAGAGGCGCGGGAAGCAGAGCACACCATCGTCCGCCGAGTACACTTGGACAAGTTTGATCCCAAGTTGCTGTTGTTGGTTGTTGTGGAGGCGGAGGTGGTGGTGGTGAGCTATGCGCGCAGCAGCGAGGAGCTGTGCGCACGTGTAGACGCTTCACACTCCACACAGCTTCCTTCTTCAAGAGTCACTACAGAGGCGAGGAGAGGGGCAAAGCGGGACGGCGTGTTGATTCCAGTTCCAAAAGGAAACGGGACGTAAAAGGCTTTCCCCCCTTTCTTTTGGGAGCGAAAATGAACGCCAGCGACGAGAACCTGCTCAAGTCCATCAGCAACGACGCGCTCCTCGACCTGACGCAGCGCTACGGCCAGTCAGCCTTCGGCTTCGGCACCGGCCACGGTCCCGGAGCCCCCGGCCGCTTCCCGCTCACGCCAGCCGCCGACTTTCTCAGCGGGCAGACGGCCAAGTCCAACGAGAGCGGCGGGGAGCACACCAGCGACGACGAGGACGCCTTCGACTCGCTCGAGTCGCGGAAAAGAGGCGCGTCCTTCGGGGACGACAAGCCCGGGGGTCCCCTGGCCAAGAAGTCCAAGGAACAGCGCTCCCTGCGGCTTAGCATCAACGCCCGCGAGAGGAGGAGGATGCACGACCTGAACGACGCGCTGGACGGCCTGAGAGCCGTCATCCCCTACGCCCACAGCCCGTCGGTGAGAAAACTCTCCAAAATAGCCACTCTACTCCTGGCCAAGAACTACATCCTCATGCAGGCTCAGGCTCTGGAGGAGATGCGGCGGCTGGTGGCCTACCTCAACCAGGGACAGAGCCTCACGTCGCCCATCCCCGCCGCCCTGGCGCCCTTCGGCCAGGCCGCCGCCGTGTACCCCTTCTCGGGCTCGGCTCTGGGCAGCTGCGCCGAGAAGTGCTCCAACTTCTCGGCAACCCCGTCGACTCTGTTCAAACATTGTAACGACAAGCCTTGATTCGCTCCCGCTCTCTTCTCCGAACTTTTTGACTGCGTGCTACATCTTTCTGTCCCTCACTACTTTTTTTTCAAATCATGCTTTGAGAAACTTGTGCATAATTCTGATCAAGTGATGCTGCGATGTCTCGTCTTGATTTAACGAACGCCGCGCGCGTTGGTTATAAACTATTGGCCTTGTCACTTTCTTGCCGGCAGTCCACGTTCAAGAATTATCAATTTGATCCCTTTCCCCCTTCAATTTGTAATCTATGCAAACCTCAACAACAATCCAGCGAGTAAAATGTCATTTAATTTTCATTTCAAATTTTACTGAAAGTAGGGCAGGATTTCCCTTTATGATGTTTTGATGCCTAATCATTTTTTCCCTCCAGAATATTGACGACCTTTTATTCTTCAAGGTCTTGCACGTATCACACGATTGTATTGTACAACTGTGGGGGGAAAGCCCAACTGTACAAACAACATTTATGGCCTGCAAGGAAAAACGTTTTTTTTGGGTTGTGTCGCAAAAATTAATTTAATAAATTGTTTACATGTGTTTATAATTAAAATCATATCTATATGCTCGGACTTGCTCTAATTCATTTTAACCTTACTTCCAGCTCTTTTTTTCTCTGATTTTGCCCAATCTCAATAATAAATACACACTTGAAATGTCTGCATTAACGAGTCAAGTATTATTAATTAAAAAAAATAATAATACTAATGACGATCCTATTCCTTCACCTGCTGATAAAATTATCATTGTTTGAGTGACTCTCCTTAATGAGTTGGTCAACTTTGCTTTCTTGCATGAGAAGCCTCCTGACATGAAGAGATTGGTCCAAACGAGCTCGGCGGGGCTGGTGGGGCCACTTTGGCACGCCGAGGGTCAGTGGCACTGAGGGGGGGAGAATAAGAGAAGAGCCGCCTGGGGCCACCCAGGACCTGTCTCTGGGGATTTGGTTGATTGCAGGCAGCTCCCTGCGTGGCGGCCTCTTACACCCCGGACAGCATATTAACACGATTTCAGCTCCTGTCTGCCCGCCCGCCCCACTTCATGCGGACAACGTTGCAAGGCCATACTGCTTTCTTGCTTGCATATCGGCGTCTGGGGTGGAGTTCGGAAAACACCTATAGATAGTAACCTCGCATTTAAGCACTTTTTCTTGGGTGATTTATTTGGTTTCATTGCAATTATTTGCGACCTGTGACTACACGCATATTGCTCCATTTTGGCCAAATCTGTATAGAAAAACGAATTTGTAATCATTTGACATTGCATTCATATATGCTTGATAATTGTGTTGCATTTATAAGGATTTAATGAAGGATGGTTTAACATGCAATAGTCATTTCGTTTTGAAATTCCACGTGCAGTAATATCCCTGCATTGCGGAGTTAACGTTCTAGTCCTATACCAGTGATATGTGAAATTCAAATACAAATACAAATGCCCTCTTTGAATGCACCCTGTAGGCATGCTTTAATACCCTTTTACAGTACTTCACGGTTTTTTAAGTTCTTAAAACACACTTTAACATTTGATTCATAATTCCATAGTGGCATTTTGAGCATTTTTTTTCCAATTGTGCACATCTCTGTTGAGCCAGTGTACCATATTCCTAATTGCAGACTTGGCAATCTGCGTTATTTGCAGAACTGTTGTTGATTGGTTGATTCTTTATTTCAATCCTCACAAATTTATAAACTAACAGTCAACAACATATGTCAACAAAAGGAACTAATAGCTGATTGATCAGTATTCAATCCACACTACTCGACACTTTGGAGTGCTCAAGACTCTGCATCATTTGCACAATTGCCGTTGTATCATATGCTGCACACAAACAGTATAAACAATAGATGAAAAAAAAAATACAACAAAAAACATGAAATAACAGGACAGTGAAAACTTGGCTGTGATTAAACAGATATTTACTGCTTTGTACTGAGCGGTTCTCAATATATTACACAAGACATTCAGTCAGGAAAGTCTCCCTTTCTGCAATTTAGCAGCATGTCACAACAACAGCCCCCCCATGGCATCTTAAGTTGCCCCCTCTGATGACATGTATCTTGTCAGGAATGTGATCTGACAAATACTGCATGCCCATGATGCCCTGGCAATGCGCTCCTGCATCGCTAGATTGCCTTATTGTCCCAAATAAGATTGTTGCCCTTTTTTAGTAAAAAGAGATACCATACTTTCCTGCTATGTGCAGTAGGCCTCGGGGAAATGTAAATGCCTGTTTTCCACTCAGTATGTCAGTGGTTGTTTCTGGACATTTTACATCTACGCAGTCATTTCAAACATTTTAGCCAGACAGTAAGTTGACGCGTGCACATAATTATCGCAAAATGTATTTGTTTTATGTCATACTCATAAATTTGCTTGATGAATAATAACTTGATAATTGCAGTCACTTTTTTCCATTTCAAGTGTATTCATCTGACTGTTTGATTTGATGATATTTTTACTGATTGTTCTCCAGCGCTTTGTTCATCTGAATGCCATTAATAAATGATTGCTGTGAAAATGCATAACATGCAAAAAAAATAAACACAGCAGTCATTCCAGTTGCAACAATTAATAGATTCATCAACAACTATTTTGGTAATAATGGTTGAAAGACTTTAACTTAACTTGTTGGGGGGTTGGGGTACAGACGGCGGGCGCCACATGCCGAAAACTATTCATCGACGGGGGAGGGGGCTGGGGGGTAGGTCGGCCGTCACACGGTTCGACCGAACCCAGAAATAGACCGGCCGTCTGGGAAAATTCCGACATTTTCCCAAATTCACAATAACCACCATGCCTCAGACTGCACTTAACGCTTAAAACAGTCTTTTCAGTTGGCAAACTTCAAACTATTAATTACTGACATTTATGGGAACAATGTCAGTTATCAACAAAGCAAGCAAGTTGTTTGTCCCAAAACAATTTGCTGAGTTGTTATTAGTTATATCTTTAAATTGGGGTTCAATACAATGGACAACACTTTTGTAAACTCTTATTTTTTTTGTTGTGAAATGCGGGAAAACCAACTTTCACAAAAGCAAAAACTTGAAAAATATAATTAAACGGCCCAACTTGAAAATGTATCAAACTTTGTATCACTCAATTTTTTTTTTATTTTTTTTTTAGCGTTGCACTAATAGCACTAAATACCCCAAATGAAAACTGCATCCACACTTTGTACCACATTCATGCTCATAATTAGTTAGTGCATATAAAATGAAGTGCTTTAGCAGCAGAATAGGACAGAATGGCACTGAAACTGGTATGAGTGCAAAAACTATTACACATGAACAAGACACTCATTGTCTGACGGAGTCTTCCCGCCGCAGACCAGCAGCCCGGTCGGTGCACTCGCCTTCTGCCGACAGCCCAGCGTGGTGCACGAGTATACGGACAGACTGTGCGATGTCTGTAAACATTTGTGTTTGCTCCCAGTGGGATGGAAAGAGAGTGATTTCATTAGCATGGCTCCCAGCTTTGAGGTATGTTTGTGTGCTTTTCTCCAAGCCGATGCTATAGTACTAAAACCATATGCCCTTAAGTGCGTACCTCTGCCTAATGCTTCTGACAGCGCTGTTTTCTCTAATTAAGTTCTCTTCATGTGCGAGCTTATGTGTCTGAAGCGCGTTGTAGCACTCCACGTCACACACACACACATACACACACACTGTACCAACAACAACTGCGGGCCTGCAAGGAAAATAAGCGTGCTTCAGCTCCTATTATGCTTACCATGTAGGACCAAAGGGGTTTGAAATATTGCTATATTTTTATTCAAATGACAAACTAGTTGCAGCTTAATTATGTGGGGGTTTTTTTGTATGCTGGTTATGAGCGCAGCGCTGAGGTCGAGGTGAGATGAAGACAGTCACATAGGGCCTGTGCAACTTTTCCCGAGTGACGTCACGCTCCTTCACCCCCCCCAGCCCCGCCTTGTCGGAAGGGATGAGCGGGTGAGTCAGTCGGTTCCGAGGAGCCATGTGATTCGGGGCGACGTTGCTGCGAGTGCAGTGAAACAGGTCGGGGCCCTTCATTGGTTCATCTAAGTGGGGGGATGTCTAGTTGCATGTGCCCATGTGCAGTGTGTTTGTGTGTGTGTACGTGTGTGTATGTGTGTGTGTGTGTGTTCATTTGGCCACAGAGCCGCTAAACACGGCAGCTGGGCAAAGCGTTTTGCCGACTGCCACAAGGCACCTGACACCATGCGTAGTAGGCCTAGACAGTGTGGTTGCGGACGGGACTAAATTAGGCTGAGTGGGAGAGAGCTGAGTAGGACAGTGCGCTAGTGGGTGACAATGCCATTGCTGAGTGTCACATCCTACACGTACAGTGGATATAAAAAGTCTACACAACCCTGTTCAAATGTCGTTTTTTATATATATTTTTAAAAAAAAAGAGTCCAAGACAATTGAAAATCTTTACTCACTGTTAAAACCGATAACTTGCTCAACTCAATTCAAAAACGTTTTCCCATCTTTCCCATACAGGAAGTAAAAATAACAACTGAGTTAAGGGGATTGCATAATTGTGCATGCTCTCTTAGAATTGGGGATGTGGCTGGGTTCTGAATGAACCAGTCACATTCAAATGTATGCCAAATAAGGGCCAGCACACACCTGCCTCCATCTAAAGTGCCTCTGGTTAACCTCAAATAACTTTCAGCTGTTGTCATTGGCTGTTCCTGACATTGTTTTCTGTCCAGCAGAAGCTGGAAGGTTTTGTGCTAACACTGACCGCTATTTGGAACGGTTCATAATTCTCACCACCTGGACTGAGAAAAAACAGCTCCAACTACCACCACCATGCTTCGCTGTAGTTACCAGAGGTTGGCATTTTGCTAAAGTTTGCAGGTTCATCATTCACCATCTGTCATCCGTCAGTCCGTCTATTTGTCAAGCTGAACCAAACTGTAATCGTCTGTCGGTCAATCCGTCAATAAACATCAAAGGTCCGCCAATCCGTCAATCGTCAATCCAGGAAAAAAAAGGGGTCCAACAATGAAAAATCCATCCATCCATCCATCCATCCATTATCTGAACCGGTTTAATTAAAATGTAAATGGAGCACTATGTATCATCAAAACATGAAGTGAAGCTTGATGGTAGCAACTTCATGCTTTGGCGCTGTTTTCTTCAGTTGGATCCGGGGACTTGGGCAACACGAAGAGAATTGTGAACAGTTCCTAATAGCTGTCAGTGTTAGCACCAAAACCTTCAAACTTCTACTAGAAAGAAAAAAAGTCTACTAGAATAGCTGACAGTCCAACAGAGGTGTGCAGACCTTTAATATACATTTTAGATGCTCTTTGTGATCAGTTGAGAGCTGTCATGACTTGTCTCCACTGAAGGCCTTCCTCACCCTTTTGTTGAACGCGCTCTCAGATGTGCCTCTCTGCCCCCCCCCAACACCACCACCACCACCACCACCATTCTGTTGCCACGCTTATCACTCTTCTCCATTTAGCTTGTAGTTTTGACAAAGGATAGGAGATGACAAACGGGGGCATCCGTTACTGTAGTGATGCCTAATCTCTGTAATGGCCTCACAGATACTGGACTGGTGGTGAGCAAACACACACACACACGCACACACACCTCAGCTAGCTGGACAAGCATACATGTAAAGCCCTGAGGTCAAGTCTCATCTTTGTGCTCAGCCGTTTGTACACACTGTAACCCCCTTCCCTCTCATAGACAGCTCTGTGTCTCCTTCTCTGCCCCCCACCCACCACTCACACACACACACACACACCCACGTACACGCATACTTAGAGGGACCAGCACCAGGTTTCCTGTTCTGCACCAGCTGAGCAGTACCCTGATTTTGTGGGGAGCAGGGAGAGCTCGTTATCCTCATTAATTAATGACAAAAGCGATGTAATTGGCCATCAATAATCCTCCATGTGGAGACAGTATGACAGGCAGACACGCTTCTAAACACACACACACACGAGCACAAAATGTTCATCCTCATTTTTGCGTGTCTCTAATGATCCACTTGAATAACGAGACCAGCTTGTATTATATGCAAGTAAAGCGACGTGTATTTTTATGACTTAAACGAACTAAAAGTGTGCACCTCGACTGTTTAATTCTTATTTTGGCATCGGAGGTTCCGCTGGGCTCGAGCCGCAGCACCAGGCAGCAACATGCTGTACAGTCCCACTACCCCACCTCCTCCCTCCCATCCACAACTCCTTCCTCACATCTGAATGAAAAGACAAGATTAATAGCAGTTCCTGTCGCCGACTAGTCTAATTAAAAGTGTCGGAACATGCGCGTGGCCAAGGATCAGTGGCTTTTAATGAGGGGTTTGTTGGCTGATTTGGGCCTCATTTTCTGCTTAATAAGGCCGGTTTAAAAAGTAATTTTGCTGGCATGTGACTCCTTTAAACCTGCTCATTATCAATGAGAGTGCTTCACTTAAGTACTTCAGGAAGAACGCTGTGTTTAATTAATATTGTGCCGCGCACGTGGATTAGCTGACAGTCCGCAATGGCTCGAGCTCGAGCAAACTCAGCTTAGGAGCGAAAATTGATGAAGAACTTTCAAGGACACTGATTTCATTAAGCACCTTCATTACGGCCCAAATAACTCTTCGTGTCATTCCGCTGATTCAGTCCCACACAGTCACACAGACGTACCCACGAAATAATTCTGAGGAGTGATAAAGGAGGGATAGACAGATAGATAGATAGATAGATAGATAGATAGATAGATAGATAGATAGATAGATAGATAGATATATAGATAGATAGATAGATAGATAGATAGATAGATAGATAGATAGATAGATAGATAGATAGATAGATAGATAGATAGATAGATAGATAGATAGATAGATAGATAGATAGATAGATAGATGGACAGATAGATATGCATCCTCGATTGAGCAGCCGCCACTGGATGCTCAACTTCTCGATTGAGCTCACTCCCTGAGCTGTGCAATAATTGTTTTGCATTTATTAGTTTCTATTTTCCTTCTTGTTTCTCTGCCAGAGTTGACCGACGGAGCTTTAAAGGTCAAGCAGTTTAAGGGCTTGAGAGCATTGTAGCAACTTTCACTTTGCACCAGGAACCCACCCACCCACAACAAGTAGAAGGCTTACGGTTTCTTCATCCCATTGTGATAATCTTCTTAGCCCCGCCGACTGTGCTGTTCAATATGAAGAGAGCAGAGCAGAGCCGGACTTGAGGGGCTTTAAGTGTCCACGGGCTCAGTTGCTGGGATTTTCCTCTCTCTAGGACCAATTACCTCACGCAAAACGCTACGACACGAGGATCCTGTATTTTCCATCCTTTTATTTTGATTTCTTATGCTAAACCGGCTCAGTCACAAAGCAGTGTTGTTTTGCCTTTTTGTCCCAGTCGTTCCTGTCAGTATCAATACACAAATAGATATCAATGCAGTGCTGTCGCTGTGAGAGTGTGCAGATGTGCGCTTGAGTTTGACTTTAGGGCTGGGCAATATGATTGAAAAGTATGTCACTGTATGAGGAAAAGCAAGGCAGCTTTATTGATATAGCACATTTCATAAACAAGGAAACTCAATGTGATTGGAGATGACAACACCCACTGTAAAGCATAAATGCATTTTAAAAAGGGTAAAGCATGTAAAATATATCCACATTTCATACTGGTCAATATTGATAATAATATGGCTGAAAAATATTTCAAAGTATAAGAATTTTATATCAGTCAATATTGATAATTATTGATTTTTTTAAACCTATTTTAAATCAGAACAACAATTACATTGATTAAAGGTTACATTTCTCCAAACGTTTACACATTATTTTCTGTCTCTTTTGCAAAAATGCCACTGTGTATGGCATACGGTTGTACTATGGGAGAAACGCAACAAGCACATTTTTAATTTTCTCATATAAGGTAAGTCTCTGAGTCCTACTTAAATATCCGTCTGCATCATGTTGTCGGACCCATCAACAATGAAATGAAAGCAAAGCCCATCAGAAAAAAAAAATGCTGCAAATGTAAACCTAACCTCACAATTCACAATATTGAGGTAATATATTCTTAATCTTCGATGCAAACAGTCAAGTTAGTTCTTTGAAAGGCTCCCATTACTCCATGCAGGGAACATGAACTGATAACAGTGTTTTCAGCCCCCAAAAATAACAGAAGTTGTCAGTAACAGTGGCAACATAAGATGGCTCCCCTTGGGGTTAGGATGCACAATATAATCTTATTGCAAGAGTTGTACTGAGTTGACTGCTCATTAACTGTATTTGAATGAAGTTCAATAATAATAATAATAATGATGGAGGCACGGTCGACTGGTTAGCACGTCCGCCTCACAGTGCAGAGGTCATGGGTGGAGTTATGACACGTGAATGCGTGTGAATGGGTTTTCTCTGGGTACTCTGGTTTCCACATTACAAAAACATGCATGGTAGGGTGATTGGACACTCTTAATTGCCCCTAGGTGTGATTGTGAGTGTGTATGTTTGTTTGTCTCTGTGTGCCCTGCGATTGGCTGGCAACCAATTTGGGGTGTCCCCCGCCTACAGCCCGTAGACAGCTGGGATAGGCTCCAGCACTCCCGCGACCCTTGTGAGGATAAGCGCTATAGATAATGGATGGATGGATAATAATAATGATAATAATAATAATAATAATAATAATAATAATAATAATAATAATAATTACTTTGGTGGACACATTTTGTGATGATATAATGTAATATAAAATTGGGCAAAATCAATTATGTTTACCACAGCAACACTTCCCCGCAGCGTCTGTTTCGGGAGGATCGCTTCCCGTCAAATTCTCAAACAAAGCTAAGAGAAGAGGCTGAAGTACAAAGAAAGGAGGTTACATTTTGGGAGAAGAGATAAATTGGGATAGAAACATGCTCACTCTAATCTGGACAACAGGGACCTGCTTCCATTATTTTTGTCATGTCTTGTTGATTGTATTCACATAGTACAACATCCTATCAGGTAATATCAGCTGTTGAAGGATTAGCATGAGTAAGAGGGCTTTTATTCTGTTTTGCCAGAGATAATTCCTTTGAAATATTTGAACTTTTACACTCCAATATGGAAATTGATTTTATTTTGTATCCAGATGTATCTTGAGGACACTGTGATATAAGAACCTTTGTATGATTGAAACATGCTGTAACAGATGCTGTACTACAGAGAGTGAAATTTCCTTTTAAAGGTTCTGATATAACAGCATTATGAAATACATTTAAAAAAAAAGATTTACAAGATTTTTCTGTCACCCTTGAATATGAGTGTTAGCTTCAGGCGGCTAATGCTAATGCTAGTGCCAGAGTGGTTAATAGAGGAGCTCGAGATAAGCCATAGCTGCACTACCTTGTTATTCCCTGTTCATAGAATGCAAATAAGAGGATCATAACATAGAATGTGATCCGCGGAGATAGTGATTGTTCTCCAATTGTGTTCAGTCTAACAACAACAACAGAAAAACACCTCTTGTTTGTGTCCGAGATGGCACTTGCTGTTTTGTTGTTTTGCTTTTGTGCATAAAGACATGAACACTGTTGTGGAAATCAACATCTCATCAGACTTTTGCTCTCAGTTATTTCATGACTTAAAGGTTAATGCTGCCATGCATGTGTTTATCTTCCTTACGGATGCTCTGCTGACCTTCTAGCGTGTTCTCAGTGGTTCTTCAGATGTCCCACCCAAGTCGCCTCTCGCAAGGCTGATCGGTGAGGATGGACAAGTGACAGCTGCCTGTCAGTCTCCTGCCCGGGTGAGGTCATTAGAGCTCGGACTGTGTTTGTGTTGAAATGTACATTATTGGCACGTTTAATTAGGCAACGCACATAATGGAGGAGATGACTTTGAAAAGCAGCGGACGACTGACAACCTGTCATCTTGGCCAGCAGGGGGACGATGGTGCGCTAAAGTCAGTTCAGCTCAGACAGAGGGTATGGTGGAGACAGTGTCATATTGATATTAGTTATGTGTGTGTGCATTGTGTGTGTGTGTTGTTCGTGTATCAAATTTAGCCCCATACTGTATCTCTGTTGGTTCAGGTTACCTGCCGTTCCCTCTGTTGTGTTAAGGATTATCCCAGGAAGTGAACTGGAGCAACAATAATGTGAAGCATGCCTCTATACTGTAAGACACACGTACACCGCCACACACACACACACACACGCACGCACACACCGACACACACACATACTTTCTTGTACTTACTGCATAGTGGGGACTAAGTGGCAAAGCCCACAAAGCGGGGACTACCATTTCTGGTTGACATAGGAACTAAAAAAATAATAATTGGGGGACTTAGGGTGGTGCCCTTATCCAAAACACTGCCTTAGATTACATAAAACAGTAAGATTTAAAAACTGGCTTTGGAATTTTAATGATTTAAACTAGGTCAACTAGGAGGCTGTTTCCATTACAAAATATTTTGTAAGGTAAATCTAAAATGAGAAATCTTACATTTGTAAAACATGTTGTCGCCATTAACACAGGGTTTTGTTTATTGAAAATATTATTTTTTAAAAAGCAAATTGGTTAGTCGGTTGGGAGAAGTGTTTGTTTTATTGCCACTTCAGCTATCAAAATGTAAAGCATAGAATATTACTTTTCTTAAAGATATAGATAGAAAGTAACAATTTAGCCATCCATCCATCCATTTTCTGTACCGCTTCTCCTCACAAGGGTCGCGGGGCGTGCTGGAGCCTATCCCAGCTGTCTTTGGGCAGTAGGCGGGGGACACCCTGAACTGGTTGCCAGCCAATCGCAGGGCACACAGAGACAAACATCCGCACTCACAATCACACCTAGGGGCAATTTTTTTAGAGTATCCAATCAACTTACCATGCATGTTTTTGGAATGTGGGAGGAAACCGGAGTGCCCGGAGAAAACCCACGCAGGCACGGGGAGAACATGCAAACTCCACACAGGGAGGCTGGAGCCGGGATCGAACCCACGACCTCTGAACTGTGAGGCGGACGTGCTAACCAGTCGACCACCGTGCCGCCACAATTTAGCCAAATATTATTAATTCAATTTGCAAAACAACATAATTTTTATTAGTTATTTCAATTCTCTGTAACTATTTTCTACATAAAGTAGAATTAGAAGAGTAGTCCAAAACACTTTGAAACTAAAATGGGGTTTAAAAGGTGAGTTTAGCTTCCAGGGAGTGTGCCCATTTTTAAGAGAAGCTATAAAATTTAGTGAAAAACTTTGTTTCTGAGATTGCACCAAAAGAGGATCCGAACGCAGAAAATCCACGTCCAAAGTCTGGGTTACAACCCACTCAACCACATCGACAGCTGCTATACTTAACCACAAAATTGAGTCAAAAACTTTGTTACTGAGTTTAACCCAGCACAGTAATTGAACCCAGAACACCCATGTCCCAAGATAGGGTATTAACCCTATTAACCCAGCTTCTACTTAGAAACCCTACTCCGACACCTTAACCATAGTTTGACACCTGACTGCTTAACCCTAGCTTGAAACCCTACTTTAAAACACACCCTAGATTGACACCCTACTCCTGCACCCTAACCCTAGTTTCACACTCTACTCCTACACCCGAATCCTAGTTTCACACCCGACTGCTAAACCAAAACCCTAGTTTGAAACCCTACTGCTAAACACTCACCCTAGATTGACACCCTACTCCTACACTCTAACCCTAGTTTCATACCCGACGGCTAAACCCAAACCCTAATTTGAAAACCCACTCCAACACCCTAACCCTAGTTTTACACACGACTGCTAAACCCTAATCCTAGTTTGAAACCCTACTGATAAACACTAATCCTAGATTGACACCCCATCCTAAACCCTAACCCTAGATTGACACCCGACTGCTAAACCCTAACCCTAATTTCACACCCGACTGCAAAAACCTGATCCTAGTTTTACACACTTTTCCTAAACCCCAGTCCTAATTTCACACCATACTCCCAAACAATAATCCTAGTTTGACACACTACTCCTACACGCTAACCCTAGTTTCACACACCACTCCCAAACGATAACCCTAGTTTGACACCCTAACTCCTACACACTAACCCTAGTTTCACAACCTACTGCTAAAACCTAACCCTAGTTTGACACCCTACTTCTAAACACTAACCTTAGTTTAGAACTCTACCGATAGACCCTAACCCTAGTTTGACACCCTACTCCTAAATCCTAAATTTAGTTGAAACTCTACTGTAAAACCCTAACCCGAGTTTGACACCCTAATGCTAAACCCTAACCAAAGTGTGAAACCCTACTCCTACACTCTAACCCAAGTTTCATCCCCGACTGCTAAACCTCACTCTAAATTTACACCCTACTGCAAATCCCTAACCATAGTTTTAAACCTTACTCCTAAACCCTAACCCTAGTTTGAAACCCTACCGCTACACCCTAACCCAAGTTTCACCTCCGACTGCTAAACCTCACTCTAGTTTTACATCTTACTGCAAAACCCAAACCCTAGTTTTACACCTTACTCCTAAACCTTAATCCTAGTTTGAAACCCGACTCCTACACTCTCACCCTAGTTTCACACCCGACTGATAACCCTAACCCTAGTTTTGCACCCTACTGCAAAACCCTAATCCTATTTTTTGCAATTTGACTGTGTTATCCGTTCTCAATGGCACAAAGACTTGTCATTGTGCTGGCACCGAAATGTTCAATAACAGAAATGTACTTTTGAGAGGTGAATTTAGGGACTTTGGGAAAGAAAAGGGATTTTGCAGGGAAACCATGACTTTTTTTTTGGTATTACTTAGAATTATTTTGATAAATGCACTTACTGTTTTGAAAATGGGCGGCACGGTGGTCGACTGGTTCGCACGTCCGCCTCACAGTTCAGAGGTCGTGGGTTCGATCCCGGCTTCGGCCTCCCTGTGTGGAGTTTGCATGTTCTCCCCGTGCCTGCGTGGGTTTCCTCCGGGTACTCCGGTTTCCTCCCACATTCCAAAAACATGCATGGTAAGTTGATTGGACTGTCTAAATTGCCCTTAGGTGTGATTGTGAGTGCGGATGTTTGTCTCTGTGTGCCCTGCGATTGGCTGGCAACCAATTCAGGGTGTCCCCCGCCTACTGCCCAAAGACAGCTGGGATAGGCTCCAGCACGCCCGCGACCCTTGTGAGGATAAGCAGTATGGATAATGAATGAATGAATGAATGTTTTGAAAATGTCAATTCTGATCTGAGAAATATACCGAAGTGACTGAGAAAGACTGTAACTCCTCACATTGTATTTTTGTTATCACTCTATGTTTCTATAAAATACAATATTAGAGAGTGACAATTTTCCTTGAACACAAATACATTTTTTTCAGAATGTGGTGGGTTGGGATGGGGTTTGTGGCTGGAAAAAATTATTGAGCTTTTTGTTTATATCAATGGGGAAAGATTTTCCCTGGAACAATTTAAACGTATCTATCTCAAGGCACCTCTAAGCCAAAAATGTCAACGGATGCTGAGAGGATATCTTGGATTTGAATTTGAATAACATTGCACTTACACTATTTTTTTTTTTAACATTTGTTTTTTTTTGGACAGGTGCCTCTGTGCTCTGATTGAAACATTTTTTCTCTTTGCAGCGGCGGACCAACCCTCCCAAAAAGCTTGTAAATAAATGAATGTACAGGATTACCTTTCCAGAAATGAAAATTTTAAAAAGGACTAATTCCATCAATCATAATCTTTCTTTTATTAATATTGCAAACAACCAAAACCTTGTTTTGTGATCCAAGCTGGGGAATTACACACGCATGCACACCCCAACACGCACACACACACTCACACACGCACAGTGACTTCTGATCTTCCTTATAAGGTGAACATGGGATTTCTGCTAATGTCCCTGCTCCATTTTCATTTTAATCACGACAATGGGATGAGACAAGCTGGTTGGCCTGACTCGCTTGATCGTTCTGATTGACTTGTCTTTGTTTGGCAGATATGTAATATAGTCTGCTTTAAGAGGATTTGATGAGGGGAGGAGGGAGGTTATTCTGGGATTTCATCATGTTCACAGAGGTGAACCTGCACTTGTCCACCTACCCACACACACGCGCACACACACATAGCTTTATGTCCGTCTTTGTTTGTGTTAGACAGTACACTGCCGGCATGCCACAAGCAGTGCACGGGTCTTCCTATTAGTATGACAGGGATCATTAGCTTGATAAATGATACATTTGCATGAGGAGACTCTTGAAGAAAGTACTGTATACGTTTCAAATGCCAGTTAATTTTTTCACAATTAAACATTTCCCTTAATTCGACTGAGTTGTACAGGAAATAGGACACACTGATGTTCGAAGACGGTTTTGAAATCATTTATCCTAAGTCTCATTTTTTATATATCAAAAACCTGGCACTTGAACAGGGGTGTGTAGACTTTTTATCCAGAGTATTTACATGAGTACAGTTGTGTATAAGAGGAAGTTTTATTTGCCCTTTATTTATCCAGGTAAGGCAAGTGAGATCTGAACAAATTCTAATTTTCAATGTCGACCTGGCTGCAGACCACAGATTAAAACAAAGTAAAATAAAAGCAAATTCAAATGCATGTATGACCCTAGCGAGGATAAGCGATGCAGAAAATAGATGGATAGATACAACCAATATACAATGTGATATACATATTTACACAATAGATCATTTGTCATATGGTGGAAAAGAAGGTCATAAAGGGCTCAAAACAGGTGCAGCCATCATGCATAGTATCCCTCACTAACCTTTTTAATGATTACATTTGAATGAATGAGGCAAGTTTTATTATTCGTAGCAAAATTTTCCTACCGTTTGGAGCATGAATCTAAAGTGACGATAGACCAAAAGCAGTGTGGATTTTGGAAACAAAGTGGTTAATAAACCTGCGCGCATGGAGCGTGCAGGTTTGCCGATGAGTGTTTTATGGATAAAGTGCAGGTTTTATTTGCAAAATAACATGTAGGAATGTTGAACGCTAAGCCTGGATGGGAAGCATCAGAGGTAAACTTGAATGTGCAAAGATGGATTTGTAAATAGATCATATAGACAGATAATAGACGCACAAATGTCATGTGCATGACCTATGTTCTGAACGGTACACAAATGATCGAATCAAGACATTCATTTGACACTTATTTCAATGTTTTATTCTTGTAGCATGCATGACTCAGGGAAGCATATTGGAAAATATGGTGTCCCAGCAGAGCGCAAGCAGTAGATATGTCCGAATATGTGCAACATTTGCAATATGGGACTGGTCTAGCCTTCTGTCTCAATCTGGGGATTAAGCAGGCGGAGGTGGTGGGGTGACCCCTTTTCCCCTCTCATGTTCACTCTCCTTCTTCCATTCTAACTCTCTGTTCCTCGTTAATATTAGTATCAGGAATCAGCCCACCCCCGCTACCAAACATAATCACCACACGCAGATGGACAAATCTCCAGCAACTTGCACTGTGTGTGCATGTATGTGTGTGTGTGCGTGTGTGTGTGTGAGGTGCTGATGATATAGCGAGGTGGGAGGGGTCTTAAACCAAGCATTAGCTTTGCTCAGTTTGTGGGTTTTCCCTGCATCAGCAGCGGTATTATTTACAGAAGAGTCAGCAGGGGGCCCACTGGTCCCCATCCAACGCGACGGCTGCACACACGCTGCTGTGCGGGCGTGACACTTGAGGGAAATCAGACGTCAACTTCCTGCTTGTGCTGTGTAAACAATGACACTTACAATGATCTTATATCTCCTGGGTGTAAGCACTACAATGTTATTATACATTTTTCACTGTGTGCCCTTAATTGCTTAATCCTCTTACGACCCAATGCGCTGAAAAACAGGGTCATTTCTCTCTCTCGTGTCTGTTTGTGCGTGCATATCATGAGAAAATAATCCCTGTGTTCATGTGTTTCTAATCATATCAATTGAAACAGGCTAAATCAGACACCAAACCTTTCCCCAACTCTCTAAAAGGTCACATCAGGATATCTTCAAGACACACAGTGTTGGTTGTTACAACAGTGTAACGTTGGTGTACATGAGATTAAAAAAAAGAAAAAATCTCATATGTCTTGGAGCCTTTTGGGTGTGATGACTGCACAGAAACTGGTTGAGTGTGACTGTTTGTCTAAACATCAGATGTTGGCCCAGTCAGGCTCTACTCAGATTGCACCAGATTAGGAGATGGACTGCACTCTGAGAGCAACTATGATCCATATTAAAGCTGCATAAAATGAAAATTGCAAAGATTTAAAGGCGGATCATAGGCCACAGAGAATTTAATCACAACCTGGCACTGCATGTGTGTTGAATGTGTGCATGTGCGTGCGCGCGCAGAGCACAGTGACATGAGGATTATGGATGTAGGCTGTATTTACTTATCAAGCGCTGTTCTGAGATGTATCACAAATGTTTTATCACCACTGCAGTCCATCCCCGGTCACTGTGGCCGGAAAGCATTTCTTCAAGCTTTTTTTTTTTTTTTGAAGACAAAAGCCCCCCGAAAACTCACAGACATGCATTTGTTCTGTGTTGTGTGAGTGGGCGAGAGAGTGTGTGTTTATGTGTGAGCGCAGCCGGGATGAAACTGTTCCAGTGTCCTCAACACTTGTAATCCCCCGAAAGCTTTAAATACAGCTACTGTGCATTCAATAGTGGTAGTTGAACGCAATAGTGTATTCAGTAGTACCCTGTGAAGAGAATTCACAGATTTATTTCTAAATACATTATATATGTTTGAGAACAAATGCTGAAAAGACTGAAAACTACAGTACGTAGTACTGAATTGAGGAGTTATAGCGTTTTTCATTCCCAAAATTCCACTTTGGCAGCTAAATTTTCCTTCGACCTATGTATAAAACACAATTGTGGTGCCGCACTTATGGTGCTGAAGTCGAAGTTGTGGTAACACGGGACACTTTATTGAACATTAGAGTCTCTATTTTCGTGGCCAACGAAAAGTCTAGCGCAAGGTGAAGTCGAACTGCGTGAATAGGTGAAGTTTTCTTTCTTTTGGTATTTTCGTAGCTGCGTGCAGGTTTGCGTAGTTGTGGGAGGGAACACAGCTGAGCTGTTTGCCATCCAATCGTGTGTTGAATTTACTTTGTACTCAATTTCATTCCGTCAGGTGGATGAATGAAATACCATAAATATTTGGACATTGACACAATTGTCAGCATTCCAGGTCTGTACAGCACTACTATGGACTTGTAAAAACAATCAAGATGTTCTTGAAGTGCAGACTCTGAGCTTTAATTTTACGGTATTCACATCCGAATCAGGGGAACCTTGTAGGAATTACAACACATTTTATATGTGCCTTCTAATTTTAAAGCAGAAGTCAACCCGAACCTATTTTTTTTAAGAATATGTTCTGTGCAGGCCCACTAGTTGAAACACAGCATTTTGATTAAAATTGTGTTTGTGGAATATGAGTTAAGCAGCAAAATCCACCTGTTTTTAGCCACCTCTGGGGCGGCCATATTTGTCACTTCTGTCGACTGAAAATGACATCACACACCCCCAGGGCTCAGATAACGACCAATCATAGCTCATCTTCAGAAAACAGGTGAGCCATGATCGGTCATTATCTGAGCCCTGAGCAACTGTGATGTCATTTTCAGTCAACAGAAGTGACAAAATGGCCGACCCCCGAGACTGCTAAAAACGGGTGGATTTTGCTGCTTAATTCATATTTCATATTAAATCATATTGCCTTATTTCAAATAGTGGGCCTGCATATAAAAATATGTTTGGGTTTACTTCCCCTTTAAGGGACATAAAGTAATTGGACAAACTAACAGTCATAAATCACGTTTTTCACATTTAACTGCTTTCTTGCAAATCCTTAGCAATGTAGGAAAGCCTGAAATCTCAAAGCCACGGACATCACCAGACGCTGTGTTTTGTCTCGGGTGATTCCCTGCCAGGCCTCTACTGCAGCTGATTTCAGTTCCTGCTTGCTCTTTGGACATTTTCCTTTCAGTTTTGTCTTGAGCGAGTGAAATGCATGTTCAATCGGATTTGGCTTCTTTGCCTTTAAACAGTCTTTGGTTGCTTTCACATCATGCTTGGGGTCATTGTCTATCTGCACTGGGAAGTGCTGTTCACGGTCTTCTGAAGCATTTAGCTGAATATGAGCTGGTAATAAAGCCCGGAACACGTCAGAATTCATTCTGCTGCTTTCGTCAGCAGTTACATCATCAATAAATAGAAAAGACCCAGTTCCATTGGCAGCGATACAGGCCCAGGCGATGACATTACCACCATCATGCTTCACTGATGAGGTGGTATGCTTTGGTTCTTCAGCAGTTCCTTCCCTTCTCCATACTTTTCTCTTTTCCCTTTCTGGTACAAGTTGATCTTTGTCTCATCTGTCCATAAGATGATGTTCCAGAACTTTTCGACATTTGTTGACAAACTCGAATCTGGCCTCCTGTTTTTGAGGCTAACCAATGATTTACACCTTGTGGTGAAATCTCTGGTGAAGCTGTCTCTGAATTGTTGACTGGGACACAGATGCACCCACCTCCTCAAGAGTGTTCTTGATCCGGCCAACTGTTGTGAAGGAGTTTTTCTTGACCAGGGAAAAATAATTCATCTGTCATCCACCGCACTTGTTTTTCGCGGTCCTTTCCTGTTGCTGAGCTAACCGGTGCATTCTTTCATTTAAGAATATTCCAAACAGTCGATCTTGCCAATGCTTTTTTGCTATATCTCTGATGGGTTTGTTTTGATTTCTCAGCCTAATGATGGCATGCTTCACTGATAGTGACAGCTCTTGGAACTTCTTATTGAGAAATGACCTCACCAGATTCCAAAGATTAGTGTTTTTTTCCAATGCATTTCTAATGAGCGTCAATTACACAGTAGATTTTTGCTATGTGGCGATTTGTTTTTTTACTCATTTTAATTTGACACAGTTGTCTGTAGCGTGCCAAATTCAGAAAACATATTTCTTTTCACTTTACAGGGACTTTAACATTTTTACTTGATCACGTGTCCTTCAAAAAAAAGCACTCACAATCATACGGGGTGGTACGTTGGGTTGTAACTGTGATTCACACTGAGTTTTGATTTTAATTATGTTAGTTGTGATTTTTTTCCCCTCCGGTGCCAAGTGAAATTTGTGCAAAGGGTTTATTGCGTGAAAATAAAATATTTTTTTGTTTTGTTGCATCAAGTTATTACACACGATTAAAAGACTGAATAATTTTCCAACAAAACGATTACAACATTAGCATATGCGTAATATTAATGGCAACAAATGAAATAAAAATTGCGCCTTGATGTGAATGTTGGTGTTCTCTGATCAATGTGACCTGACAGAATTTTCCACTTGTGCCCTAAATGTGCTCACCTGCATTTACGTCTCTTCTTCAGCTATCTCTTGCTTCTGTATTTGCGTGGCTCGATCTGCTTTTTTTTAATTAAGTTGACATTGTCTATTTTCTCTGTTTGGTGTGGATCTTTGTTGCTTATCCTTCTTCTGTTGCATCTCTTTTCTCCTCCCTCCCCTTTCCTTCCATTCCATATTTCCAAATCCCTCTTTAAGAGCGCCTTGTGTGTGTGTGTACGTGTGTGCTGGCATGCACGTGTGTGAGTTTGTGTGTGTGTGTGATTGCGGACACACTCACACATGCATAGAACGCAGACTTAGATGGAGCAGATGGTGACCGTATTCATTTTTTCCCCGACTAACATTAACCATTCATTATAGACAGCAGACTAAGCCAATACCACATCCGCCCCCGTGCAACATTTACACACACACACACACACGCTCTCTCTCACACACACACACATACACACATTGTCCAATCATTTTGCCAGTAGCCCAGTCCCAAAATGCTGCATGAGCCTGTTGTTGATACTTTCTTCCAGTTCTGCTCTGACTCAATCTGTTGACATTTCTCATTCGCTCCCCATGACTCAAATTTCTCCTCCCTCACTTGAGCAGCCCACAACAAGACGAGTGAACATCTGATGGCTCCCTCTGCCTCAGTTTCCACACTGACCAAGATGTCTTTCCTTTGTTCCATTCCACATGTACTGCTTGTCTCCTACCGGAAACTTGCCTCACTCAGAACTAAGATGTGCTTGCTCTGGTCTCTTTAGGTGTCTCGTTTGCTTCCTCTGTCCACTTCTGTTACTCTGAGATCAATGAGTGGAAAAAAGCTTCATCTCTGGCATGAAGAACAGATGATGTTGATGATGATGATGATGATGATGAATACTTTTTAATTCCACTTCTGCCCATAGGAACAAAAGTTTGACAATCATATTTCAGAGGACATTGGGTCCACTACATGGATGTGTTTCTGTGTGCGCATATTATGATACGTTTGGACGCTACAGGTTTGTACATTGTTTTGTGATGATATAACAGTGCTCAAAGTCATATATTCTTTATCCTCTGCAAAGAATAACTAGTATTAGTGTTGTACTGAAGAGCTGAGAGGAGTTGAGACGTCTCAATGAATAGTATATCCGTCTATCTGTTTTATACAGTTCTTGTGAAGTGTGGCAAAACTTAAAACTGAAGCATGTAGGGCAACACAAGACTTGTGTTAGTGCTAAAAAAAATGTGGTAGCACAATGACTCAATTTGGAGTAAAGTATGGGCCAGTACAGAGCAATGTATGGCTGGTGGACAGAGCTTAGTTCAACAGTGTGTGAACCAAGTGTATGTGTGTTAGCATGGTGGTGGCAAAAAAATAAAATAAAAAAACGCCCTAATCTTTGTTATCTTGATTCAGTGGCGTTTTTCTTGTTGTTGTTGTTGTGATTTTAATTTTAATAGTTTTTTGGTCAATGATAATGACCTTTGTATGTACTTTTGTGATGTGAAATGACAACAGTCTTGTCATATGTTCAATTTGTCCATTCTTTGTGGCAGCCCTTTATTTGAAAGCCTCCAAATAGAGGTTTTCCTGAATAGGAGACAAAAATGCCTAATCAACCAAGTCAATGAGTCAAATAGAGTAGCATTGCTGTAGCTTGGGAAGTAAAGCTGAATTTATGATGGAGTATATTTACTTACAAAAGCAGACTTTAAACAGTATTGGATAACATTGTTTTATTTGAAGCATTCCTTTGAATGAGACACCACATCTCAAACATATAAGGATTTTAACTGTATAACATTCCATGACAAGGAGGAATAACCCTTTCATTCAAACTACTAAAAACAATGTGTTCATAGTACAGATTCATGACTTTCCAACATGTCTGCCACAAGTACATTCACCACTTTTCTTCTTTTGCCATCAGATAGACAATATGTTTTCTCGTATTCTTTAAAGGTTCGGTCCCCACCTGGCTTGGGATACAGGTCTGATTTGATAGTCTGAAACAGTAACAATACACAATATTTGAGTAGCTTCCTGCGCCCATACAAAGTGCACACTGCCAAACCTGACGTGCCAAAGAAGCACCGAACATGTAACAAAGTGCACCGTACTTGAGCACGACTTTTTCTAGACCCCAACATTCAGAAAGGAATATAATAACATTTGCGCACCATGTTTGAGACGCTCATTTAGTTACGCGGCGAACTTCAAAGAGATGCACCACGGCGACGAAGCAAAATAAATCACGCAGACGGAAATACACAATGGCATGATGAATAAACGTTTAAAGTTACTTGTTAGTGTACGCACTTTAGTTCAGAGACGCACACTAACACTGCAGCACCGAACACATCCTACAATGTCGGCAGACTAATGCCTTTTTTTCCCTTTTTTTTTTTTTTTAACAATTCCCTCACTCGTTCTGTCCAATACACACTCACAGTTACAAGGCAATTCATTTAAAAAAATTACAATGTCTGAAGTACTTAACAAAACAGTGTGATGAATGAAGAAATCAAAAAGTCATTGACTTGACCACGATGCTGCGTGTGTAGACATATGAACAGTTTATCAGTGGCTGTCATGGCTGCCAGTTATACATACAGTGTACACTTGCAGAAGGCACCTGTATATGGGTCTCTAATGTTGATTTTCGACCCAACAAAAACATTACTAGCATATTACCCAATAAATATTTAATTTGAACCAACAGAGAAACCCAGAAATAGCCCAAAAGTTTGACCCGACACAAACAATCCAAGAATTGGGTTTATAACCCAACTGTTTTCAGAGTGTGGCTGGCGTTGCCAAATAATGGCCTTTCCTGCCAATAGGTTCGTTTACTGTTTGTTTAGGCTGGGTTTTCTCCTTGATAAAACCTGGCACTCTTGAAAAAAAAAAAAGAACTACCGTTCAAAAACGTTCTTTGGCCCCAGAATGAGCTTGTTCACAAAAATGTTCACGAAGCAAAAATACACTATGTTCAGTTCACGTTTACCCCATTTCAGTGGGGAAAGATGATTTGAGATGTGAGTGTTTTGAGTTATGGAACAAATTAAACTCTCAAGGCATCTCAAGGTATCTCAAGGCACAACTGTATATTGTGCAAGTATATGGTCATAATTGTCAGGTTAGTTGTGTACTTACAATGGCTTGTGATAATATAATGACGTATACTTGTCTACTTATAGTATATAGTAAATATCCTACTCAAAATATTTTACTTGTCATGTATATCTTGCCTTATTTCAAACCAAACTACTTCATATTTGATTTCAATTCGGTTAGCTGTGTTTATTGCATATTCATTATCTGGTAGTGACATGTCAGTTGCAAACAATCCGGTTCTCATGCCCTCCACTGTCCAAAATGACTTAATCTACAAGGCCACAGTCGGCCAGAGAGGCTCGTGAGCGAGGCCGGTGTCTGTGTGTGCTGTAAGGGGATTGCAGTAATTACTGGGATATGTGCACCGTATTTATCTTTTCAAGGGCTTGGTGATCCTGCCATAAAAAGCCCAGCATTTGGCAGTTAACTAATGCGAGCCATTAAATTGATTGTGCTGGATTTGTGTTTGTACTTTGTGTCCATGCATTAAGTATGTGTGCGTGTGCGTGTGCATGCATGTCTGTGTGCGTGTGTGTGCGTGTGTGTGTCTCATAGTTTTCCGACTGCTGATGTCTGTTAAATAATGCTTGCTTGTTCTCTGTAATCCTGATTAAATATGGGTTAATGTGCATCTGTTTCCAGTGGGCCAGTGGTTGACCTCAAGGGAAAAAAAAAAAGCCCCGTTTTGATTCTGTATACAACACAGGTGTTTGCCGTGTGCCGTTTGCATGTAGCCTACAAAGTACTCCATCTTCCTTTTGTCCTCTAAAATCCAAATACGTGAGATGGAGGTTCATTGAAGACACTCAAGTGTAGGTGAGAATGTGACTTCATATCTCTATGTGTCAGTCTGTGATTGCATATGACAGCCATACTGTAGGCCTACATATCGCATGCTCTCCATAGGGTCCATTAGTATCTGGCACTTGTTCTCTAACTTTTTACACCAAGTTTGTTTGTTTGTTTGTTTGATTTTTCATTACTGAACATATAAGGGTGATTCTCAGAAAGTGTGGTCCAGGAGTGTGACATGAGAGCCCAAAAACAAACTTTTTCAAAAACAGGCCCAAATGATAAATGCTTTATATCAAACCTTCCTGCAGTGTGCTCTGAATAGATAAGAGATAAATAAGAGCGTTAACTCACCCCTTTGTTGGCGAGAGATTGTTGAATGTTGTGGTCTACTCCATTGTGTCATATTGGAGCACTTGGCACTTTGCATTTAACCAGCTCCCTTCATACAAAGATATTCAGTTGAAAAACTGGTACAAATGACCAATTGTATGTTGAAAATTAACTGAATGTGAACAATGGCCATCATTTATGCAGCATTTACTTATGAGGCATGGTAGACATCAACAAATGACCAGCGTTCGCTTTGCAAAATACGGTATGTAATCTGCTGCTGAATTGTGTTCCGTTGAAATCTTGCCGACTCACAAACAAGAATACACAAAAAAAATACTGGAAGCAGGTAAGCGAGGAACACAAATTATGAAATCAAGATAACAGACTGTTGGAAATAATACAATTTCATTTCAATTGTAAATATAGGTCAGAGCTTCGGATAGTGCAGTATGTAAGCCAGCAGAGAAGGCCTTGCAGGTCCTGACTGCACACCACTGGTGAAAACTTATATGTGCATTTCTGACTGTCAAAAGCCAACGACCCGGTAGGATATATTCCAGTCACCGGAGGCTTCAAGCTACTATATTTCTGCACCACCAACATAGCAGATTGATGAGAGATGAAGTAGCATGCCTTTGTAGTAGCCGTATTTGAATGGCATTTGAGTTGGGCGTGGCTTCAGCGTATTCAGCAGACACACTCGGAGGAGAGGTTTGAGTGGTGCGAAGGGCTTGCTTTTTCACCACTTTGAAGCCTCTTTTTTTTTTTACTTACCTTTTTTTATACCACTTCAAATTTGCAGGGCGTCTCTTTTTAATTCACAGGGACTTTAAATTCGGCTGACAAAAAATGCAAAATTAACCACAAAAATACAAACCGATCGAACTCCGACCGCATGAACATAAAGATGCATAAAGACTAGACAGATTAAATCGGGCAAATATTTTACAGTGGGAGACAATGTGATATGCACTCTGATTTACGGCTTTCGTTATCATAAAAGAGTGAAAATTACAAACGCAAATGCTATTATGCACTCTTCTTGGATGTGGCAGTAGAATAAACAGATTGACCACATTCTTCTTTCCAAAATCCTCCCCCGTGCAGGCAACATGTTCCTCACGTCCATCTTGGCTGTTTTTTCAGATATTTGGTGTCAGTGTGCGTGTGTGTGTGCATGTGTCTGCGTGTGTGTGCGCGCGAGGACGGAGGCTGTACCAGCCTGTCCAACCTACACACAAACCGTCCCGTCGTTAAATCACCTTACTGTTCCATCCACCATCAGCTGCCCTGAGCATGTTTTTCATTTCATGTCTGTTTTGCTCGCTTTGAAAGACACACGGGGAAAGGAGCTGTCGGGGAAAAAAAGAAAAAAAAAGAAAAAGTGCAGGGATACGTATGAGAGGAGATGTGCAAGCCTAGAAAGGCGGTTTGGTGTTTTTCTTTGCATCAATAAAACTTTACTACTCAGTACATACTTTGTGCACAAACTTCCTCTCATTTGGTCTCTCTTCCCTGTATCCTCCCTGCAACTTCTTCATTTTTATGTTTTTGACCTCCCAAACGGACATGAGTACACAGATATATTACTCTAATGATCTAATTTTACAGTGCCCGTAATCCCAAATTATGGCATCAATATAATAAAGAGGGTTCAGGCCGCAAGGGTGATATGTTAACGCTGAAGCCAAGCCGTCTGTGGATGTTTCCCTGCATGTTTTATCTCCATTCACACCGCATGCAAGGTGGAATAAATCGACACAGCTTTCACTTTCTGCACATTCATCCATCGCTCTGTAGGTGAACAACTACGTCTTCCAAAATAATTCAGATTTACTACATATAATATTTATATTCTCATCATAGTCCAGAATTCTGTCCGAAAGCGGTGTTATTTACTTGAAGCTCCAAATGAGGCACTTTTGGGAACCGTTCAAAATTCAAAGCTGTGCCACTCTTCTCCTTTTTCTATCTCCTTGTATTTCCTTTCACCCACAATCGCCAAACATTTTGATGTAGGCTACTTCCCTCCCAATAGATGGAGATGTGAAATATTTAAAGACACTTTGTTGTTTGGGGGACAGTGCACCTCAGCAGATGGGCCATCACTGCACAGCCTCCAATGTATGCAAATCTCCATACAAAGCAGCCCAGGATGTTTTCAATATAACACAAGTGCCTCAGGCCCTGTTTTAATCCCTCTTTACCCGCAGCCAATGCACTGTTTCATCCAGTCAAACGCCTTAAGCGCTGTGTCAACTTGGACATCTGGCCACATGACTGAACCCCGAAAAGTGCGCATGTGTGTGTTTGGGAGGGAACAAGTTGATGAGGAAGCGATGATGGAGGTGATTGGGTGCATGATGCGGAGCTTTGATGACTGGATACAAGCGAGTTCACCATCCGCGCCATTCGGGGAACAGAACAGGTGCCGTTGCTGCTTTCTTCATTTGCTTGCAACTTGCTCTGTTGTTTTCACACTTGTTTTTTTTTTTCTTTTTCACCCCCCCTCTAGGAATAAGCACTCTGTCTCACACACACACACACACACACACACACACGCACCCACACCCACACACACGCATTCGGACATGCACAGATGCACTAACACTCACATTCATTTCCACAAATGCAGTGCCTGCACACCTTCTGGTCAGAACGGTGATTTCCGTCGTTGTGACAGGTGAAGGCCGCCACAGCAGTGCCAGACACCTGGATACTCATGGCAACATTCACCGCTGTGTGTCAAAGCCCCTCTGTGTGTAAGTGTGTGTGAAAGGTGCGTTAGGTGTTGGGGGGAGGGCGCCATCAAATGCAGCAGCTCCTCAGGGATGCTTTTCATGGACGGGACACAAGTACAAGCGCTTTTGGCAATGTTGCTTCTCTTCTCTGACCTACATGATGGAAAAAATCACACACGAGCATGTAGACTAGCATATCGTCACACACACATATAGCGAGAATCACTTTGGATGAATTTTACCCAAAAAAAAACAAAAAAAAAAAGGCAAATGAATTAGACTAAAACAGTCATGCTTTTATTCTTGTGTGTAAAAATGCACAATTATGTTACCGTGTATTTGCACTACACTTACACTAAACAATAGTTTCAAACCTAAAGCTCTTTTACATTGTACAGTTTGCACAAAATGTTTTGTACTGTTATTTTTTTTTTCACGTCCTCACCTCTCTCAGATTTGGATTTAAGTGTGTATTTTAATTCATGATTGTGGTATTCTATCCCACACTTTTTATGAACAGCCATTAGAAAAAAAAAGAAAAAAAAATATATATATAGATATATATATATATATATATATATATATATATATATATATATATATATATATATATATATATATATATATATATATATATTGTTTGTGTTGGACACAGTCTTGGCAATAAAGACAAATCTGTTTCTAAAAATGACTTCTTACTTCACATGCAGAATTAAATGGGTGGGCAACAATTGTATAAGAATATTAAGTAATATTAAGTTACTGTAACTCAATTAGAAAAAACACATGTTTCAAGCTTAATTACTTGGAAATTTTAAGTTACCTTGATTTTCCTTCTATTTTTTGGGGGTTTATCTGGGTTCACACTGATGCTTAACAAGCTGAGTCGAATGGGTTGGGAATGATTGTTTAAAAAAGTTTCATCGGTTATTGTAACTATGTTATTAGAACGTTGACCTTACTTGTAAATTTTAAGGCAACAAGTTACCTTGATTGTTTGCATTGTCTGCATTTATTTAACAGTCTGAGTTAGATAAACGAGTGGGAAATGATTGTTTAATCTTATCTTAAGTGACTGTAACTCAGTTATTGAAACATTCAACTTAAATGTTTCAAGCTTGATTACTTTGAATTTTTAAGGCATTACTTGTTTTTTTTAGAGTCTACTTATTCAGGTTTACAATATGAAACAGCATGAAATTGAGAGAACAATGTTGTTTTTATGTATTAAATGAACTGTAGGAGTGACATTATAAGAGATAAAAATATTAATGGTAGAAATATATGAATGCAAGTATGTTTTAATTGTTTTGATGTTAGTATGTTTTAATTGTTTTGATGTTAATGTAAAATAATACATGGCATAAAGGCACACATCTATGACTGGCCGCTATCAGAACTCTGTGAGCATATTCCTTTTGCACTATATGTGTTTGTAGCTGGCATGAGAGAGACTGCCTACAGCTTTTGCAATGGTCTTCGGATATGTGTGTGTCTCTTTGGGAGGAGTGGTGGTTTGGTAGGTGCATGTGTGCTTAAACCTGAGGCCACAATAGTGTGGGGTTTGTGAATGTGTGCATGCACGTGCGGGGGAAGAAAGAGTGTAGGTGAGTGCAGGAGACAAAGCTGTCAGCTTCCCAGCTGGTTACCCTGGCTGCAGGGCTCAAGCTGGAGCAGGGTGACACTCGGCATCACAGCACCGCTACACAGGGCCTGAGGTTAACACACCATCATATATACACATACACACGCACACCTTGGCTGGCCGTTCTTGCTTAGACGACCAGGAGAACAGTGAAACCGCTCGGGCAAGTCGTCCTATCTGTTCAAAGATTTTTTTTTTTTTTTTTTTTTTGGCTCGCTAGGTGTGAACAACATCGCAGACCAGATTGCCTGGCAATGGACTGACCATCATGTTGTAAGGAAGGGGGTGGGGGGGGGGGGGGGTGGTAGAACACTGAGACACAGAATGAGGGAAAAGACACCAGTAATGATGTAAGCTTTTCATTCCGGATAAACTTTTAGTGAAAGAGGAGGTTGCGTGGCAACTTGTCTCCCCGCATCCCGTCGTGAGACACGCACAATTTCAGCCACTCTTGACGCTACCATCGTTATGGAGGTTGACGTGGACTATTAGCTGCGTGGCCCCTTCTCGCATGTATGAAGAGAGGCCGTCCCCGTGCTTTGCTCTCATTTCACCACGGAGTGTCCCTCAGCGGCATGGACTCTCTGAGGAGAAAAGAGCCCGAGGCAAAGCAGCCTTCCAAACCCCCACCGCACTCATCTCTGCCTCACCAACCGCACACATTTCCATCTCTGCTACAATAGAAGTGATGGCGATTTCTTCAGGCTACCCAGAGGATGATGGCCCCTTTTTTGGGTGTGTCATTTAATAAGTACAGTTAACATGCAAAACGCACATGAAGGTACTGTATAAAACAAGGGGGAGTATGGAGATATTAATTGACAGATTATTTACTCAGCTGCGGAGACTACCGGGCATTTATTTCAAGAGCTTGTCTATTTTTTTAAACAGTCGTTCGCAATTGGTTTGTGTCATTTCTTGAAACAGAAATGACATTCTCAAAACTCTTAAGATCATTGGACAAAATAGTCCTTGGGCTCAGCTCAACAAATTTGCAAAAGCTCATCTCTCTCCCAAAACAGTTCACTCGTGTGTCTAATTGAATTTCTTTGTCATCTAAATAGTCAGCACCCTCAAAATGCATCATCCCTTTGGCATGGTAGAAGCAGGACATGTCCAAATGTTGAAATGTTTTGTCTCTATGGCAGAGGACACAACATTTTTTTTTTATCCAGACATCAGAGTAAAAACTGTTTGATTGGACATTAGTGTGAAACTCTTCCTTCGTTAGGCAAGTTCTAGTTTCACTTGACTTTCAATTGATCAATTTATCAAATGTTCCAAGGGATTCATTTACGGAATTCAAGTAATTATGTTCTGGAGTCATTTTGACATTGAACAGACTTTTGATGACTTACAATGAAATGACGCTGACATGTTTTGGAGGGAACGTCCATACGATCGAGAATCAATAATCAGTTCAACTGCTACCTGTAAGTGGTTTAGAGGCTTGTCCATGTTATTTTGAGAAAGTCATTTCTGTTTCAAGAAATGAGTCAAACCAATAAAGAAAAAATTAAAATAGAAATGTATCCACCGCCCCCACTAATCCAACCGCCCCCCCCCATGCCATTGTTAAAGAAATTCTGAGAAATCCCACATTGAGTCTGTCGTTAAAATGTAAGTGTTGGAGTTTTTTTCCTGTCGCACACTACACCTCAATAGGGTTTATTGTCTCGCTGCTCAAGGCCAATCCAACGTCGGAGGTCAGGAAGCGTCAGGGGGGGCGTATTGCGCCATCTGATTGGTGTAGTGACCACCATCGTAGCGTCGGAGCCTCAGGAAGCATCTGGAGGGCGCTTCAGCAAGTTGAATAAGCGTCGTAAATCGTGTCATTTGGTCACTCTGATTGGCTGTTAGCTCGCAAATCAGCGCATGAGCACGAACGGGAAATGACAAATGCGGATAAACAGTGAGCACGCCTTAATCTTCTTACAAGTACAAGAGCGAGAGTTGGCAATGTAAGCATTTCACGATAGATACTGTGTCAAGAACGTGAGGGTTTACTTTGCCTGGGAGTTCATCGGGAGCAAAAAATATAGCTGAATGCATTGTTTACGTTTTTATAATCCGCCCCCGGCCAATAGCTTTCCGGTTTACTTTTTCTAACCATAAGGAATAGTGACTACCGCCGCCGATGGTTTGGAGGGGTATTACATCCCACGCATGTGCAGAAGGTACTTTAATAGTCAGCGTCGCTGCCTGTCTTTGCGGTGTCTTTTTCCAGTGCGATGTGCTGAGAGTCGGCACGACGCCACAGGGGGCAAGAGTCAGTCACAGTTGGCCAACATCAGATTGGTCTATCTTGGCCCTAACCGTCTGATATCACCTTGGTGAGGAAAGCATCCCAGAGGAGATATGGAGAGGGACGAAGCCCGTGCTAAAGTGAAGTCAATTGAGGAGGACTACATGGGGAACTGTTTGAACCACCTTCTTTCCACTGTTCACTTGGGGGAACCTGAGGCTTCTCGCTAACGGCTGTTGGAAAATGGAGTTGTTTGTTTACATTCAACCATCATCAGCAGTAGCTGATGCGAGTGATGGCGCGCATGCAGTGATGGCAAGATTACAAAGTCAGCCTCCCGCCGCTCACATAATGGTCAGTGGAGAGTTCCATCATGCCTCCTCTCATCCATTCACTTAGTCACGTTAGACTAATCAAAATTCTGGACCCCTGAATGTGAAGGGAGCATGCAGCTCTTCTTCTCTCTTTCCACAACGTCATGTACCTTGACACCACCAGCAGGCCACTGGCCGAACTGAGGGTGGCCAAGAAGGACTGTGACAGCTCTGACAGAGGAGGCACTGCAGATGTATTTTCATCACAGACGGGTGATATGTTGTTGAATAAGTATATTTGTTTACACATTTATGTATGCATTATTTTATTATCCTTTTATGATTAAACTTGATGTACAGCACTTTTGTTTCTTTGTGTTCTTGTACTCTTGGTTCTTACCAACAGTGCAGTAATAATTGTTCCCTTTACACATGCGCGTTTGAATCACAAGCGTGAGGATTGTCTTTTCCCATTTCCTTGGCACTGCATTTTTTTCACAACTCAGTTATAATGGCTTGGCTTGTGTAGAAAATTAAGATCTGCTCATGTGCTACGTGGGATTGCTACAGAATATGAAAACAAAAGTGTCATTTTTTCAAAAATAAGATGACATGATATTCATGCTTAAGTAATAACAGCTACCTAGTGGCGCCACCTCTTTTTTTCCTGAGGGGAAAAACAAAAGGCATCTTTATGTGTAGAGGTGTTTATTTTTTAGTTGAGACGAATTAAGGCACTGCGTCTGACGATTATTCGTTTGGGCAGCACAATGGACTTGTGGTTAGCACATCTGCCTCACAATTGACGTTTTTGGCTTAAATCTCGGCTGCGGGCTTTCTGTGTGGAGTTTGCATGGTCACCTGATACTTGCGTGGTTTTCCTGCTTGCAGTCTAGGTTCCTTATAATAAGTGTGGTTGTGAACGTGAATGTTTGTCTCTGCCTATCCTCTGATTCACTGGTGTCTAGTCCACGGTGTCCACCTCTCCACCCAGGTCTTCAGCTCACCCGAAAACGGATCGTATATTTGGAAAAAATGAACACAAACTGCAAATGTTAATATTTAGTGGACGTAGACGCAAACATGTTGACAGGTGAAATGAGCCTGTGTTCTTCCTGCTGCTGTCAAGGGGTTGCCGTGTCTAAAGTTCACACAGAAAACGATGCCTCGTGTTCGTGTGTGTTTGTGTGCTCTGCAAACAACTTCTGCAAAATACTAATTACTGAGTACTTAGTGTGAATGCCCTTTCTATTGGGTCCCTTTAGTATAAACATTCATTATAGCTCTTTCTGCATGGCCGTCATCATTATTCTACCAAAGGCCCCCCAGGAGTGAGCCGAGGCCAGGCGCTGGGGCCAGGCTTGGGGGGTGTGCGGGGGTTGTGCGAAACCGCGTAGAACCAGAGCACCAGGACCCGGTAATGCACACAAGTGATATTTGTGAGCCGAGATCAAAAAGCATTTACCTTTAGATGTTTCCTGCTATGAATATTCAACATCCTTATTGAAATCTAATTTGGGTCTCCTTGTCTCAGGGGTCTTTTCATCAGTGCCTGTTGCCTGAGGCCACAGCTGATTGACAGCCAAACTTTTGTAAAGAGCAGGGAAAAAAAAAGGCTACGATCTGGTGGTGTGAGCGATGTGAAGCTGGAACAGATGAGCGGCGGGGGGGGGGGATACGGGGAATGGCCAGCAGGGGGTGGGAGGCATTTAACCTCCTTGCTTGCATTCACAAACAGAATGCTGTGCTTCTAGTTGTTTGCTAATAGAATAAATATTTTTGAAAGGTTTTATCAATTTAGGTTTATCCACACGACAGTATTTACCATTTTCACCTATGTCGTTTAGTTGATATAAACTGGGGACAAACCTGCACACTAGTAAGCAAAATCTTTTTTTATAAATGTATATATTTTTTTCCAACCGATCAACATAATGTCTGTTTGCTTCTATATTTAAACTAATCCACCCGGATAGAGGATGTGTGATCGGTGTCTTTGCAGAGATAAAATGCAATTAATTTGTTGTGTTGGGTAAAGAAAAGATTTGTCCATATTTACACAGTTGTGACACCTCCATCTGACGCTCCCAAAAACAGGAAAGCATTGTGGGTTTTTTGGTGTTGGTTTTTATTTTAGAATGGTATTCCTAATCCGGAAGGGTACCCCGGCTGTAGGCGGAAGGCGATAAATGGACCCCAAATCTCTGATAAAAACACACATTCGGGTGTCTCTAGATATATATTCATACACACATACTGTATGTATCTAGACATATACACATATACATAATGTATATACACATACGTATATCATCATAGTCGAGTATGACTGTCCTCCCTCTTGGTCAATGTGGGTCTTCAGGTGGCCATAGATTCTGGACCCAATTATTCTGCTGCAATGTGGGCAAGGGAAAGTAGTAGTGGTGGATTTGGGTTGGTCCTGTTTGGTGGTCGCTCTCTCCTTCCTGAGTCTGCGTTTGTCCTGTGCAGCACGATGGATGGAGGTTAGTGTTATACTGTGCAGCACCCTCACAGGGACGCACGTACATATATACACATACATATGTATACATATATGCACATACGTATATATATATATATATATATATATATATATATATATATATATATATATATATATATATATATATACACATGTATGCACATACGTATTTATAGATATATACATATCAGTCCCTCCAGGATTTCGCGAAGTTGCAATTGCAACTATTAATACAAAATCAAGAAAATCCCGCGAAATCGCACTTTCCCACAACTTTGTTTAAACACCGCAAGTTTCCCGCAATGACTATGTTTTAAAAATGAATATTCCTCGTCAGGTTGGGGGTTATTTTGTCTGGAATTGCTCCGCGGGCTACGTCACATCCTTTTTCAGACGATGGGGGACGTTGACAGCAGAGACGTGGAGCAGAGAAAATGCAAAGCATTTACCAATTAAAAACACGGCATAGGACCATGCAAATCAATTTCCGGACGTCCTGCACGAAATCAGGGGTAAACTATTTTGTTCTAAATGCAGTGTGTAATAGATTATAAAAGAAAGTCATCCATTGACAAATCACTTCACGATTGTATCGTTCCAATCACATCTGAAAAGTTTTGAAAGAAACATCACACACTAGTCACTACAAATCCTCGCAGAGGCGTTGGAAGCGAGATCTTTCGGGAGCACAGACCGAATTAAGGTAAGAAACTGTTACACAAAATGTGTGTGTGTTAAAGCTAGAGTTGTGCAATATGCTGGTATAAATCAATCATTAAACCTGTCTTCATCAAACAAATTTGAAATATGTGCAAATTGATCAACTGAAGAAGCATCACTAACTCCCTTGTGTACAAAATGTTACTCGTGTACAAACTCATACTTTACTTTCACACTAAAAATGATTGTAAATGTACTATTGTAAATGTACTACATGCTCCTAAGAACATTCAGGACATCGTTTTGAAAATTTGAAATATTGCCCACCTGTAGTTATTTCACTGTACAGGTTAATGATGTGGTATTACATTTTATCAAGGCACGCAGTTGGGGGAATAAGTCTAAGAGTGCTAAAAGTATTCACTTTCTTCTCAGATGTGTGAAGTTATCACCATCCCACTGTCTGTTTGTGACCACCCTGCTATGAGGTGATCCCCGAGAGAGAAAGTCATCAATGGATGACCCAATCCGGGTTATCATCAAAAAATATATTTTTTTAAATAGTAAAAAAAAATATTTAGCTACAATCTACCAGAAAGAAGAAGAAGCACAGAGGAGCCACATTGAGAAAAAGATTGTTGCCGTGCGCGTGAAAGTTTAGTCGGAACCGCCGATGGATGGCCATTTTAAATTAGAGGCGGACCAGCCTAAAGAGGGGTACTATTTTTTCCCCACCGGAAAAAAGGCGAATGACGGACAACGGAAGGGTACCCACGCTGCAGACGGATGACGACTAACGGACACTCAATTTGTAGTAAAATGCACAGCGCTGGTTGTCCTCATCTGGCCAGTGGGTTTTTGGCATAGTTTAATGTTATTGCTGTGCAGGAGCAGGCTGTGTCCCTGAGGGTTCCATTAAAATGATGTCCCTCTCAAGGCCGAATCGGCTTGCTCTGTAGATTTAACATCAGCCATATGTGTGGCAGGAGGAAAACAGCTGATGAGGTTTAATTGACACAAATCAACATATTTGGTTGTGTGTTTGTGTGCCGGCCGGCGTGATAATCGGCAGTGGGGGTTTGCAGTCGGCATTTTTTGAACAGGTCAAATATGGATCAGACCCCAGTTGGACAGGAAAAAGAAGCCAACAAGACACAGTAACATGCGCGCTATATAATGTCATTATCTTGTGATATTTATATGTAAATATTGGGGCAAACATTTCAAATATAATTACGTATTACATAGGATCTGCCGAAAACAAATTCTAAAGGACAATTGAAAGACCCTTTCCTGCTCCAGCATCTAAAGGCTAGGTTCAGATTTCAGGCAAATGCGACCCAGAACTGATTTTTTTGCCCATATGCGACCTGTATCAGATTTTTTTAATGACAATCTGAACGGCTCAGTTCAGATTTTTTCAAATACGACCTGGATCGCTTTCATATGTGGTCCTAGATCGGACACGCATCTGATTTTTTGCAATTTTAACTATGTTCCTGGGAGGCGGCACGGTGGTCGACTGGTTAGCATGTTTGCCTCACAGTGCAGAGGTCTTGGGTTTGAATCAAAGCCCTGGCCTTCCTGTGTGGAGTTTGCATGTTCTCCTCGTGCCTGCGTGGGTTTTCTCCGGGTACTCCGGTTTCCTCCCACCTTCGAAAAACATGCATGGTAGGTTAATTGGACACTCTAAACTGCCCCTAGGTGTGATTGTGAGTCCGAATGTTTATTTGTCTCTGTGTACCCTGCGATTGGCTGGCGACCAGTTCCGGGTGTACCCCGCCTACTGCCCAAAGACAGCTGGGATAGGCTCCAGCACCCCTGCGACCCTCGTGAGCATAAAGCGGTATAGATAATGGATGGATGGATGAAGTTCCTGGGATTGAATGGCTGTACTGTGAAAAGACAAATACATATGTCAACGGCAGGGAATGAATTAAAGGGATAGTGTGTAGAAATTTTTCATTTTTCAATGTTCATTTACCTCAAAAAACTCTATTAATTTAAAAAATATGCAAAACAAATATATGTTCTTTCATATCATTGTACATTTTTTTTTTATGTATAATCGTAGGTCTAGTAATTGCTTATTATATTACATGGGTCGTGCCTCAACTTTGAGGTGGCTGACATGATTCACCACCATCTCTCTGCTTCAGATACACGTAGACAGACCACAAGATCACAAATTTGCTGCATCAATGACTACAGCATGTGTAACCAATACAACACACTTATCTCGTCCCTTAAGAGAATACTAGAAATTGTTTGTGATGACATTTTTCTAGCAACTCTGCTGAAGAAATTGAGGATAGGCTTGCAAAACGTGGTCTTTCTGAGGAGTGCGTGCTTCGAACTTCGATTGTTGCATTCTAATAGTTAACCACTAGACTAATTTTACACACTGCGCCTTTAAGTTCATCCATGAGGGCAGTAGGTCGGGGAAAAAAATGCACACCAAACAATAACCTCTTGTGCTCATTTGAGAACCATGCCAAAATGTTTATGTGCACCCCGGTTATAATCTCTGTCTAAATGTTGCTCCACCATTTGTATATGTACTGTAAAATTATTTTTTTTAATTTCAATCGCAACGATCAATGCTAATTGTTAGCCCATCTACGGTGTTTTTCATTGTATGGGTTATGATTAAGCTAGCATTCCTAGGACAAAGCTATTTGGTTGCTTTAAATACACAAAGTGACAAAATCTTGTCAAAAGAGAGGAATCCCTTATGGCTGCAAAAGAGGTAGATAAAATGCCGCATTATTCCTTCCTATATAAGTGTAATGAGCAGTCAAATACTTTGTTCACAGTACAGCTACTTCTCTTTTTCAGACTTCGGTGACTATACAAAACAAAGAGGGATTATAAAGTAGTGAATTTAGTTTTGTCGGAATGGTTAAAAGTAGTAGTAAGTCACAAGGGATATTCCAACAGTGAGCTAAAAGGCGCAGCGCAATTAGCACATAAAGCCCATCAACGGCTCCCAATATCACAGTCCTCTAAGGAGCGGCAGACTTATAATGCCTCCTGATCTATTACCACAAAGTGATTAATCCTCCCCACACAATGACCACTCTTCAACGGGGCCTGTATATTATGAGGTGGCCCTTTATGGCAGTTGAGTTTTGCGCTAATTAGCATTCAACTCAGGAAGCAGAGACAACCCCTCCACCAGGAGAAAGGACAGGAGTGGAGATGGCGACACAGTGAAATGTCATTAACTTGATGTTAATTACTAATTAATGGGGCTATTTCATTTACATGTATCTCTGGCTCGCTGATGGAGTCTTTTAGTGGGTTACTCTGACTGGCCGACGAGTTGGAGGGGGTGGGGGGGGGCGGGTCATATCTCTTTCTGCTGCACTCTGCTTACTTTCTGCTAATTAAATAGTGGGTCGCTCATGGTTACGTCTGCTTTTACAAAGCCATTTTCTGTCAGGGAGAGTGCCCAAACAAGCGGTGCACCGCCTCACTATGAGCGAGGCTCTTCGATCATCAAGCCGACCAATTTGAAACTTTTTGTTACTTTTGCTGACCCCTCCCTTTCACGGGCCACCTGTTTCTATGGCAACTTAGCTGTTGTGTCCCATGAGAAGGAGTGGGCTGGTTTGACAAGCGTCTGGCCATTCACACATGGGCAGTGTCAGCGAGCCAGCATGGCACACAGTGTAATGCCATATGGTACCACAGCATACAGCACGTCCTGCTGGCCTGGACGGTTTTTGGGCTGGAGTAGTCCACGAGTGGAACCAGGACTTACTGTAGAACCGGTTCAACAGATGATGTAGTGCTTTGGCTGTGAGGTCAGGTCAAGTCTGTCATGTTCCCTGCAGAAAAAGCCTGGAGCTTTGCACTTGCCTTATAATAGACACTTTACTGCCTCCCAGTGGCATTGTACAGAAATCACATGAAGATGCCTCAAATATTGCAGTCATTCACAAGTGTTGGCAAAATATTTTATTAAAAGTTAATATATGCTTTTAAATAACAGCACAAGTTAAGTTTTATAACACTGCATTTTTGCAGTACCACATTGTTCATTTTATTCTAATATCAAAACTCTTAGGAGAGCTGTCTGAAACCACATTAAGCAACTGCTTGTGTAAATGTTATAGGATAAGTGACAGAAGCGGAAAACAGAAAAGACAAGCAATGCAGTAAAGAGTACAAGCATCTGAGGAATACTAATATTTGTTGAATAGAAAAGGGAACAAATGTGTTCAAGGCATTCACACTGAGGAAAGTTAACAAGGTAAAGCGTAGGGCAGGACAATTAAAACAAATCTAAATTGTTATTTCGATTTTGGCTTCTTTTGATCTTTCAAATGTTATAATCGAAGAAAAACAATTTACAGACCGGCACAGTGCGTTTACAAGTTCCCGACACTGTGAAGGTACCCTGAATGCACCATGTTGCTTGCTACAAAGTATGTGATTTTGCCGTCTGTAAGCGTCCATTAAGCTGTTCAATGACACTCCAGTTGGAGTTCACTGTAAAACTGAACACACAACAAAGAGAATTCGACACATTATATATTTAAATATTAGACATGTTTCGTTTTTTTTTTTTTAATCATTAGTGCTAATACTAAAGTCACCGTAATATCTCAATGAAGTGCTAATAGCAAATTAGCATAAACTTTGGGAGTGATATTCCTTCAAATAACAAATATACGCCCACAAATGCTGTGGCAAAAGTGTGTACTGCGTCCATGCACGGCAACACACTGCCCCTAAGAGGCCGAAGTGTGCAGGAACAAATGGTATGTGTTACTGTTTTTTTCAATTGCTAATAATTTGGTATAATTATATTTTACTTTTGACGTATTTAGTTTCTCATTGTCCTTTCAAGCTATATTTAAAGTTGAATTTTCAAGGTCTCAAGGAATTTTCCGTTTCCTCAAAATTCAAGGTTACAAAGATCCAGATTTTTTGTTGTTGTTGTACCAACACACATATCCATATGACATGGCACATAATTCAATCCCAGAGATTCCAGGTTAGCCCAGTAAGTCCCAAATGAATGTAACATAACAGAGGTTTTCCTGCATTCAAAATTGCGCGGCAACAGCCTCCAGCTAATTTTATGTCCGCCCCCAGCCAGAACGATTGGTATTGCTTACCACAGCGTCAGAATGTAGGAGAGGACAAGTCGGCGACGCGAGGGTACTTAAATCCGTTTTCAATAAGGAGTGTACGTGATTGAAACATTAGTTTTTATTCATCTTACAGGTGTTTGATGGGTTTGATTTGGAGTTATATTAACGAGGTTTTGCATAAGAGTGGTTGTATTGTATTGTAAGTGGCAACTGGCAAGGTAGATATAGGTGGTCCCGTTAGAGAACACATATTGTATTCCAATTGACAGTTTTTTTTCCTTTTTCTTTATTGCAACGACCGATAGCTGCGTCGAGAGAAGCAAAAGAAAAACACAAAAAGGTTCCTCGCGTTCTGCATTAGACTCGGGGTGCGGTCCGTTCAATGTCCACCCACACAGTAGGACATCTCAAAAACCCATAACTCATTCAATGCATTGCACTGGAAGCAAGCAGGAAAACCCCTGCACAAGATACAATAACTACCGTATGATAAAGCGATTCAGGTAATGCTTCAATGTGTCCAAAGATGCAAGGCATCTCAGGTGTGGATGTAGCAGAATGCAAATGCAAGAGGCTTCAATCCATCCATCCATCCATTATCAGAAATTTCACATGAAATTTACAAGGTCATTTTCTACTTGACAAAAAGAATAGTGCGTTCACGAATAAAGTGTTCAACGTGCAGGGATGAATGGACATGAGGCTATGATGATAGTTTTGAGTAGTTGTGAATAAATAAAAAGTTTGGAAATCAATGAAAAATCATTTTAATAATTGTGATTTCACTCTCAATCAAAATAATCATTATTTTTTTTCCATAATCGTTAAGCCCTAGTACAATGGATGTGCACTTTCAGATTGTGTCCAATGTCATCAATTACGTTGAAATCTATTATTGTAACTAGCCTCATCTCATTTTCTATTGCTGACCCTACACAGAGGCTATATGTGATTAAAAATAGTAATGACGTTTTCACTGTGATGCAAAACAATAGAACCATATTTGGGCCAAGGAATGACAAGGAATGTAGTGTGCGATGAAAAAAAAAGAAGCCCATTACAAGATGCATAACAAGGATGTGCCTTTGTACGTAAAGGTCAAGCTGATTGGCAGAGAGACAATGATCACAACACTGTGACTCGCAAGCAGGCACACAAACACAAATGCATAGATTGGCAAAGTCAAGTAAGCACCTGAACTAGACATCCAAACTTTCAACAGCAAGAGTAAATGCTACAAGCAATCATTTACAATTTCTGTATGTGTGACAATAGAATTCAAAAAGGTCTTCGCTGTTCTACAAACTGTAGATCTCCCATTGTCCTGCGACACATGCAACATTCATCATGTCAGTGTGCAACAAGTTGACAGCAAAGCAAAGGGCATGAGGCGACAGAGAGAAGAGACATCTCCCAAATAAGTCCAAATATTTATATAAATATAAATAAAACGACAATAAGTGCTGCTTTCACCAAAGTGAGACTCACCTAATGACTCGTCAGGTCTATCAGGTTTTTTTTCCCTTGCCATTGCAAGTTAATATATTTATTCTCTCTAAAAATAAACCACACAGGTCTTAAGCCATAAAAATATAGAAGAGTACTTTATTCTAAATAATTAAATTAAAAAAGTAAATTTTCAGTAACTTTGGTCTTTCTGCTTTTGAACATTTGCTGAGACAGCAAACAGGTAGGACACAATCATTATCTCAAAACCTCTTCACCTCATTGGAAAGGAACATGTAACCATAGTGATTGGAACAAACAGTTACAGGACATATGAGCGCTGCCAACAACACCATACATAATAACACAAGGAAGAGGCAGAACAAAAACGATTTAGCATTTTGTAACTAGGATGCCACTCAAGGATGAGGTGACATTGCTGAAGCACTTTCTTGAAATTACGAATACTGAAAGTGCATTACTCAATCGAGGCCAAAATTCAAATCTGGATCAACAACAGGGATGAACATTTTTGACCAAATGTTCTTGATTGACAATGGGGACAAGTGCCCATCGATTAATTAGCCTCAATTACTTTAAGAGGCATTAACCCATTAAGGCCGAGAGTGCATAACCACGTTTCTACCACTAAAGCAAGGAGCACTGTTGCGTCTTTCTACACTTAAAGCAGCACTGGGCAAGAAATTGACCTTAATAATTTTTTTCACAACTCTTTTGATGAAACATTGACTGACAAGTACAGTAGTTGAATGGGACTTCATGCCCTGAGGAGGTCTGTATCGTTTTTACTGGCACAAAGCAAGTTTGAGGAAGGTGGGATCAACCCTGGCACAAAAAAAATATAAACGTCCCGAATTTCTTTACGGCATACTCACTTCCTCCTTCCGCTTTAAGGACAGCTCAGGATTTCACAACACTACGCGCTGGCACGCATGGGAAATGTGGTTGACTTTTGTAAAACACTACCGCTTTTGTCCACATGTCGCCGCCATAATCAACAAAAACTGACATACGACACAGTGTTGCTTTAAATCCGGGAGAGCATTAATGTCATTTTCTTTTCTTAAATCCAATTCTCTGTCTCTTAGCCAATGAAATGCATCAGAATATACACGTGATGGTGTTGTGAGCACTCGGACGATGAGCGGAATTTTTTGGAGCCGTAATGCTGGACGCAGATGATTGCGGGAGCTCTGAAATAAGTGACGGTAGCAAAAAAGGTGACGCGCTTGTGGACTTCAAACCAGTGGAACCAGTCGAATGTGTTAAACGGTTAAGATAAACAGTATGTTTGTAGACAATAACGATAGCGACGGCTGTGTAACAGAATATAGGATGGTAATTATCACTCAATTTTTTTTTTTTTTTTTTTTTTTTTAAACAGTGCTTCTCACATTTTTGCTTGAAACAGTAAATAGTAAACTCTGTCCTGTATGAAAGCCACATGTCTAAGCTCTCAAATTCTTTTGGAATGACGTTTCTATCTACTACAGGGGCTCATCAATTACTTTGTGGGTGTTGAATTTCTGAGAGAACCTCAGGTTTAAGCGGGTGATTCCAAAATCTAGGGCTTTAGAGAGATGTTTAGCCAGGTGCCTTAGGCCTTAATGGGTTAATTAAAATTAAAGTTCACAAATATACAGAATTGTTTCAATCAATTTACTGACTTATTATTATTGGCGTCCCGTTTCCCCAATATTGTCACCCTTCCTAGACTCCGACATCCTGTGCATGACTTGCCATCAAGATTTCCAAATTGAACTGAAAAATGAAGGCTTTTAAAATGTAGAAAATCTGAAACTTTTTTGCAAAATTGAAGACCCATTTCAGGATCTGCACCTTCTTTGGAATCCAGACCAACAAATTTGACTTGATTTCTCTATGACCAACATCCCACCCCTGTATAAAGTTTCGTATTTCTTAAGTAGTGTCTGTTTATTTCTGCAAAAAACATTATGTACCTTAAAGTGGAGTTTGCTCCCATTTTATTCACTTTTTGTAATATTAGTTATAACAGTCATAATGACTTGATAGTGACTTGATAGTAGTACGTGCTAAAAATGATCATTGTTTTTTTTTTTTTTTTTTTTTTGCTTATGTCACTTCTTTAAAATTAAAAAAAGCCTTTGGTCTTTAATGTGATGTCTGTAATGCACCCCAATAACATGAAAAAAAAAATGGACATAAATGTTTTTCACAGGACAGCGACAATATTTACCTAATACTACTGTCAAGTCATTAGAGATGGGCATTCTGTCCCAGTGATGTAACGATTAATCCGTCTGGGAAGTCTTTTAAAAAGGACAGACCAAGGAAGGACGGAAGTGGGTTTTCGTCCGTCCCTCTGTTCATCCCTAACCGAGTCAAGTACCTACTGAACGTTGTTGTGTTGGGTTCTTTTAAAATGCCACGCCACTGTTCTCTTCTGCGATACCACGGAGCCGCCTTTATTAACTGACTGCACAACACTTTGTGCATAGGAAATTAGGCAGCTATTGAGCTTTAAATAATGTTTATGAGTGCAGGGACTTTTTTTTTTGGTGGGGGGCGGGGAGTTTCGGACCGACGGAATGCAAGGATGGAAGCGCTTTAAAAGGATGAGGACGGACGGGGTCGGAGGATGATTATTTTGATATATTTATGAATAACGAGGGAGGGACGAGGACGGAAGGGTGTCCAGGTCGCGGACGGAGGACTGGCAAAAAAGGGTAAATTGCCCATCTCTGCAAGTCATTATGACTTATGTTTTAACCTAAATGACAGAAAGTGATTTATTTTTGAAAACAGTAAATTCCTCTAACTGCAAATTGAAACTACTCTTAAGCCTGGTTTACACAATAATTAGCCCAATCTTAGGCCAGAGTCTCTCCTCCCGACAATCATAAGGACGCACCGATTATCGTACTGGTTCTAAAGACAATCTTATCAGATATTCCTGCCGTGTGTGGTGCATTCAGACTGATCTCGACCACTCGGAAGGACATCTGAGCTGCTCCGATCTCAAATCGGGGATATTCAACTTCTATTCGACTTCTCACCGAGTGTGGTGTACTCTGAGGACAAACGAGCACGCAACCTGTTGACAGTGACGGGCAGCCAATCTGAAAGCAAGGTGACGAGGTGGCGTAAACAGTCACGTCGCAACAAAACTTCCGTGCTCGTGCTGTCTCCACTCCTCTGACCTACACCATTAACTTTTTACGTCAAAATCAAACCAGAAACTATCCCTGCTCTGTCCTCTTCGTCTGCCATGTTCGTTTCTTTAAGGTTTGATTCTCAGAGGTTTTCTCGTCTGACCTGGGAATATTCATGAGTGAAATCGGTTCGTATGTGACGTGTTCATTTTGCCGTATAACTGCCTACCACACACTTTATGTTCCAATTTTTTATATCCATGATTTTTTTATCTTCATGAATGGGGTGTCAGGTTTTGGAAGCCTGCCGACAATTGTGAACCAGAGCTTAAGTTACATTTAACGGCGATGTGCTTTTTGTTCACCCTGAACGCCTTCCCCAATTACCAGCCTCCCTGAACGGTCCCTGACACCATGCTGTTTTTGTTATGATTTGAGGTGCTCAATTTATATGAGTAACAATATGCAAACACCGCAGTGTGCTTTGTGCGTATGTTGTATGAAGTATGTGAGGGAGAAAGAGTGAGAGAGACAGACAGACCTCCCGTGTGGAAAATGCACTTCCTCCAATGGGACAATCAAGTCTGGTCTGGGACCAAGTATTCAAATATGGATGTGGTGATGGTGCATCTTGATGGAGTCTATGTCGACGCGGCGGGCCTCAGCAAAGGCCGAAAAGATGCAGAGGCCGAGCAGATTGACGATGGTGATGAGGCTAAACATGGACGCCCATGAGCCTGTGGTCTCGATGAGATACCCCGAGAAATACACCAGAAGGACCCCTGCACACACAAGAAAAACTAGATAAGGCCAAAGAAATGAAAGGCATGTGTGACAGCGTCACGTTGTCGCTGGGAAAATGTCACAGTTCAATGCAACTCCCTCAGAGGACCAACGTCTGTCATTCTGCGTTGTCCATTATTCATCTGTCGCAGACGCCATGATGCTGCTTTGTTGATTAAATAAACATGACACACAGGAGGCGACGCCGCTGACAGCACGTGAGCTCAAAGTCATCATTTTGAGTGGTGGATTAATTATTTGACCAAAGGGTGTGTTAAAAGCTGAAAATATTTAATGGGGAAAGATTTATGTTGTTTTCCCCACTGTTGTCAAATAAAAGAAACTCACCTGAGAACGCGCCACATGTGTTCATAACACCTGTCAAAAAAAAAGAAAAAAGAAAAATACAGGCTATGTTCAACTTTTTATATAAAATGATCCTCTTGTGGAGGTTTTCATCCAAGTATTGTTTTTCGCTTACCAAATAAGGCCCCTGCACACGATGGAGCAAGATCTTGAACGTTTACAGATACGCCACTGCAAAGCAAAAGTGTCATTAGCTCGCGTCGTTCAGTTGAACAGTGTCAAACATGAACAATAATAAGTTGAAAAACAGAAAAGGCGTGAAAAGATGTGTTTAACATGAAAATAAAAAAATGAGAAAAAAAACATACTGAAAATGGGGATAAAAAGGGAGACAATATTATGCATGCCACTTGAAACCAAAACGTCACCAGTTCCATTTCCCTGACGACTACGCCTTCCAGGGAGGTCTGTATGAAATTCAGAACCGAATTGAGAGTGACCCCTAAATTCCAATTCGATTCTTGAATTTCAGTTGAGGTGGAAAACAGGAAGTTGAAATACAAATTGCATGAAGTACAGTAGAATTGAAATTCCATGAAATTCAAATAAATACATGTTAAACAATATTTATATTTAACAATGAAGCTTCACAGTATCAGAGATGCGAAAAGTACTGACTGACATTCTGTACTTCTGTAAATCTTACGTGTTGATTTCTGCTTCTGCTGTACAACGTTCAGAATTCAACTCTATAATAAGAAGGAATTGTTTTCACACAGAAATGCTGAAATTTGATTCCATGACAAATCCCCTACGTCTAGCAGAGCAAGTAAAACATGTAGCCTGAATTTGTCGGAAAACAACTGTTGAACCGTGACTTTACGGAGTGACGGAATGCAAATAAAATAAAAACATGCTCATACTTTGTTTCTTCCTGTGTAGGAATGTGCCCGATCTGGTATGCCGCTTGAAGTTGTGACACTGCGCACCAGTAGTCATAATTTAGAAATGACCAAGTGAAATCCTAACCCGGAATGTCAGGTATTATGTTGCATAAAAACTGCTAGATTTTTGAAATACTTGCGCTTATAGTTTATTTCAAACCGATTTTGTGGTTCCAGCATCAGCTCAAAAGGTCACCTTCTTGACACAGCTGACGGTGTATGTGTGTGTGCGCGTTTAAGTCTTCAATTCCAACCCATTATTTTCCATAACTCCCACTAGGTACAGCAGTCACATGGTCATTTTGTTATTAAGTAGCATCATATTTTGAACATGTTCAATATTTCTTTGCTACAAGAAAAACTGTTTGAGACCATTACAATTGTTGGAGAACATCTTTGCGACCCTTTGCGACCTTGAATGAATCATGATGAAAAAACAACATTCGCTAGATGCGCACACACTTGCAAACCTTCACCGCTCAGGAGATATGGCCTTTACAGGCCTTCTTACACAATTTCAAGATCCATCTAGAATTCTGAAACACCCACTATGCGTAACCTGGAAATATGTGCATAACCACCAAAGCGGGATGATTCGGTGAAGTCTGAGGGTGGCCCTAATTTCCGGATAGTGGAGTTTCCTGAGACATGCAAATTCCATAAAGTACCATTTTGAAACTATGTCACACATTGACTGTTAAATCCGGAATTTATCACTGTTACCATTAATGACGCATGAAACTAAAAGGTGCAAGCAAAATGGCGATACCTGTGACTGAAGGTGGTGAGGCCCATAGTTACCGACACAAACACAATGGCCCAGACGTATGTGGTGTTTCCACACAGAAGCAGGGTAAACACGCTGGAAACCCCCATCGAAAAAAACTACAGAGACAAACACATAGAAAAACACATGAATCAAAAATGTTAAGGTCGCACCATGTTTCACGCTCTGGTATGTTTTGGACAGTGACACTACCTGCATCAACTTCCTCACCGAGGCCGTATCATGGCCTGTGGGGGTGACATTTTGACAGGCGCTTGAGTGAAATGATTATTTTAAAGTAGCGATGCCCGCAGAGTTGACTTTTATACCTTGACTTATGAGGTGGTCAGACAGGTAGCCACTAAAGACTGATGAGGGGATTGCAATGAACCAAGGAATGACATTGAACACCCAACCCTGAAGGGACAGAGTATCAGTTAACCACAAAACACATTTGGATATATTTACATAAAGTGGAAGTCAACATAAACATATTGTTTTAAGAATATGTTCTATGCAGGCCCACTAGTTGAAACACAGCATTCTGATTGATATTGTGTTTGTGGAATAGGAGTTAAGCAACAAAATCCACCCATTTTTAGCCATCTCCGGGGGCGGCCATTTTGTCACTTCTGTCGACTGAAAATGACATCACACTCAAGGCTCAGATAACGAACAATCATAGCTTAGCTTCAGAAAACAGGTGAGCCGTGATTGGTCGTTATCTGAGCCCTGAGCAACTTCGATGTCATCTTCAGTCAACAGAGGGTGACAAAATGACCGTCCCGAGATGGCTAAAAACGAGTGGATTTTGCCGCTTAACTCATACTTCATATTAATCATATTGTCTTGTTTCAACTAGTGGGCCTGCATAGAACATATTCTTGAAAAAGATATGTTTGGGTTGACTTCTCCTATAAGTTTTAAAATGCATTTACTTCTGCTGTACTACTTTCCTCATTACATTTAAACACCACAGGAAAATATAACTGCATACAAGATATATTTGTATCCTCAATCATTTGCTTTTGCATTGTTTTGCATGTTCTTCCTCCACAATAGCAATCTTGTCTGCTGCCATTATTGTATTTCCTGCGGTCCATGACGAGGAGGGAAGTGCAGCCATGGTAACTAAATTACTGTACCGTATTATGATGGACAAGGACAGAAAAGTATTGTGTAACCACAACAAGGGTACAAACCCACGGCTCTATGTTTATTTAACCACACAATCCAATGGGATTCAGGAACAAAAGTATGGCATGTTCTTGGTTCTAAGAGCATCATCACAAGTGTGTCTTCGTTATTTTCCCCTCCTCCTTAAATGGATCAAGTTACCTTAGCATCAGGGAATGTGTCTTTAAAGAAGGTTGGCAGCCATGACAACAAAGTGAAGAATGTGCTTGCTGTGCAAAGATGTGTAATGATAACAGCGCTGGTCAGGAAATAAAGCAAAATAGAGAAACACAAAATCAAGGGCAACAGGCATTGGCAACACATGATGTAGATGTATACAAAAACAAGGTGCAATATGTTGCTTTGTTTTTTCAATTTAAAAGCCAAAGTTGCTGTTGGTTTCCTGTTAAGACCAATTCATTCCTGCCGTTAAATGTAACTGCCAACATTTACACAAGTCAACAAATTTCTATTATTTTTTTTTAACCAGAGATGCAGGTCAACTTTTCCAGATTTTTTTTTTTTTTGCGCTGATTCCAAATCGGCCTTAAATTTTTCTCCGGCACATCGGGTATTCATAATAATATAATAAAGGTTATCTAATTTAATAATATATTTAGTCATACTTATGAATTGAGGGTTAGGTTTTGCAGCAGGTGGGAATTTTTCCTGAAACGTCATAGCTATAAATAAAGTATGCTAAAATCCATTTTGTGCAAGCTTTTTTAGGACAAACTAGGAAAAAAAAGAAAATCCCTCAAAAAGCTGATGTGCTAGAAAGTAGAGACATTTTTTGACCCATACGGGAGCGCATAACCGCGTTTGTACCACTAGAGCCGGGAGAGCTGTTGCGTCATTCTACCTTTAAAGCCGGGAGAGCGGATACGTCGGTCTCTTTTTTTAATCTCTTAGCCAATTTAATGCATCAGAATATACACGTGAGGGTGGCGCGAGACCGCGTAGGATTCTCTGATAAGTAACGACAGTGCTATATAGACGACGCGCACGACCAGTGGAACCAGTCGAACGTGATATGATATGGTTTGTAGACAATGACGACATAGATGTCTTTGTAACAGAATAGAGGATGGTAATTACCACTCGATTTTTTTAAAATTAAAATGGTGCTTCTCTGACACATTATTTTTACATCATCAATTGAAACAGTAAAAAATAATAAATTCTGCCTGTGTGAAAGCCCCAGGTCTAAGCTCTTTAATTCTTTTGGAATTATGTTTCTGTCTGCTACAGGGGCTGATATATCAATTATTTTGTAAGTGTTGACCTTAGGTTTTGGGGAGCTGTTGAGACAGGTGCTTTAGTCCTTAATGGGTTAAATGAGCATCAAACATAAATTTAGGGTCACATAAGACATTTCCAACTATCTGTTGGTCAGTTTTATCTAATCTGTTAATCTTCCATCACATCATAAAATAAAGTAAATTAGAACTTGTTCGGAAGTTGAAAAACAAACCTTATAAAAAAATGTGTCGTTGGAAAACTGTTAAATTGAGTAATAGAGTCCTGTAAATTGCAAACTATACAATGTTCTTGGTCTGACATTGAAAACAATAACATCTGAAAGTCTGAAGAATAGTGGTTATTTGCACTAAATTCATTTGAGTTTACATTTCTTTGAATTTAGCAACCAGTGTTGGCTATTACGTAAAAAACCTGTAGTGTTCTATAATAGAAAATAATGACTAAAACTATGTCATTGGGACCATGATTAAAAACATTTTCCTTTCACTCCTGAAATGGGCCATATAACTTGCACTGCTTCATTAAAACATGAGGTGAGAAATGGTAAGGTTCAACACCAGAAATTTGAAGACCGCTAAACTGCTTACTGGCAATCCTAACCAGATGAAGATCTTGATGAGGATAATGCCATTCAGGTGATGGATACAACTGAACCTTAACCTTTTTAAGGTGCCCGGGTTTTTCAATAAAATGTTCTGTTTTGACATCACAAAGGTTGCAGCTTGAAACTGGTTAGAGTTGTTGCTTGGTGCAATTTTGCTACTTTGGCGCTTAAGTCATTCACTGCCAAAGACAAATTTATGTCTTTCCACAGTCTAGCCATTCAATCCCAGTAATTTATTTAGAGTTTTTCCAACTTTTTTCAAACGTTAGGGTAAAAGAGGGTCTGAAAATGTCTGGCAGTGAATTAAAGGGTAAAACACTGCAATTTGGACCAAGCAGGTGTATGGTAGTTCAACTTTTACACATATTCTTTACGCATGATCTCTTTATCGTTTTCTTACCAGACTGCAGGTTGTTTGAAGAGCCGTAACCAATGCCTTTTGTTCAATTTGGACTGTGAACCACCACTTCCCAAGGACTCCAGAGTGATGATTGGCCCTGCCAGGAGACAAGAACACAGATGGGTTTGCATATGAGGGTACACTGACCTAATTTATACCAATAAGAATGGACACCAAACACCACAGATAAGACTAAAAAAACCTCACTTACCTTCTCCTCGGAGTAAATATTTCCACATGCAGTATGCCCACATGACTGCCAGCAAACCCGACACATAGAAGACGCTCTCCCAGCCGTACAAGTCCAGCATGAGGGAACCAGCCCCTCCGATCACAAGGGTGCTGCAAAAGGTCACACAAGCGCACATGTTCCGAGGGCCCCTTCTGCGCGACATATTCCTTATGCAAGACCTGACTCACCCTAGGTAGGAGCCGCTGCCCACAGTACTCATGAGGAAGCCTCGCTCACTCTCCACCACCTTCTGAGAGCACAAGCTTGCCAAAGAAGGGTAATGAACACCTGCAATCAATATTGCACAAATAAAGCCCCCAAAATATTGAAGCAAAGGTCTGATCTAGACAAGATGCACAATGTGTTTGTTATTGTGCTTGGAAAATGAGACACGTCTTTACTAAGGTATGCAAACTATCACAGCTCTACATGAGTTGTGCAATATCATAAGGGAACATGCAATCTTCCTATTTTTCTTCCCAGCCTTTTTTCATTTTCCAGTGTCATCATTTTGTACGAGCCTTCTCAAAAACGCTGCCTATTACTCAACTCAACTTATCTTTACTAACATAGCACTTTTACTGTCACAGCTGTCACTGTACACAAAACATAAAATAATACAATGACAAATAACCAAACAAAAACTTCTTCTCCAATCAAAATAAACTATAGCTCCCTTCACATTGGCATACTGGAAATGCAGAGTTTTATTCCCTCATTGCAAATGTGTTTGGAGCGGTTAGTAGATGAGAGAGGAGCAAGATTGACATCTCATTTAACCAGTATGTTGCAATCACAGCGAGCATGACTCTCATTTAACCAGTATGTTGCAATCACAGCGAGCATGACATCACTCACGTTGGCTAAAACTGAGTTTGAAAGTAAATGAGCCACTGTTGGTTATGTAACAGCCGATAATTCGTCAGTTGGCAAGTAACACAAATACAGATAGATTAGTTCAATTCTCCAGTTCCATTTTGTCGTCATTCTCATTTCACTTTACTTTCCTGCAAAATTGCACACCACAAGCTCAGAATAGTATAATACATAAAAAGATGTCAAACTCAAGGGCTGGGGGCCAGATAGGGCCCGCGACAGCATTTTATGTGGCCCGCAAAGGCAAATCATGTGTGTTGACTTCAAGCCTTTCTTCCAAATTGTCTTCACTTTTAACACTACATCTGAGATATCGCAAACATTCGCTGCCAATCCCTCCTTTAAAATAAATTGAAAAGAGTTGAACAAACTATATACAGGCTTCTGATTTCAAAACTAGCTATCCATCAGTTTGCTGTGTATATGTGATATGTGGAACGTGACAAAAATTAGTTTGACACCTCTGGTATATAACAAGCTGGTAAAGTGGTATTGGGTGTTGCAGTATTGGAGAGTTTTAACAAAAACGAGTACAAATGTAAAGTATTAGCAAAAACACCAGAACTGGAGTCTGTATCGGTGAATCCCTAATTGCCGTTTACTATTTTTTTGCGTGTGCTTGTTGTTGTTTTACTTGATTAACCTTTTTATTATGTATTTATTAAAACAATGGAACTCTGTGGCAGTAAAAGTATTTGTCTTCCTCCATGCTATAACTGTACTGATTGTCATTAGGTTAACTCATTAATGCCGGGACCGCATAACCGCATTTCTACCACTAAAGCCTGTAGTGGTGTTGCATCTTTCTATAATTAAAGCCTGGAGAGCATTTACGTCATCAGAATATACACATGGTGGTGTCGTGACCCCTCGGAGGATGTCACAGAACTTTTTCGATCACAATGGCGGACGCGCAGACAATCGTGGGAGCTGTGAAAAAGTAACAACAGTGATATAGACGATGCGCTTGTGGACTTAAGCAGTGGAACCAGTCGAACGTGACATATGGTAAAGATATATGTATGTAGACAATGACGATATCGACGTCTTTGTAACAGAATAGAGGATGGTACTTGCCACTTGATTTTTTTTATTAAAAAAAAGTGCTTCTCTTGCACTGATACTTTATTTTTACATCTTCGATTGAAACAGTGAATATGTGATAGCCACATATCTAAGCTGTCAAACAGGTGTAGCTAAGAGTGAAAGTCACTATAATTTCTACAGAAAAAATCCAGTTCCAGGATTTATCAATGTACCGGTAAACTGAATTTTTTGCAAGACTGGCCAAACCACTAGATGTCTGTTGAAGCATTCAAGTAAACACGGTCATCCTGTCAAAATTAATCTCAATGACAATTAAGGTGGAACTGTATCTCAATGAGCAGCGAATGCTTGCAAACGTTAGAGCACATTGCGAATGTTTTCTTTGTCAGGATTTGTTAAAGATTGCAAAGACATTTGCAAACAGTTTTAACGGTCACAGTTTTTCTTGTCAGAAAGATGTTTTGAACATGTTCAAAATGATTTTGATGGCGACAGGAAAAAATGTTTGCAACCATCAATGCTATTTGCGCACATCTGCAACCTTTAACAATCCCTGATGGAAAAAAAAAACTATTCGTTGCGTGCGCAAACACTCGCAAGCAATCGCCACTCTGTGAGATACAGTATGGGCTTTAGGGTGTCATATAGTGTATGGGCTTTAGGGTGTCATATAGTGCAATCAAGCTAGTTTACCTTGTAAAAGGCCCATGAGGAACCGGGCCAGTGTCATTGAGAAGATTGGCTGCGAGCAAAAATGAGCCAAGATGGGAGTGAAGGCTGTCATAGAGCCCCAGGCAGCAGCAGAGAGCAGGAGGACTTTTTCTCCTCCCACCCTGTGAGCACACAGTTAAGTACTGCATTAGCATCAATCTTCCATCCATCATCTCCCGCTTATCCGAAGTCGGGTCGCGGAGGCAGCAGCTTCAGCAGGGAAACCCAGACTTCCCTCTCCCCAGCAACATCTAGATCGACCGGTAAATTGAGAGCTTCGCCTTTCGGCTGAGCTCCTTCTTTACCACGACAGACCGATACAGGGTCCGCATCACAGCAGACGCTGCACCGATCCGCCTGTCGATCTCCCGTTCCATCTTACCCTTACTCGTGAACAAGACCCCAAGATACTTGAACTCCTCCACTTGGGGCAGAATCCCATCCCCGACCCGGAGAGGACCATGGTCTCAGATTTGGAGGTGCTGATTTTCATTCCGACCGTTTCACACTCGGCTGCGAACCGCTCCAGCGAGAGTTGGAGATCGCGGCTTGAAGAAGCCAACAGTACCACATCATCTGCAAAAAGCAGAGATGCAATACTGAGGCCACCAAACCAGACTCCCTCGACACCTCGGCTGCGCCTAGAAATTCTGTCCATAAAAGTCATGAACAGAATCGGTGACAAAGGGCAGCCTTGGCGGAGTCCAACCCCCACTGGAAACGAATCCGACTCACTGCCGGCAATGCGGACCAAACTCTGACATCGGTGGTACAGGGACCGGACAGCCCTTATCAAGGGGCTTGGGGGCATACTCCCGAAGCACCCCCCCACTGAACTCCCCGAGGGACACGGTCGAATGCCTTCTCCAAGTCCACAAAACACATGTAGACTGGTTGGGCGAACTCCCATGCACCCTCGAGGACCCTGCTGAGGGTGAAGAGCTGGTCCACTGTTCCACGGCCGGGACGAAAACCACATTGCTCCTCCTGAATCCAAGATTCGACCTTCCAACGGACCCTCCTCTCCAGCACCCCTGAATAGACCTTACCGGGTTAGGCTGAGGAGTGTGATCCCTCTGTAATTGGAGCACACCCTCCGGTCTCCCTTCTTAAAAAGAGGGACCACCACCCCGGTCTGCCCATCCAGAGGCTCTGTCCCCGATGTCCACGCGATGTTGTAGAGACGTGTCAACCATGACAGCCCCTCAACATCCAGACCCTTTATGAACTCCGGGCGGATCTCATCCACCCCCGGGGCTTTGCCACCGAGGAGCTTTTTGACTACCCCGGTTACTTCAACCCCAGAGATAGGAGAGCCCACCTCAGAGTCTCCAGGCTCTGCTTCCTCAGTGGAAGGCGTGTCGGTGGAATTGAGGAGGTCTTTGAAGTATTCTCCCCGCCGACCCACAACGTCCCGAGTTGAGGTCAGCAGCACCCCATCTCCACTATAAACAGTGTTAATGGTGCACTGCTTCCCTCTCCTGAGACGCCGGATGGTGGACCAGAATTTCCTCGAAGCCGTCCGGAAGTCATTTTCCATGGCCTCCCCGAACTCCTCCCACACCTGAGTTTTTGCCTCAGCAACCGCCAGAGCTGCATTCCGTTTGGCCAGCCGGTACCTGTCAGCTGCCTCCGGAGTCCCGTAGGCCAAAAAGGCCCGATAGGACTCCTTCTTTAGCTGGACAGCATCCCTTACCGCTGGTGTCCACCAGCGGGTTCTGGGATTGCCGCCACGACAGGCATCGACCACCTTGCGGCCACAGCTCCGATCGGCCGCCTCAACAATGGAGGCACGAAACATGGTTCACTCGGATGTCCCCCGCGTCCCCCGGGACGTGGGAAAAGTTCTGCCGGAGGTGGGAGTTGAAACTCCTTCTGACAGGTGATTCTGCCAGACGTTCCCAGCAAACCCTCACAATACGTTTGGGTCTGCCAGGTCGGACCGGCATCTTCCCCCACCATCGGAGCCAACTCACCACCAGATGACAGCTCGGCCCCTCTCTTCACCCGAGTGTCCAAAACATGCGGCCGCAAATCCAATGATACGACTACAAAGTCGATCATCGAACTGCGGCCTAGGGTATCCTGGTGCCAACTGCACATATGGACACCCTTATGTTTGAACATGGTGTTCGTTATGGACAATCCATGATGAGCACAGAAGTCCAGTAACCGAACACCGCTCGGGTTCAGATCGGTGGGGGCCGCTCCTCCCAATCACACCTCTCCAGGTCTCACTGTCATTGCCCACGTGAGCATTGAAGTCCCCCAGCAGAACGATGGAGTCCCCAGGTGGAGCGCCCTCCAGCTCACCCTCCAAGGACTCCAAAGGTACTCTGCACTGTTATTTGGTGCATAAGCACAAACAACACTCAGGACCCATCCCCCCACCCTCAGGCGGAGGGAGGCTACCCTCTCGTCCACCGGGGTAAACCCCAATGTACAGGCGCCAAGCCCGGGGGCAATAAGTATGCCCACACCTGCTCGGCGCCTCTCACCCTGGGCAACTCCAGAGTGGAAGAGTGTCCAACCCCTCTCGAGAGGACTGGAACCAGAACCCAAGCTGTGTGTGGAGGTGAGCCTGACTATATCTAGTCGGAACCTCTCAGCCTCACACACCAGCTCGGGCTCCTTCCCTGCCCCTGAGAGGTGACATTCCATGTCCCAAGAGCTAGTTTTTGTTGCCGGGGATGAGACCGCCAAGGTCCCTGTCTAGCATCAACCTGTCACTATGATTTTGGTGCATGATACATGTTTCACTTGAATAGGAGTCATATGTCGACAAACGATGACACCCACCGGTCACTGACGTAGCCTCCGAACACTTGTGTGATGCAGTAGCCCCAAAAGAAGCTGCCCAGAACCATGCCAGACTCCCTCTTGCTCCAGTTGAACTTCTCTGCCATGCTGACCGCACAGATGGGCATCGCCACCCGGGCACAGTAGAGTAGGCACGTACCAAGCAGGAGCACCACTGTCCATACCCTTGCCATTGGCCTGCACAGGAGGAAATGCACCATTTTAAAACAACACATCTTATTCCGGTGCCATCCATGCACTATCACAACAGATAAAATGCTGTCAATAACTAACTCTTATTTGCTCTGAACGAAAGAGATGCCTGATCGTTATTTATATTATATTATATTAATATATATATTATATTAATATATATATTATATTAATATATATATATATATACACACACACACACACACACATATACACACACACAACTTTCTTTTTAGTCTTTCAAATCAAAGTGGAAGACTTAAGTTTGATGCTGCCTTTTATGTTATCCTTTCACATCCTGTTTCATTGCCTTAAGTCTCATTGCACTGTAATTTTCTTTTTTATGTCCTCTTTCTAATCAACTGTTTTAATTGTGTGTTGTTCCAATTAAATTGTTATGTCAAGCACTTTTGAATCACTGTGTTGACAAAAACTGCTTCACAAATAAACTTGCCTCGCCTCATGTAAAGTATGCGCCTTGGCTCAACAAGGTTGGAAACAGGTTTAAGCTATGCCGTGGGAAATGGTCCAATTTCGCTTAATTTATCATTTTGTAGTACATGTATTTAGTCGCGAGTAAATTGAGACAAGATCATAATTCATATCATAATCTGCTCTGTGAAGTGGACATATTTTTGGTGACATTTTTGTTTGGTGTTGTACATGAGATTGAATGTAAAAAATAAAGATTGGAAAACAGAATTTTAAACTACAGTACATCACGTTCAGTTGCATTCGTTTTCACATAAAGAAGAGATACACTGGGCAAGCTAACGCCTACTTCCAACTCAAATGCCAAGCGTCAGAAGCAAACGTTAACGACGCAACAGCCTTTTAAGTTCCACACCATTCATTTAATTATAAGTGAAACTGTTTGATTGATTGTTTGTTTGTTTCACTTTCAAATTAACATTGGAAACTAGCTTGATAGGTGGGTCGTCACAGTCAACAATCAACGTTACCTTGACCAGTTATTGTTGTGTTCGGCCCACTTCTTGTGACATCCTGGGACCCCAGTCTTGTCGGCCGGATGGTTCTCCTTGGGACAGAGCAAATCTGGACCATGGTTCTTGCCATGTTTTTGAATCACTGCCATTCAACGCGCTGTCTGTGTTAGCGGCAGCCTCGACCGTCGGCTTCAATTTCTTCCTGGCAGTGCAGACAAGAAGACACGGCGGACTTTCGGCGTTCGGAGACACATATCTCGCCGTGAAAAACCTTTCAAGCACGGCCAACCGGAAACTGAGCAGAGGAGTCTGTTTTTCTTGATGCCTCACTGAGATCCACGTGTCAGTTTTTCACCTCTGCACGTATTTGTGTGGTCAGTAGAGGGCGCCCAACAAGGAAGTAAATCCGAGGGGAAAGTGAAGCCACCGGCGGCCATCTTACGTTGCCACGCACAGCCCTCCTAATTTGAATGCATTGATTTCTTCGTGGCGGCACGGTAGTCGACTGGTTAGCACGTCCGCCTCACAGTTCAGAGGTCGTGGGTTCGATCCCGGCTCCGGCCTCCCTGTGTGGAGTTTGCATGTTCTCCCCGTGCCTGCGTGGGTTTTCTCCGGGCACTCCGGTTTCCTCCCACATTCCAAAAACATGCATGGTAAGTTGATTGGATACTCTAAATTGCCCCTAGGTGTGATTGTGAGTGCGGATGTTTGTCTCTGTGTGCCGTCTGTCTGCGATTGGCTGGCAACCAGTTCAGGGTGTCCCCCGCCTACTGCCCAAAGACAGCTGGGATAGGCTCCAGCACGCCCCGCGACCCTTGTGAGGAGAAGCGGTACAGATAATGGATGGATGGATGATATCTTCGTGGCGTTTTCACGTTATTTTCTGTCTCTACGGCGAACATGCCACTGTGTATGGCCCACGGTTGTACAAATAAGTCTAGAAGCACTGTGATTTAATTTAATTTTCTCGAGTGAAAGTTTAGTCCAACTCGCCGACGGACTGCCTTTAAAAATTAGAGGCCGGACCGGCCTATAGATGGGTACTATTTTTTTCTCCCCAGAAAAAAAGACGAATGACAGACGACAGAACGGTACCCACACTGCAAACGAATTTTTAGTGAAATACCCAGCTCTGCCCACTAGTTGGAACAAGGCATTGTGATAAATATTGCGTTTGTGGAATAATTAATCCATTCGTTTTTAGCCACAACCGGGGCCAATCACAGCTTGCCTGTTTTTTTAAGATGAGCTATGATTTGTTGTTATCTGACCCCTGAGCAATTGTGAAGTCATTTTCAGTCGACACAAGTGACAAAAGGCCGGCCCCCTGAGATGGCTAGATTTTGCTGCTTAACTCATATTCCAGAAATGCAATATTAATCTGAATGCCTTGTTTCAACTAGTGGGCCTGCGTGGAACATATTCTTGAAAAAAATATGTTTGAGTTGACTTTCACTTTAATTGAAAAAACAAGCATTGTTTACAACTCACAACTCACTCAGCCCCTCAGCCCTTTCAAACACACACACACACACACACACACACACACGCGCGGTTCCGTCCTTACGTCTGCCCCACCCACCAAAAAAAAAAAAGTGTCTGTGCATGACACCGCGGGTTTGTTTAACACTCATTAGCTGGCTAATTCACTATTGAAATCTGCTTACTTTATGGGCACCCGCTTCTGGGTTAACGCTTTGACGAACCGCTTACCACCACATGTTGTATGTGTGTAACAAAGTGAGCGAGTCGAGAGTTGTAATGTAACTGCTTTATTTAACAGCGGTCATTGTTTATATGTCATTGCAGCAGACGTGAGCGAGGTCATTCATTTGAACGGGTGGGCAGAGACGCCCAGTCCAGGGAGAGCTTCCATTGGTCAGCTCTTCGGGTTGCTGATTGGCTCGTTGGTTCCCCCTCCCCAGCAGTTTCGGTGCCTGCATGTGTTCACAACAAATCCACTGAGGGCGTTTCTGGCGGCGCGATTCAAATGATGTCAATGTAGTTAGTGCAGGCAGGTGCGGTTCCGTGCGGGTCGGCACGGATGATGCGTTTGGAGTGGTGGGACGCGGAGCGAAGCACCGAAAATCCGCCCATTCGGCGCGGCTAAACAAATGAACTTTTTTTTTAGGTGATTTACGTTGGGCTTTCTTTTTACATCACAAAACCCTGGTATTTGAACAGGGGTGCACACCTTCAATATCCACTGTATCTATACGAGCAACACTGACCAGCAGAACAATTAAATGCTCTTCCACTAGATGGTACAATTAACCTGTGTATCCATCTTGTAAATCAACTGTATATACTTTTTATGACACTTGTTTCGTGGTGTGCCATGATATTCTTCCAATGCAAAATATGTTCCTTGGCTCAATAAGTGTTTGGAATTTGCACTAGTCCCTCCCTGAGTCACAACTCACAACTGATGTAGCGCATGCCTCTTCATCGAACACTCCAAGCTTCGGTGAAACTGTAAAACTTGCTTTTATTGCAAAATAAAATAACAGCGAATGGAAGCACAGCAGATAAAGTAAAAGAGCAGCTTATCTTACTCGTGTACATAATAGCATCCGTTTGTCTTTATGTCTGCAGGTGCCTTAACCTTTTCAGCCATTAAGAGGAAAGTTATAGTCAACCAAGCATATAGAAACATCTAAGTGTCTTGTTGTGTCTCGCGTTGTCTGGTTGCTGACATGTGGAAGATTTTGTTGAGGACATGCACACACAGCCAATCAATTTCACTGGAAGCATACCTTAATGGTCACACACAGACTGACAGCCTAATTTAGGCTTAATTCACTTTCCGATACCAACTTTCCCTGCCAATAGACAGAAAAAAACTAGTGTACATGTAAATATTGAAAAAGAAAATACTGATTGCAATCAGTATATATAAATGATAACATCAAGTAAAATAACATGTTCCATTGAGTCAGAGGTCATCTTAAAATAGTATCAATCCAGTTCAAAGTAATAAAAGGGGAAACATTTGGGGGACAAAAATGGTGTCATTTTCTTGGGGTACAAATAGATACCAGAAAGTAGTCCATTTTATGCTCTCATTATTTTGGCTCCTCGATGGTCCCCTTACTGAGGTCTGTCATTTTGGGATACTTGACTTTCTTTTGATCAAGTTCATTTTGAGCCCACAGCAGCAGCTTCAGGAGTTTGGCCAATTTGGGTGTTGACTCCCGATTTTCATAGTCGAGCACAGATTGATTCACTTCACTCCACACCTGAAAGAAAAACAAATATATCATGGATAATTATCTTATTTCCCTAGTACCTAGGTACAATTAGGACTGGGAGTAAATTAAGTCAATAAATGTGCACTGACAAAGATTGTGTTTCCAATTCTAAATATTGTGATTTAAACATAAGTGTAAAAATAATGGAAGTATTTCTGAAAATTATATAGTCCTTCCGCAAAGCTAAATTGATGGGGGACAAAAAGTAAGAAACAAAGACAAAACATAATTTTGAGAATATTGAGTGTACACAGTTCTAAAAACAAAGTAAAAACTCGTCCCTTTATGGTACAAACTAGTGCAAATGAACACATTTTTGATACAACAAATATTCAACATACTAATGCCCTTTTGACCTAATAGGCTCCTTCTCCAAACAATACGACAGTACGTCTCTTCCTTGCCGACATATGGGATCTGCCAGTATTTCTATCCAAGGCTCGAAATAAGCTATTTCGTATCGCTGTTTTCGCATCAAAATTAATATTTTGTGCCTCAAAATTACATATTGAAAAGCCAAACTGAGACTCAAATGCAACGTCAGTTCTCATGATCATTTGAAAAAGCCCACAAATCAGTCGCTGACTGCACGAGTCAAGTCCCTTAGGCGCTTGCAGAGGAGAGACAACGCAAGTACGAAATAGTAGGGAAACCTGGAACTTCCAACGTGGAGTAAAAAATGTTGTCTGGCACGTTCGAAGTACTTGTTGGCTAAATGCTACAATCGCAGTATTTTTACCAAAAATTCCACGGGGTATTGACTTGCGCATGTCCCATCATTAGTCAGTACTAGGGATGTAACGATTTATTGAAAAAAAGATATAAAATCGATTTAAATGCTTAAAGTATGCATTAATATAAAAAAAATAAAAGAATTGATTCGCAACGCCATGTTAACTATAGCCGCTCTCGCTTGTCATGCCTGTCAGAAACGCACATGCGCAGTAGTGGTAATCCGGGTTATCCCTGATGTAAACAGAAGCATTGTGGATAATGATGTTATGGCTACCTGAGTGAAAGTTAACAAAAGAATCCACGAAAGTTAACAAAAGAATCCACGTCTGTTTTCTTCATCGTTTAAGGTGAAAAGGAAAAATCCTTTTGTCACTATCTACCAGCATTATTATAATAAAATGGACATTATCTCCAACTTTCACCATTGTATCAGTCTCACTTGTCGACTGCATCCGGGTGACCGCTGAAGTTGGCCTCTAATTGGTTCTCTTCTCACTTCGTCCCGTCTGTTCCATTTTCTGAGTGGTTCTTTTCTCTTACCCGCGTATGTTTCCTTTTTCTGATCGGATTTCGTGACTGGGGTTTTTGTCGTTTCCTTTTTAAATCGTTGACGAGATTGTCAAATTAATGCAGTTATCTTTATCGACTCAATGAATGACTTCTATTTTAGTTTTCGTTTCGCTTTCACATGAATAAAAATAGTCGGGATGCAATAAATTACAAAAAATTTTAGTCAACGAAATTGATACTGCTTTTGTGGTTGTAATTGTGGCACAAGTCACATTGTAGCCTCTACAACATGCAGAATGCCGGGGTTTGTTTCCTGTTTTTTTTCTTCTTTTTTTTATGAAGTCGATATTTTCTTGAGCACATTCTATTGATATTGATCAGGTGTCTATGTGATATGTATTCATATGGAATTATTGCCCAGCCCAACAATGGGCATATGCTTTTATATTTGAACGGCACCTTTTGTCTCTGCATCATATTGAGTAGATCTCCAAAAGGTGACTCTTCTGGGTTATCAAACGCCAGCAGGGCCAGCGTCCTCTCCATCTCAGTCAGACATTCTCGGCTCTCCTCGCCCTGCTCTGCTAACTGGGACTGGGCGAATTCGAGGGCAGCTTCCGTCTCCCTCAAACGAATGAGCTCAATAAGATGCTGCTGCTACAAATACAAACAGAACATGAGTCAAAACAACAAGTGTCCAAAGATGAGAGGAATTTTCTTTATAGAATTTTGAAAAAAAAGTGCATGTTAGGCTTATTAAAGATATCTCCAATGCATCACTCAACAAAGAATTTAAAAGTGTAAAGATGTCCACTGAATGAGATTAATTTTCTTCAAAGAATTTTACATCTGGACTACGCATGCTCTGTCTTGACATAAATGCGTAGTGACGTCCTCGTATACGCACTTTAAAATGGCAGTGTCTTACCAGAGCTCATCTGCGACGCGAGAACTTGTTTTAAAGTACTCCAAACTTGTTTTTATCAATGCTGCTTTAATAAAAAGTGTTAAAACAATAGCCAATACTGTGCTAAATAGATGAATGAACTCCACCTCGATAGATCACGTGATGTTTACATCGATCTCCGCGTGTCGTACGGCAGTAACACGGCTGATCTGATTAACAGGGTGGCGCAAGTAATCGGCCGATCGCAATAGATTATGTCACATGTAAACAGGTGACCAGAGAGCTTAATTCGGAATGATTTTATTCCGAATTACAAAAAAGTCTCCATGTAAGCCCGGCTATTGTCTGGTTTTAGGTGTCGCTCGCCAAACTTGGAAGGAGGAATAAGGTTGGTTGAACTGAACTTTACTGTACATGCAACACAAGCATGGCAAGGTCACGTGACTGATATCACCCTCATTTCGAGGTTAATATCTTGAAAGTTAATATCTCTCTTCACACGTGTACTTGTTTGTCAGAGCACCGTGAGACCTTGAGGAACAAAATTCCAGCCTTCTGATGTCTTTATGACATAAGAAGAATGAACTTTAACAATGATTCTAATACATGCTCTATTGTCTCTTTGGTGCATCCGCCACCTACTGTACATATATAGTCAATGCAGAATACTCAAGCAAGCCTGCCGTGATAAACACACGTGAGACAGGCAGGACGTGTTTCCGTCAATCATCAGTGAAATGGGTTTGAGAGGTCCGTCGGAACTTGAGCCGGTTACTGAGGATTACACTGACGGATGAAAACCCACTGCAGTCAGTGCTTAGTCTGTCATTTTTAAAAATGTATCCCGTCATTCGTCAATAGTCAGCAGAATGGGCATCCGTCAGAGACGGACTGATAACCGGTCCATCGGTCTGACTGAATTCCCACCTCTGACTGACACTGTATGCTTGACCCATTTCAAGTCAGCCCGTGACATCAGAAAATAATATCTATAGATAATGAATTGATTGATCAAATTACCTGCAAGTGAAAGTAAAGGTAGCGATTGGTATCCAGCAGTTCTGGATGCAGACTGTTGATCAGTGCAATGGCATCCTGGATCTGCCCCTTCAGGATCATTTCTCTAATCTTTATTCTCTCATCAAGGGATTCCAAGTCCACACTTGGCTCAATCCCAGACTCCATTCTGAACTTCTCCGCCGCCTCCTTGAAGCCCTCTGTTGCACAAAAATAGGTGTCTTATTCTCTTTTGTTTTCTGCTCTCGGTTCATGAAAATTCATTTTGAGTACAACTGCACCTGTCACCAAATAGTTCATAATAAGTCTGTTCATATCAGCTCTCTGAATGTGGACATTGTTGAGTTTATCCAGCCATTCGTCCCTCGTTATGTCGTCTGGTTTCTCTGCATAGCTCATGATGATAAATCCTTAAAAAAAACCTAAACAAAACAGGGAATATAAGTACCCTATATTAACAGTCCGAAGCAAAACGTTATAACTTAAATGATACGATAGTCGTTTTACAGCAACCGAGCACCGGAAATACACAGTAAGGCCTGTGATAAAAACACAACAATGAAGCCTGACTACTGCATAGCACCAAATACAAACTAACACAACCTCGCTTTAGTGGGTTGAAATCATCTACAACCCTTTGGAAAGTGTCTGCACGCATAACCCAGATCAACAATTATTTAGTTCCAAATTAAAACGGCAATGGCAATACCTTCAAAAGAGTCGCTTCTTCTCAGCATTAGCAACTCGCCATTAGCTCTCCGCGACGGAAGCTTCTTCTTCTTCTCCATCAGCCTGAGTTGTTTATTCGGGGCGCCAGGGCTTGACATAACTCTGCTGTCCCCTAGCAGTTGATTTTAGTAACTGCGACAGGGCCACCTATTGTAAGTCTCTAACCAGTCGACACAGTGGGCCTTCCAGATGCTGCAAATGTACTCAAACACTTGACGTAAAGTAGAAGTCTAGATACTTGTATGGGGGCCGGGGGAGAGGGGTTAGGGGTTCCTGGTAAACATCCTGGTACTGATTCTACTCTTTTATTTAACCCTTGTGTGGTGTTCATATTTTTGTTACTCAGCCAGTGTTCATGGATCCGGCTTGAGTGGTTTGTTCTTAAAACAACACAACCAAATAATGTTCTGTTAAAATACTCAACAGATGTTTACTACATCCAGATTGCAAGTCATATGAACAGCAAGCATTGTTAATGTTTGCCCTTAATACATTAATGAACAAATGTGCTGCTCATTTAAAAAAAAAAAATATAACGTAATTTAAAAAATAATAATAAACACCATAACAGTGTGTTATCACCATGAGAAGAATGTTTTAGCGACAAGCACCGCCTTTTTCTTGACTAGCGACTCGGTAGTGCTGTGTCTATGGCAACGACGCGCCGAAACATGCCGCACGAAGTCAATCGGGATACAGTCGGTCGATAAATAGTGAAGCGCTGCAAACACTGTGAAAGAAAAGGTACGTTATACATGGTAAGTAGCCTCATATTCATGGGACGCCACAATCTCAATTGTAGATAAAAAAAATACCTCTGTACGATCTGTTCTTAAGGAATAAAAACAAGAACAATAATTTGTTGTTAGAAATGTCGGAGAAGCAGAGACAAACAACAACTCACAATCAACTTTTGGAACAACGATGGAGGAAAGTGCAACAACAGCGAATCCATTTACCAGTGTATGTTTCCAGTTCATTTATCATTATTGGCAAAAGTCTCTCTCTCTCTCTCTCTCTCTCTCTCTCTCTCTCTCTCTCTCGCTCTCTCTCTCTCTCTCTCTCTCTCTCTCTCTCTCTCTCTCTCTCTCTCTCTCTCTCTCTTTCAAACTTTTAGGATGACTTTCAAACTTTTAGGATGGATACAAAATACACAGTGTCATTGTGCTGCACACAGACTGTCGATCATTTTGCAGGCCAATTGGCTTCCTGCAAAGTGCCAGCTGCATGGCTGTGTCCCAAGCAGTGGAAGCTTACAAACAGAACAAAGATATGGGGAGAGTTGTGCGCAGCCCATCACCAGAGCCGCAATTCCCTCCAAGTGTAAGATGTATCTCCCAACTGTATTCTGACAAACCAATGTTCACACAACCGTCACAAATCATACATGAAAATAATTTTTTTAAAAGCTATTTAATATATTAAATTTCAATATTTGCATTACAGATGCAAAGTGAGGAGCGGAAGCACAGAGTGAGTTTACTTTTTGAAAGCGAATTGCAGTTGTGGAGTAATGAGTGATCATTCAAAAATTTTATTCACCTACTGTATTTCCTTGTGTGCAGATGAACTACATATTCTTGAAGCAGTGTGTAGAAAGCCGCCCAGTCATTCCATTCCCGCAGGAGTGGTTGGACTCCATCGACCGTCAAATCCCTCCTCAACTTAAAGACAGTCCTCAGAAAAACAAACTCCTGCACCAGCTGTTCACGGAAGTCAGCGACAACTTCCATGATGTTATCATCAAACACACAGGTATTGACAATTAGAAGTGTGTGCTGTGTGTACACTTACATCTGAATAGTGTAAGCCTGAAAACACCACAAATCACATGCATTCATTTAAGTGGAGACATTCCTGAAGGATCCAGAATATGAAGAACCTGCTCTGGAAAAGCAGACGTCTCTTCCACTTGAGTGAGTGTTTTATGACCACATGCACATAGCCATCAATTGAGTTTGTTTGGCATCTTCATAAAATGATTTGCTTCTGTAGTATTCTTGAACATTCCCAAACACGACGCGAGACCTTTGTCACAAACCGGAAGCTGATGAAGGCAAATTTGCACATTTTACATCCCATAATGCAAACTGTTTTGGAAATTGGACACGCAACCTTTTCTTCAATGGCCTTGGTGGATCTGACAGGATATAGGTATGTATACGGCCTGAATAGAAAAAAAACGTCAAAGAAGCAAGTACCCGCGCTGTTGAACAAAGTTGTACATTATTGTTGTTCAGGGCTTTGGGACCTGTTGATGGCAAAGCGTTGCATAAAAACCTGGCTGCAGAATGTGAGACAGCTGAGGAACACATCATGAATACCTGGTTCCCTAAAGTCATCAATTTACTGACAAGTCCAAAAACACTGAGTTCAGTGAAAGAAAATGTCATGGAAGCCTTCTTTGATTGCGCATGCACCCTCATCTCCAATCAGGTGGAGTTCTGCCACCATACATAATCCAACATTCTTTGTCTTTTTACAATTTTTCTTTGGCTTCAGTTTTCCACAGATTGGTCCATTTACTTCATTAACACAGTCTGCACACTTTCTCCTCTATGACAAATGTCTGTCCTATTTGTCCTTTCCAAATTCCCAGCTGAAAGTTCTGCTTCAGAGGAGTGTGGAAGGGTTTGTCTACCCATTTCAGCCAGACAACTACCACTTCTTACCAATTTTTCATATGTCCCTGACATTTAATGACGAAAAGATGGGAATGTACCCCACCTTACAGGAACTTGAAGCAGATGTTTTTGCAATTCTTAATGTCATTACAAACACACTACAGGTGAGCTCACGTGTCATAGATCTTTTTGGGTCAAATCCTCCCCACCCCAATCAGCATATTTAAGTGTATTTAGAGATGGTTTTTGATCCACAGAAAGTGCAGACGGTTCAGTCGTGGCTGTCAGAATCCACATCTGCATTTGTGGATGCCAAGGCCCCTGACCATACGCTTGCATGGGCTCATTTCACCGTAACAGAAACTGTGCGCAAGAATCTAGAAGAGCCTGATCGATACTTTCAGAATTATGGTGATGAAAACATAGGGCCCTATTTTTGTCCCCAGCACAAGTCTTGCACAAAGCGCGGTCTAACTGTGCGCATGGGTGGAGTTTTATGTCTTTTGGTATTTCCTAGAGGTGCACAGTTAAAAATGGGCATTTGCTCCGATGTGGGAGTGAACATAGCCGACTTACTTCCCGGCCAATGGAGGCACGGCCTCTCATTCCCTTTAAATTCAGCGCATATGCCCGAAGTATCAACTGACTCGCTGTTGCCCATGCAGGAGATTGAAGCGCACGAAGTTCGTTTAGAAGGAACTTCAAAAAGATCTCCACTTACAGAAGATGTAAAGTTGGCCGCTGTGAAGTGGGCACTTGGAGACTGCCTTCCCTAGTTGTGCGTCTGTGACAACACCCCTCTCCCGTAGTGTGCTGCGGGCAGGGGGGTGCTTTTAAAAATAAATTAATGATGAAATGAATAATAATAATAATAATAATGTATTCAGTGTACTGATTTCTACAATGATTCAGAGGGTTTGATACATGCTGTTGTTCACATCTATTAATGAAATACGATAACATCCACCACACACATCCACAGAGCTCGGAATCTGTCAGTCTGCGCCTCGATCAAATCCACCCAAATCACGTGACAGGCCCTGCGCCACAACTTAGATCTTTTTTGCTGGTCTATAGATCAGTTTATTTACTTACTGCTACCAAATTGTAAGGTGCACCGTTGGCATTTTAAAGAAAATGCACTTGGACGTCCAGCATGGCGCAGTGCGGTCTGCCAAATTCCAAGGTAGCTTGCAACGGCACGAAAATTAAGATGTGGCAGTTTTTACTCCCGAGTGGATGTGTGCTGTCTACAAAAATAGAGCCCATAAATAAAAAATCAAGTATTATTTTAGACAGAGTATGTTTTTCTGACATACAATTGTTTTGTAGTTGACAATTATGACTGGCTAGTCAATGGAACTGCTCAGGCTCGAGTTGAGACCTTTTTGGAAGAAACCCACTCATTTTCTGATTATGTTCAGGTGAGAATGATAACTTCAGAAGTGTACTGGGCCGCACCTTCCTGATGAGTGTTGGTGTGTGATCTAACTGTGCTTTCCAGTTAGTAGAGGAGTTCCGTGACTTATCAAGGAAACTTGGCAACTTCCCAGCCAAAGTTCACTTTCCAATGGTCCAACTGTATTGTGATGAGTTGAACCAGGGACTTTCTAAAAAAGCAAAAACATGTGCTGAAATACTAATCAGCAGCATGAAAATTAAGCACACTCAGCAACATCTACAGTGAGTCTTTCATTTTAAGTGGAACGTGTCCCTCCATGGTGAACAGGGCTCATTTACTGCATATAATTGTTTTGTTTCTTTTGAAAGGATTTGCTCAGATTTTGAAACGATCCGAAGAAATGTTTTGAATGCGCCAGAGACTACAGATGACATGGCCAAAATTATTGATTACATTGAAATAACTAAGACACAGAATATCGCACCTCTTCATGAAAAGATAACGGTAATATTCACAGTTGTGTTAGTGATTTTACAATCCCTAAAGCTTCTTTGTTAATTTATTTAGACCTTCGAATGTTTTGGCTCTTATCATCTGACAGAAATCCCACAGCAGACTGAGCTACCTTCTAGATGTCCATATATTTGAACCTGAAGATCTACAACTCCATTCTACAGTCTTTATGTGGCCGTTGAAAATCCAAGAGGTGTTTGAACTCAGCGATGAGGTAATGCTCCTGTCTGAGTCGACGTGTATCATGGTAGTGTTCTTTTCAAGTATGATCATAGAATGGATATACTGTATGTGTTTTCAGGTTTTGCAGGAGGCCAAAAGGAAAGGGGAACAGGAGATGCTTGCTAAAAGAGAAAGGGTCAAGGTTCATCTGGCCAAGTTGGAACGAAGGGTTGACGAGTTCCCTTACTGCTCTGAGCTTGATATGATGCAGCAGGTACTGTGAATTATTTGTGCTCCCGCGGTTTGGAGCTTGGTTTACAAAGGGAGCTGACCAAATATTTGAACTATTATTCAAAGCACTTGCCTCATTCATCTCTTCATCAGTGAAAATATAACCTCTTCTACAGGGTATTAAATATGGTAATACCCCAGGAGAGAAGTGTAATAAAAATGTACACCATACTGATCTGATAAGAATCAGGTCATTTGCGAAATTTGGAATTTTATAAACTATATGTAAACAATATTTTATTTTTGCAGTACCTAACAGAAGTCAGGACAGTTCAGAACCTTCTTCAAGAAGTTGAGGAAACAATCACTGACATCCACAAAGACGAGGTGTTTCATCAGTGGGAACTAACATGTTACCCGGAAGTCGAGGTCATCAGAGACAGTGTTGAACAGTACCAGAAGTTGTTTGGACTGCTACTAAAGTGGCAACGCACAAAGAGCAGGTCTGCCTTTAGTCATGGGTTACATTTTGTGATTTGTTTAGGTATTGCATCTAATATTTTCCCTGGGAACAGCTGGATGGATGGTGCTTTTGCAGACCTAGATGGCGAGGGAATGGAGATAAAAGTGGATGAATTCTTCAGGGAGATCTTTAAGATGTTGAAGCACTTCCAGCAGAGGAAGAGCAAGAGTAAACAGGGTACTAAAAAAACAAGTGGACTGTCCAGACAACGGCACGGTGAAGAAGATTCAAACAAATATGACAGTCCTTCAGTCTTGTGCTCAACTGTCTTAGAGCAGATCAAAGAGTTCAAGGTATTCAATACATCTTTTGTTTAATGTGCTCATTAAGGATCACGGTCATGATTTCTAACTTCAAATTATTATTGTTATATAATAGGAGCACATCCCTTTAGTGTCAGTCCTGTGTAATCTGGGCATCAGAGATCGCCACTGGGAGCAGATGTCACATATCATTGGGTATGATCTCACTCCTGATGCTGGTACAACACTACGCAAAGTTCTCAAACAAAACTTGACTCCATACCTGGAAAAGTTTGAATCAATTAGTGCTGCTGCTAGTAAAGTAAGGATTCCTTTTTTTTTTCTCCCCCCAAACAATAAGTTTCATAACATGTTTCCTACTTAATGCATCTATGTAGGAGTTTTCCATGGAGAAAGCCATGAAAAGCATGGTGACTGTTTGGGATAGTGTTTCTCTCCAGCATCAGCCTTACAGGGACACTGGTGTGTCCATTTTGACTGCTTTGGATGAAATTCAGGCAATTTTAGATGACCAGATTGTGAAAACTCAGACAATGAGGAGTTCACCGTTCATCAAACCCCTTGAGAAAGAGATCAAGGTTATATAACTGTATAATGACACTATGTACTATAAAGACTGTTATTGTAAATGTTTTTCACCAAACTGATCTGTGATTTAGATTTGGGAGGAGCGTCTTCTTCATATCCAAGAAACCATTGATGAGTGGCTGAAGGTGCAGGCTCAGTGGCTCTACCTTGAGTCCATATTCTCGTCTGCCGACATCATGCAGCAGATTCCAGAAGAAGGGCGACTTTTCCTAATCGTTGACAAAAACTGGAAGGAGGTCATGCAGCACTGTGTTAAGGACTCAAAGGTCACTCTCAGCATAAGTTGATAACTATAGCCTTCCTATGGTAGGGTTGCCAACCGTACCTTGAAAAACGAAATTGTATCGTATTTAGAAATGTAAGTACACGTCCCATATTGAGTTGGGACTCACTTTGTCCCATAATATCGTGAGAGTCAAGTATAGTCTGTAAAATGTTGATGGAATTAATGAAAAACAGTTACATTTAAATGACCACTTGTGGTAACGGTCCTAGGACATCCCCTGCTCTGTGTCCAATGAGCTGACAGCACATTCATACACAAGTATAATGATACAGAATCCGCTTATCTTACTGGGTGAGCGACTGGCAGCAGCAGTCCTCTTACGGAGAAAAAAAAACCATTTATCTTTTATGAATATTAATTGGATAAATGTGCGAAACAAATGTTCTGCCGACCTAATTAAAGTTGAGCTCATTGTGAGCCAGTCGCCTTGACTATGACATGTCTTGCTCAGAGTTTTACTCTGCAGTAGTCAAAGACAAACCACTCCTCGCTGCAGCAAGATCTCAGAAGAAATATAAAAGGAAAAAATAGGCTCTCTCCTCATAATGTGGCATTGAGCTGTTCATAAATTATGAATGTGCAGGAAAGGTTTCTGTTTGAGGGATATTCATTTTGATGAGTTAATTTTGTTAGTTTGTATTATACTACATTTCTGGATAATAACTTTTTTATGTATTCATCCATCCATCCATCCATCCATTATCCAAACGGCTTCTCCTCACAAGGGACACAGGCGTGTTAGAGCCTATCCGAGCTGTCTACGGGCAGCAGGCACGGTACACCCTGATCTGGTTGCCAGCCAATCGCAGGAAACACACAAAAGAACAACCATTCACGCTCACAATCATACCTAGGGACAATTCAGAGTGTTCAATCAAACTAGTATGCATGTTTTTGGAATGTGGGAGGAAACTGCAGTACCCAGAGAAAACTCACGCAGACATGGGGAGAACATGCAAGCTCCACACAGGAAGGCCACATTCGAACCGACAACATCTGCACTGTGAGTCGGACGTGCCAACCAGTTCACCACCACCTCCTCTCCACCACCCCAGTTCACCTCCTCTCGGGTTTAAATAGTTAAACATTGTTTCACCCACCGAAAAAAATAAGTAAAATCAAATTTTTTTTATATAGCACTTTTCACACATAGGCTGCAAGTTAAAGTGCTGTACATTAAAAACGTCAAAATACAGCATAAAAAGAGAACTCGCTCCCGCCTTCCCTCCCTCCCTCGCAGTATACACAAAGACAGACATCCACAAGCACACCTGCACTCACTCACTCACACACCCATACACAAACACACACACATATAACCTTAAAAAGAGGCATGGCAAGACAGAGAGAAACCATATAAAGAAAGAGTACCCAAGGGAAGCTGGTCCACACTGAGAGGAATGACAGGCCATGGCCACGGGTAGCACCATCACCTCAGAGACCCCCGGGCCACATAAACCGGGGCAGCCCCTCAACATGGCGCAGGGAGGGCAGCCACACCTCCCAGCGTGGAAGCCCCCCTTGAGGAAACACTGGAGGTAAAACCTAGATGAAGCTAAAAGAAAATGAACACGAAGCTAAAAAGACAAAGCAATAAAAGAAGCTAAGAACTTTAAAACAATAAGATTGGATAAAAAGAGTAAGAGACTAAGAACAATTATTTAAACGCCAAACTAAAAAGGTATGTCTTGGGCTTCCCCTTAAAAATATCAACGGTCTCTGCGGACCTGACGTCCTCTGGCAGGCCATTCCAAAGTTGAGGACCAAAATGACTGAATGCAGCCTCGCCATGGGTTTTGGTCCTCACCCTAGGAGTAATTAAAAGGCCGGTGCCAGAGAACCTCAGGATCCGCGGGGGTTAGTATGACAAAAGCAAGTCAGATAGGTAAGATGGGCCAAGACCATTGAGACATTTATAAACTAATAAAAGTACCTTAAAATTGACCCTGAAACACACGGGCAGCCAATGCAGCGATTTTAAAACTGGTGTAATGTGCTTCCGCCCTCTGGTTCTCATCAGCACCCGAGCGGCTGAGTTCTGCAGTAGTTATAGGGAAGAAATACACTTTTTGGGGAGACCAGAGAGCAGGGCGTTACAATCATTTAAACGACATGATATAAAAACGTGCATCAGCACCTCCGTGTTAGCCTGAGAGAGAAACGGGCGAGAAAATCAGGAAGGTTAAAGGCAGTCAGGTAGGCTGTCTCTGCCGATGAGGTGGAGGTGTCCCTTAATTATTTTTCAGAGAGTTGGCAACCCTATCCTATGGTTAATGGTCTACTGATGACAACAATTATGAAATTGTCTTCTCCCAGCTTCTGGAGGCAACCTCAATGCCTGGGCTACTAGAGAAACTACAAGATTCCAACTGCCACCTAGACACCATCATGAAAGGAATAAATAACTACCTGGAGAAAAAGCGTCTCTTTTTTCCAAGGTGACCAACACAACATCATTTTCTTTAAGTTGGACCGTATTTATAAATCCAAAATATTATTGATGACTGTGGTATTGCTGCTTATCACCCAGGTTCTTCTTTTTGTCCAATGATGAAATGCTGGAAATTCTTTCTGAGACCAAGGATCCACTGCTTGTACAGCCGCATCTGAGGAAGTGCTTTGAGGGTATTTCCAAGCTAGACTTTCTACCAAACCTTGATATACAGGTAGGCATTCACACAGTGTACTTACTACAGTACATGGCAACAAGACATTCGGTTGATACTTTCCTCAGATACTGACTGTTTTTCTTTTTAAATCAGGCCATGTACAGCAGTGAAGGGGAGCGTGTTGCCCTAACCCAACTCATATCTACAGCTGAGGCCAACGGAGCAGTGGAGAAGTGGTTGGTGCAGGTGGAAGACTTGATGATTCGCAGTGTCAAGGATGTAGTGGATCGCTCCAGAATGGTGAGATGACTTAACTGAAATAAACCACAGGTCAGAGATTTTTTTCCCATGAAAATGCAAACAAGGTGAGTGAATGCAAAATACAAGTCAGTTGTAGTAGAATGCTGTCTTGACAGTCCTATGCTGAAGCTCCACGAAATCAGTGGGTGAAGGAGTGGCCCGGGCAGGTTGTGTTATGTACCTCACAAATGTTCTGGACTCTGGAGGCACATGAAGCTATCAGGGGAGGGATTCAAGTAAGTAAGGTTTTTGAGAAAATATATTTTACATGAAATGAAAACGTTATTCACCTGCACAAATTGTGATCAATTGGTCTGACTTTTGAGCAACTGACCTTATTTAGTGACATCTTCAAGCCAATTAAACAAGAAATGATGCCTCTGACTGCCTCTATAGGGTGTGAGAAACTACTTCCAGCAACTCCAAATACAGCTGAATGACATTGTGGGGTTGGTGAGAGGGACACTACCCAAGCAAACAAGGATTACTTTGGGAGCACTTGTGACAATTGATGTCCATGCAAGGGATGTTGTTATGGAGCTAATTGAGCACGGTACCTTATGGCACAAAGGCCTACATTCACTATGCTGTTGCTGTTTTACCGTTACTCTGTTAAAACAAAATACAAGTGTGTGTACATTCATTATTTATAGGTGTAGAAAATGAAAGTGATTTCCGATGGCTAGCACAGCTTCGTTACTACTGGAGCAATGGGGATGTACGAGTACGCATCATGAACTGTGATGTTAAGTATGCCTATGAGTATCTAGGGAACTCTCATCGACTGGTCATCACCCCACTGACTGACAGATGCTACAGAACTCTGGTATAAAAAACACAGTGATTGACAGGAGTGTTTCTTGATTTTGTTTGTCAACAATTGTTTATGTTCCCGTGTAAAATTCCCTCCATATATTTACAGATTGGCGCTTTTTTCTTAAATTTGGGTGGAGCACCTGAGGGTCCAGCTGGAACTGGAAAGACAGAAACCACCAAGGATCTAGCCAAAGCATTAGCTGTGCAGTGTGTGGTCTTCAACTGTTCTGATGGACTGGATTATCTTGCTATGGGCAAAGTAACATCAGACAACAAAAAGTCATATCAGATTATGATTTCTGCTTCTGACAAAGCTCTTCATGTTTTTGTGCATTTTCCAGTTTTTCAAAGGTTTGGCTTCATCTGGAGCATGGGCTTGCTTTGACGAATTCAACCGTATTGAGCTTGAGGTCTTGTCTGTAGTAGCCCAGCAAGTCCTCTGTATCCAGAGGGCTATTGAAATGAATTTGGAGTACTTTGACTTTGAAGGAACCATGCTTAAACTCAACCCCAACTGTTTTGTGTCCATCACAATGAACCCTGGTTACGCAGGGCGCTCTGAACTCCCTGACAACCTTAAGGTCTTCTCACTTAATCAGTTACAATGCATGGGCTATTTTATCGCAAATTGTGTAACAGAATATGGTTGTTTGGAGTTAATAGCATGTGACTGTGAAATTAATCAACATTATTCGATAACAACTTAAGTTTTTCTGTTTAGCTTACCGTGGCCTTTTATCTGTCTCAGGTGTTGTTTCGAACAGTGACCATGATGGTCCCCAACTATGCTCTGATAGCAGAGATCTCTCTCTATTCATATGGATTCCTCAATGCCAAGCCACTGTCCATCAAGATTGCAATGACTTACAGGCTCTGTTCAGAGCAACTTTCCTCCCAGTTCCATTATGATTATGGCATGAGGGCTGTCAAAGCTGTACTTGTGGCTGCGGGCAATCTCAAGCTCAAGTATCCCAATGAAAATGAGGACATACTGGTATTTGTGCTGGGCTTTATACAATCAATGATTTTTCCCCACACTCCTTTTGTTTTGTATATTGATGGAGTTTTTCTGTGTTAACGTCTAGATTCTGAGGTCTATAAAAGATGTTAACGAACCTAAGTTTCTTTCGCATGATATTCCGCTATTCATTGGAATCACCAACGATTTGTTTCCTGGGATTACTCTTCCTGAGGCTGACTATGAGGTAAGATGCGCCAATGTCTCACTTATCGACTCTCAAATCTCTATATGCATGCAGATCCATGCTAGACAGTACAATATATATACAGTAGTATGTGCTGTATATTACATGCAATCATGTCTTCGGCAGTTATTTTTGGAAGCTGCTCTGGAGTGCTGTGAAAAGCACAATGTTCAGTCAACACAGATCTTCATAGAAAAGATGATCCAGACATATGAGATGATGATAGTCCGGCACGGGTATGCTAATTTTAGAATTTCAGGTTGCCTCATTTGGATGTGTTTTGTTTATTATATTGGACTAGAGAGTATTGTATCCCGAATTGGATCAACTTGGCATTGCATTAGGGTAAAACATTTATGCTTCAGGTTCATGCTGGTGGGAGAGTCATTTTCTGGGAAGACTAAAGTGCTGCATGTTCTTGCTGACACACTGATTCTGATGAATGAAAAAGGCTATGGAGAGGAGGAAAAGGTCATTTTCAGGACATTGAACCCAAAGGCGATCACCATGGGACAGCTCTTTGGACAGTTTGACCTTGTTTCTCATGAGGTGGGAACTTGGATCTATGTTTTTAAAGTTGAAATCGTCTTATTGTATTCCTTTTGTTTTCTCTCTCTGTTTTAGTGGACAGATGGTATTGTGGCCAACACGTTTCGCGAGTATGCATCGGCTGAAACGCCAGACCGTAAATGGGTAGTGTTTGATGGTCCCATAGATACGTTGTGGATCGAAAGTATGAATACTGTGCTGGATGACAACAAAAAGGTATATACACTATTTGTAATGAACATAAAGTACAGTCATGTGATTTGGATCGTGATTTGTTACGAACATCTCTATTGTTTGTATTCACATCACAGTTGTGTCTGATGAGTGGAGAAATTATCCAGATGTCCAATCAGATGAGTCTAATTTTTGAAGCGATGGATCTCTCACAGGCCTCTGTAAGTTTGGAGTTACTGAATAACTTGCAAATGTGTTTCAAATAATGTTACAACAGATTAAACTATCCAAAGGGAATTAGCACTCAATCCAAGTCTAATGCAACAATGCCAAGCTTTGAAAAAGTGTCTTTCCCATGGCAGCCTGCCACAGTCAGTCGATGTGGTATGATCTACATGGAGCCTTCTCAATTGGGCTGGGAGCCTTTAGTAATCTCCTGGATGAACACACTGCCTAAGGTTTTGAAAAGTCCTGACCATAAAAGTCTGCTGCTAGAACTCTTTCGCTGGCTGCTGCCACCTGTCTTCAGGCTGGTGCGTAAACACTGCAGAGTAAGTATTACCAAACCCCGGAGAATCCGAGATGCAAAAACCCAAAAATGAGTTTTCAATCATTCAGAACAGACATGAATATTGTAATTTCATGACTTTATTTTTGACAGGAAGTTGTGCCCACAACCAACTGGAACACTTCTGTGTCCTTATGTAGACTGTTTGAGATGCTGCTAATAGGACCACTAGAGATGGAGACAAATGATAAAACTATTAGAACCTGGATCTTGGTACAAATATTTATAATTTTAATATTATTTATAAACTTTTCCAAAAATACCCTGAACGGCATATTTCCAATACATACATACTGTACATTTCATTAGGCTTTTGTGTACTAGTTGTCTCTTTTGGTGTTGCAGGCAGCCTTTTCCTTCTCCCTAGTATGGTCTGTGGGTGGCAGTTGTGATTCAAAAAGCAGGGAGAAGTTTAGTGAATTCATCAGGGATACAGTGTCTGGAAGGACGGCCGATCATCCAGTTCCTGATATTGTGGGGAAATGGGAGTGCCCAATGGATGAGAAAGGCCTGGTGTATGATTATTTCTATGAGGTACCACTGAATTACATCGATCAGAAACTTTTGTCTTTCAAATCGGTACTTTATAATAACTCTGGTGCAGTCTAATCTAATATCTTGTTCAGTTTAAAGGAAAAGGCAAATGGGTTCACTGGAGTGATGCCATCAAAAGTGTCAGCCTAGGGGATAAAACCACCAAAGTGCAGGACATCATTGTTCCCACCATTGACTCAGTTCGCTACACCTTCCTAATGGACATTTGCATCACCTATGGAACGTATGTTAATATCTTCACAGACATATGAATGGTATGTATTTGTCAATTTTGTTAACTGTTTCACTATCTTTTTCTCTGCTCAGGCCTTTGCTGTTGGCTGGCCCTACTGGCACTGGAAAGTCAATGTATGTCATGGAGAAGTTGATGAACGGTCTGGACAAAGACCTCTTTTTACCCCTCTCCATTAATTTTTCAGCCCGCACCACTGCCAACCAAACACAGGTCAGGTGGAACCACTGATGAATATGAATGTTCTTACAACTTTGACTGGCCTCATTCTCTACTCTTTGTGATTTCCAGAACATCATCATGGCCAAATTAGATAAGCGACGCAAAGGTGTGTTTGGCCCGCCCATGGGAAAGAAATACCTCATATTCATAGATGATGTGAATATGCCAGCACTGGAACAGTTTGGAGCTCAGCCTCCCGTGGAGCTTCTTCGACAGTTTATGGATCACAAGATGTGGTATGAGCCATTGCCAACTCAACACCAAACAAAGAAGGACATTGAACGGAAGAGGATAAAATACATTGTTTGACTAATCCATTCTTTTCTGGCAGGTATGACCTGAAGGATACTTCCGGCATCAAATTAGTTGACATCCAGGTCATTACAGCAATGGGTCCTCCTGGTGGTGGCAGGAATGCTGTGACATCTCGCTTCCTGCGCCACTTCAACATTTTTAGCATCAATTCTTTCAGTGATGAGACCGTGGTTCGCATATTCTCCATTATGGTGGCATTCTATCTCAAGAACAATGAATTTGCACCGGAATATTTTACTATTGGCAGCCAAACGGTGACAGCAACTATGGATGTGAGTCCACCGAATAGGACCAATACATTCACATGTATCGACAAACACTTACCTTTCCAATACTTGAGTTTTCCAAATGTGTTTTCAAAGGTCTACAAGCAAGCCATGGAGAACTTGCTTCCAACACCAGCCAAGTCTCACTACACGTTTAACTTACGCGACTTCTCACATGTTATACAAGGTTGCCTGCTTGTAAAAAGCAAATCTCTGGAGAACAGACGCTCTATGATTCGCCTTTTTGTCCACGAGGTCTTCCGTGTCTTCTATGACCGTCTGGTGGATGACAAGGATCGAGCATGGTTCTATCAGCTGATGACCAAAATCCTCAAAGATCACTTCAATGAAGAATTCAACCAGGTGTTCGATCACCTGAAACAAGGCAGTAAAGTATGTTGGCTTGCATTTTTTGCTGTTCTCATTGTGGATTTAAATCTAGGTTGCTCATCCCTGTCTTTATTTATGATGCCTGAGATCAGAATATGTGATGTTTCTAAAAATAAAACGTAAGGTTACTGGTAAATGTAATTTTAATTTGGTATGTTCTTATTTGTCAGTTGGCCGAGCAAGACATGCAGACTCTGCTGTTTGGCGATTACATGAACCCCGATCTTAAGGCTGATGATCGCTTGTATGCTGAGGTGCCCTCAATAGAAAGCTTTGCTGAAGTGGTGGAGTCATGTCTTCTTGAATACAACCAGATGAACAAGACCCGCATGAATCTCGTCATCTTTCGGTATATTTTAATCATAACACCGTTGCAGGACTAAATTAAACCCAATGATATATGTATGATATTAAAAACATCTGCCTTCATTTTTTAAGTGTACTCATAAAAAAAAAAAAGGTTTTAATAAATTCACAATTAAATGTTGCCGACATAGCATTCTTAATTTTTTTTGTCTGATATAGCTATGTCTTGGAGCACCTGTCCCGTATAAGCCGTGTGTTGAAGCAGCCAGGAGGAAATGCCCTACTAGTAGGAGTGGGAGGCAGTGGTCGCCAGTCCATCACTCGTTTGGCTACTTTTATCGCCAAGATGAATCTTTTCCAGCCTGAAATCTCAAAGAACTATGGCATGGTTGAGTGGAGAGATGACCTCAAGGTTAGCGCTGTGCTTGTTATCTGTATATAGCACTTGTTTTTTTGTGGTTTGGTCATGGGGTGTGATGTGGCACATTTTATCTTGATATTGCAGAAGCTTCTCAGGGATGCAGGGGTAAAGGGTCAAAGGATCGTTTTTTTGCTCACTGATGCTCAGATCAAAGATGAGGCTTTTCTTGAAGATGTGAACAGTGTCTTGAATACAGGAGAGGTGCCCAATCTGTTTACTACGGATGAGAAACAGGATGTCATTGAGGTATGATATGAATTAAAGTACTTTGAACTACTCAGTATTATGTAATTGTCGAAATGTTTTTTTTTCACATCGCCATTTTTATAAGCATGATAAACCAATACAAGTACTGTACAATGTTCACAATCAGCACACTCACATGTATATTTATGTATGTAATCTCATTCTCTTCCCATTTCCAGGCAGTGCGTCCCATTGCCGAAGTGAAGAATAAGAGTGTGGAGTTGAGCTATTTGATTCTGTTTGCCTACTTTGTGGCACGCTGCAAGGAGAACCTACACATCGTTGTGGCTTTCAGTCCCATTGGCGAAGCCTTTCGCAATCGCCTGAGACAGTTTCCGTCCCTTACTAATTGTTGCACCATTAACTGGTTCCAGGTATTAATGCATGATAAACTAGTTTTTGCTGATGTTTGAAACAAGTCATGGTACACAAAATTGGGAAAATGGTAAATATTTTTTGGGGGTAAGCGTCACATTTTTGTCTGAATGCCTGACAGCCTTGGCCGGACGAGGCTCTTGAGCGAGTCGCCAACTCTTTCCTGAAGACGTTGGAGATGAAAGATAATGAAAGGATGGAAATCATACCCATCTGCAAAACATTTCATACCACTGCAATTCAGCTTTCAGAGAGGTATACAATACAAGAGACAGGAGCTTTAAAAGTAAGAATTCATAGTCGATCAGCTTCTGGCTGGACCCTTTCTTTTGCAGATTCCGCTCTGAGCTAGGTCGCCATAATTATGTTACACCCACATCTTACCTTGAGCTCATGGCATCTTTCAGTCACCTCCTTACTACGAAAAGAGATGCTGTCATGAAGGCAAAGAAAAGATACACCAATGGTTTGGAAACATTAGCCTTTGCCGAATGTCAGGTACATGATATGCTACAATTTGATTTGATTATTTCCCTCCCAATCACCAATATTAAACGGCTTTGTGCCTCTTAAGGTTGGTGAGATGAAACTGGAGCTGGTAGACTTACAGCCAAAACTTGAAGAGGCACAGATAGAAAACAATCGAATGATGGAGGTAAAGAGAACTAGCACCAATTGCATTTTATAAAAATCTACACAAATATACTGTCTACTGTGATGACATGTAGGTGATCGCAGTGGAGTCTGTTGAGGTTGAAGCTACGAGTAAACTTGTGCGTGTTGAAGAGGAGGCCACAGCTGTTCAAGCTGCTGAGGCTCAAGCTCTGAAGGATGAGTGTGATAGTGAATTGGCTGAGGCCATCCCTGCCCTGGAGGAATCAATCACAGCTTTGAACACCTTAAAGGTGAGAACCTTCTGAAGAGAGTAAATTTTGCCTCCTCTTTGACCTTCACTAACCTGCTTGATTTCAGCCTGCTGACATAACTGTTGTAAAGTCCATGAAAAACCCTCCTGATGGAGTAAAGCTAGTGATGTCAGCTGTGTGTGTAATGAAGGGAACAGCTCCAGATAAAGTGACAGATCCTGCTGCATCTGGAAAAAAGGTTTGTCTTGATATAAATACATCTCCAATGGCAAAAAAACCAACGTTTTTTAATATGCATATCAGCAATCAAACCATGGCATTTGTTTTACCATGATATGTTCTTAATTGCCAAGGTTTTGGACTACTGGGGTCCAAGCAAGAGGCTGCTAGGGGACATGAACTTTTTAAGGGATCTTAAAGAATATGATAAGGACAATATTCCTGTGAGTTGCAATAAATCGTCTGACTGCAATGCGATAAGACGATACCTTTAATACATCTCTCCCCTATCTTTCTTACAGGAGGAATCAATGCAAAAAATCCGTGCTACATACATGACTAATCCTGACTTCAACCCTGCTAAGGTGGCAAAAGCATCCTCAGCAGCAGAAGGCCTTTGCAAGTGGATCAAAGCAATGGAGTCCTACGACAGGGTGGTGAAGGTGTAACTTAGCTTCTTTTTCTCTCAAAAATGAAATGCGATTGTGCATTTAGGTATACTCAACTCTGTGCTTTTAGATTGTGGCTCCCAAAAAGGCCAAACAAGCAAAGGCTCAGGCGACCCTGGCTGCTGCCATGGCCACACTATCAGAGAAGAGAGCCCAACTAAAGGAGGTTATGGACCGTTTGGCTGACCTGCAAAGAATATCTCAGGAAAAGACAGAGGAGAAGGCCAAGCTGGAAGCCCAGAGGGATTTGTGTCAACAAAAGTTGGAGAGAGCTGAGAAACTCATCGGTGGTCTGGGTGGGGAGAAAACAAGGTGATGAATGGCTCAACATTTGAATTTATGGGAAGAATTATAACAATGGCAGTAGGTAAGTAAACAAGGTTTTTCCTTAGGTGGTCCAAGGCTGCTGAAGATCTGCAGAGCACATACGACAACCTTACCGGTGATGTCCTTATCTCTGCTGGTGTCATGGCCTACCTGGGCGCTTTCACTGCCAGCTTCAGGCAGGACTGCACTAGTCAATGGATCAAATTATGTCAAGTAGGTATTGTAATTCCTTGATTGACACACAAAGTATTTCACTTTCATTCCTGACATGTATGGTTGTCCTCATCATTGCATTTCTCTAGTCTAAGAGCATTCCATCATCAGATGACTTCTCTCTCAGTAAGACACTGGGCGATCCCATTAAGATTAGGGCATGGAATATCGCCGGCCTTCCCACTGACTCTTTCTCGATTGACAATGGTGTCATTACCAGTAATTCACGCCGATGGTGAGAAACTTTTGTACTGACTATGGAAATGCAATGGCTGCATTGCGCAGCACTGCTATCTTGAGTCAATTACAAAGCCAGTCAGAAGGAAGAGTACACATATTCTTTCTCTGGCATTATAGTATTGTGAAACACTTAATCATTCAGGCCTGTCCTCATGTATCCCTGCTCTTTCAGGCCTCTGATGATTGACCCCCAGGGTCAGGCCACAAAGTGGGTGAAGAATTCTGAGAAAGAAAACAAGTTACACATTATCAAATTAACGGATGATGACTACATGAGAACTTTGGAAAACTGTATTCAGTTTGGAAGCCCCTTGTTGCTGGAACATGTAGGAGAAGAGTTGGACCCCTCACTGGAACCTCTTCTCCTCAAGCAAACCTTCAAACAAGGTGCCAAAAATGTGGCACGGCTGCAAAAAGGGCACCTGAGATTGATAAACAATGTAAAAACTATAATTGATGTCATGCTTGTTTCGCCTAGGTGGTGTGGAATGTATAAAACTGGGGGAGAGTGTGGTTGAGTACTCCCCCAAATTCCGCTTCTACATTACCACAAAGCTGAGGAACCCTCATTACCTACCAGAACTGGCCACCAAGGTGTCTTTGCTCAACTTCATGATCACCCCAGAGGGCTTAGAGGACCAGCTGCTGGGGATTGTAGTTGCCAAGGAAAGGTACCATACTACATGTTTACTGAGCCTCCACTCAAATTCTTGGGTCTCTTCATCAAAGCTTTCTTCTTCTACATCTGCTTTGCAGGCCAGAGCTTGAAGAGGAGAGAAATGCACTCATTTTACAGTCTGCTGCAAATAACAGGCACCTAAAGGAAACTGAGGACAAGATCCTTGAGACTCTTTCGTCCTCAGAGGGAAATATTTTAGAGGATGAGAGTGCTATTCAGGTCCTAGACTCTGCAAAGATCATGTCCAATGAGATTACAAAAAAACAAAAGGCATGTACTATTTTCAACATGAGTTACTGATTTACTGAGTTACTGTGTTACTGATGTAATGGATTTCTTCTTTGACTGCAATGTCTCAATGAATTCTCCAGATCGCAGAGGAGACTGAGATCATGATAGCCGAGTCTCGAGAGTGTTACAGAGCTATTGCCAAGCATTCGTCCGTCCTGTTCTTCACCATAGCTGACCTGACCAACATAGACCCAATGTACCAGTACTCTCTCAGCTGGTTTGTCAACCTCTATATAAACTCTATTCAAGAAAGGTGAGTGATATACAATCTTTTTCTGGAAAGAGTGCCATGGGATCATACAGTATGATGACATTTATGAGCCTTTTTTTATTGCCAGCTACTGCTGAAATTTCATAATGCTTGCATGGGATCATAAATTTATATACAGTATACTTCAAGTCTCATTAGTGGTAGATGTTACCGTGTGTTACTGAACATTAAGGTAGTTAGTGAATCCTTTTGAAGTCATTTAAGGTTTGAAGACGCCAGTTGTAGTTTTGCAGTTGATTATCTGACACCAAGCAACTGGAGTGTTCTGAACTGAAAAGCCGTTCCTGTTTTTATGTAGTAAAAAGTCCAAGATCCTGGAAAAAAGGGTCATGTACCTGGTCGATCACTTCACCTATAACTTGTTCTGCAATGTCTGTCGCTCTCTGTTTGAGAAGGATAAACTTCTCTTCTCCTTCATCCTCTGCTGCAATCTGCTTCTGTGAGTGTCACAAACCATTTCGGGATGAGAAATGACTTGTTTGGATCATTCTTCTGCCTGGTGTAAATAAAACAAATACTGACATTTCCTTCAGAGCAAAAAGTGAGATTGAGTACGCTGACTTGATCTTCTTGATGACGGGAGGCGTGGGCCTGCAGAACACCCTTGCTAATCCTGATCCTAGCTGGCTACAAGATAAGAGCTGGGATGAGATTTGTAGAGCCAATGAGCTTCCTGGCTTAAAAGGACTGAAGTGAGAAAACAATTCAATATTTATTTCATTGTTGTGATTTCTTTTGGCTGTAGAGTAAGGATAGTATTAAACAGGTTTTAAATTGTTGCACCTTAATTGTGTTTACTCCACAGAGATGCTTTCATTGCAGGCCCAGAACTTTTCAGGCCTGTTTTTGACAGCAAAGAGCCTAGTAATGTCCCTTTGCCCTCACCCTGGGGTGATAAACTCAATGAACTCCAGAAGATGATCATTGTTCGTTGTCTCAGGCCTGACAAGATTGTGCCAGCTGTAAACAAATATGTAATAATTAAGCTGGGGAAAAATTTTGTTCAGCCGCCTCCCTTTGACCTAAGCAAGAGCTACATGGACTCTAACGCCACCATCCCGCTGGTGTTTGTGCTTTCTCCTGGTGCTGATCCCATGGCTAGTAGGTTCTGCAGTTTACTTATGAAACTTTATGTAGCACTGACACTCAAAGATTCATGACACATTCACGCTTCACAGGCTTACTGAAGTTTGCAACGGACAAGGACATGGGTGGGAACAATTTCCAGTCCATTTCTCTGGGGCAGGGCCAAGGACCCATTGCTTCCAAAATGATATCTACAGCCATGCAGAATGGGACGTGGGTGTGTTTGCAGAATTGTCATCTGGCTGTGTCTTGGATGTCTACCCTGGAGAAGATCTGTGAGGACTTTAGTCCTGCAACATGCCACGAAGACTTCCGACTTTGGCTCACAAGTTACCCTTCGCCCAAGGTAAAGTGCAACGTGACGTATGCCAAACTGTACAGCAATTTGGTTTTATCTGGTTCGAGGCCTGAGGCTGGCTCCTCTCTGAAACCAGTTTCCAGTGACCCTTCTGCAGAATGGAGTAAAAATGACAAATGAGCCCCCAACAGGACTGCGATTAAACATACTGCAATCGTACATGTCAAATCCTGTTTGTGACCAAAACTTCTTCAACAATTGCACAAGTAAAGAACTGGTGAGTTAGGGGGTGCTGATTAAACGGGTTGGCCACATTGCAGTAAACACAGGTTCATTTCTTAAACCAGTTCAACTGTATCGGCTCTTAGGTCTGGGAAAAACTCCTATATGGCCTGTGCTTCTTCCACGCGCTTGTTCAGGAGAGAAGGAAGTTTGGCCCACTCGGCTGGAATATTCCGTATGGCTTCAATGAGACTGACCTTCACATAAGTATCAGACAGCTCCAGGTAATCATTCCCACTCATAAAATTGTTCCTGTCACATGCATCCTAAGGCATGTCCTCTGTCTTTCTCTGTAGTTGTTCATCAATCAATATGATGAGGTGCCCTTCGAGGCCATAACTTACTTGACCGGAGAGTGCAACTATGGAGGCCGCGTAACTGACAACTGGGATCGGCGCCTCCTGAACACCATGTTGGCTGACTTCTACAACAGGGATGTTGTGGATAAACCTTCTTATCCTTTCTCTCCAAGCGGTGACTATGTTGCCCCGCCTAAATCTTCCTATGATGACTACCTGCGATTTATCAAGGTAAAGTGTTACATCATACTACATGTAGTCAGTAGTGTGAGTGGTTGGTTTGAGTTTGCGAGCCTTTCAAACAGCGTAACAATACCTTTACGACGTACCAGGAGCTTCCAGTCAGCCAGCACCCAGAAATATTCGGAATGCACGAAAATGTGGATATTTCAAAGGACCTGCAACAGACCAAGCTGTTGTTTGATTCGCTGCTTCTCACCCAGGGAGGTGGCTCTAAGGGAGGAGGTAGCTCTGGGAGTGATAATGCGCTGTATGACATAGCCAATAACATTTTCTCTAAGGTATGATGGAAATATCTTTTTATTTGTCCCTCTCCAAGAGTTGTAATGACATGCCATTTTTAACTGTTAAATTTTGTTTTAAGGGAGTGGGTGTACATTTGGATTGAGAAATATGTATATAGAATAAAATTGCAAAAGTTTTCCCATTTACGTCATAAATTTTAGAAGTAATAATAGCGTTTATTTTATCCCATCAGCTTCCAAATAATTTTGACATCGAAGTATCTCTCACGAAGTACCCAGTGCTCTACAAGGAGAGTATGAACACTGTGCTTGTCCAAGAAATGGAGCGCTACAACACGTATGAGCAAACACACATAGAATGTGAAGTAAAGTCAAACACCTCATCTGACCTGTGTTTCCTTCTCAGGCTTTGTAGTACCATCCGGGTGAGTCTTCAGAACCTGCTAAAGGCCCTCAAGGGTTTAGTGGTGATGGATGCAGAGCTGGAGGGAATTGCAAATAGTTTGGCAGTGGGCAAGGTTCCAGAGCAATGGGCCAAACGCTCGTACCCAAGCCTCAAGCCCCTGGGCAGCTACGTTAATGACTTTCTCGCAAGGCTCAAGTTTTTGCAGGTGAGTCACAATTGTCTTGAAATGAGAATATCCAATCCATTCTCATATGAATTCTATATTCCTATAGGACTGGTTCAACACTGGTAAACCCAGTGTGTTCTGGCTGTCAGGATTCTTCTTCACCCAGGCCTTCCTAACGGGAGCAATGCAGAACTACGCCAGAAAATACAATGTTCCAATTGATCTGTTGGGCTTTGACTTTGAGGTGAACACACATTTTTTTTCTCCACAATCCAACAGTCAGTTATGATCTTAAATACTTATAACATACTCTTTCGAGCCATTCCATGTATGATGTTGTAATTTGATCCTTCAGGTTTTACCAGTTGCTCAGTCAGACACGCCTCCAGAAGATGGTGTCTACATTAATGGATTGTTTCTTGATGGAGCTCGATGGGACAAAAAAAGGTAGAGGGAACCACAGAAGGGTCTTTTACAACAATGAGCATTATTTGAAGTACAGGACAACCTCTTGAAAAGCAGCCTAAAAATCAAATTGTGCTGTCTCTCTCATCAGTGGAGTTTTAGTGGAGCAGTATCCCAAAATCCTATTTGACACGATGCCAATTATCTGGATAAAACCCAGTACGTATGCATTTGGATGTACAATAAACAGACATTTTCTGTTTTTATGCCCCCATGAACTTAACCTTTCTTACTTCATTTCATTGTTGTCAGTCATTATATTTTCTTTTCCTCGTTTTCTCCACCATGCAGCAAAAGACATCCCAGATGAGTCTGCCAATCGCTACATTTCTCCTCTCTACAAGACAAGCAAGAGGAGGGGCACCCTGTCTACAACAGGACATTCCACCAATTTTGTCATTCCGGTGTTGTTGCCCACCACCAAGCGCCCTCAACACTGGATCAAGCGTGGTGTGGCGCTACTCTGTCAGCTTGATGGCTGAAAGGATCATCGGCTGTCACAGATGATTTGTTCAGACTTTAAATACAGTACAAATAAAGCATATATGAGTATGTGAGTAACTATATAAGTGCAAGCACACAAACATCAAATCAATGCTTTCTAATACAGCATTCATTTTAAAATAAAAGTATGACCAAACTTAACATAACTTGTTTTTGTTTAACCAAACTGGTGTTACTTGTTATGATGCAAATACAGTAAACCTAGGATATTTCGGTTGACAAAATATAGATGAGCAATGGTAACAAATATTCAGAGGTGGGCAATCGGTCACTGAAGGACCCCCATTTTTCTGATGATTGATGACTGACAGGACACTTTTAAAAATTGACGGACTAAGCACTGACGGAAGTGGATTTTCATAAGTCAGAGTAATCATCAGTAACCGGGTCAAGAACCAACAGACCTCTCAGCAGAGGTGGGCATTTTACCTTTTTGTCAAGCCTGAGCAAATAGTAATCGCCTATCAGTCTATCATTTTAAATGCGCTTCCATCAACCAACGGGAATCAAATAAAGAATACATCCTTATGTCCATGTGGACAGTCGTAGTGTCCGGAGTCGTTACTGCAAGTTCCATAGCAGTAGTGTTTACTCTGCATGTTTTTTTTCTGAGATAAACGGGCAGAAAACAAGAGTGGAGGGGGGTTGGCGTTACTGTTTTGACTGGTTGTTCCTCTTTTATGCTTTGGTCCTTTTATTATGACACATTATTCAGTGGGTACCTCACCTTCAGTGAAGCACCTCATTAAAAACCAAATACCTAAAAGTACTGCAAACTACATTTCACATAAGTTGCCACACTTTGACAGACCATTTGACCATAAATAAATTACAGCTTACTCAACTGTCTGTGGTCAGCCTAGGTAAAATGTATTCGACCTTTTTCCTTAATTGGTAGGATGGTAGGATGCAACCATTTTCTTATTCGGGGCAGAGTAAGAGTGAATTCTAGACTGGTGATTAAATTGGTTATACACATTATGATACTTGGAGAGCCAAGTATGTTTTTAGGTGGTACTTAGTGGTAACATTTCGAGAACCACAGGTATGGAAGATGGATAGATGGACGGGTCATGTCCATTAAATACACTTTTAATCATATGGGAAATGACAATGCCATGCAACTTGGTACAATAAATTGTAACTGAAACATTTATGACATGACTGAACACACTGTCTCTATACTGCCCCTGTTGTACACATCAAACTCTTTGTAACGTAGGTACTCTTTCAGTCTGGGCGGAAGCGGGAGGTAGCTGATGAAAACAGATGCTTTCAAACGTAGTCGATCAAGGTGCTCTCGAATCTGCAGCCGGCATAGGTGCTTTAAGCTTCGCGCATTTCCTGGGAAACAACCAAATCACATCAGGAAGTTCGTCTGAACTCAACAACACATAAAATGACTGAGGAGGTAACAAGAAAGTGCAAACTTTGGATGTGGCAGATCTGCGCCCATTGCTTCTGCTCCTGTAAGGCTTCCCTCAGTTTGTCGCAGAAGGAGACATGGTTGGTGTAGTCGAGCATGATTCGCACCACCTGAGCAGATAAGTGCTTGAGCCAGGACACTGTTATCACCTCACAGAACTACAGGGGGGGGAAGATATCAAGTCGCTAGCACAGAGACATCCTGAGAATGTGTTTCCTCTACATCTGCGGTCCCCAACCTTTTTTGTACTATAGACCAGTTTCGTGTAAAGTAATTCAGTGGTGCCTTGAGATCAAGTTTAATTTGTTCTGTGACCAGGTTCTTAACGCAAAATACTTGTATCTCAAATCATCGTTACCTGTTGAAATGAATGGAAATGCCATTAATCTGTTCCAGGCCCACTTTCCTCAAAAAACATTTTTTGTTTTTTAAATTGAGAAAAATAGCTCTCTATAATATTGTACTTTATAAAAACACACAGTAATGATGTAAATAAGTATAATTAAAAAGAATTAAACAGATTTATTATAGTCCATCAATTGAATGGACACTGGCTCCTCTTTCTGGTGCATGGAAGGCTCAGCTTCTGGGTCTCAGTTGCTTAATATGGCACTAGTATTAGTCCTTCTTTGCAGAGATAAAGAATGTATGTCAATGGAGATTTCAATTATTTGTTAGCATTAGCAGCAAGCTAACAGACCAAAAGCTAAACTATGTGGTTATTTTAAACATTCTACTAGTTTTATGCTTCATTTCACAATAAACTTCAGATATAAGTGGCAATAAAAAACTTGAAGCCTCTTTTTGAAGAATTGCTCACAATTTGCCAAACTTACTCGATTTGGTGGGGGAAGATATAGCTCTCAGTGTCAGCACCAGGTTGAGGTGCACGACGCGGTGTACCGAAAGGTCCTACCCTCCACGTTCAACCAAAGCATGCTAGGAAGTACGAGGCTTCACCATCGCTATAATCTACTTCATAAAGTGGATTTTACTTGGCGTGGCGGCGAGCAAATCTTCTATATTTTCGGCATAATTTGTACAGGCGGAAACACCTTTTCAAACGTGTATGCCGTACATCATTGATTTACGTTTATGTGACAGCAGCCATTCGGCAATAATAAGATTATATACAGATATGTAAGGGAAAATAAGACCTTCAAAGACATATGTTCTTTGACTAATTTTTGCTAGTTTCTGGGCTTAATTTTCTTATGTATCATATCAGGTGACTGAGACAAGTGGTTTGACATTCGTTAAGAGCCACAGGCATGACCCGATTTCCAACCTGAAACTCAACAAAATATTTATTTTGCTCAGTCTCTCGATGCAGCCCTGTTATGTTCCTGTTTTTGCTGTCCTCTGTTCACCTTTTTTAATGTCTCCATAGTCAAACATTTGAAATTGCTGGTGGGCGGAGCTTCTCTGTTGCTCATGTCAGCAAATAATAACAGAGGGCACTCTGTTATTCAAACGTTGTCACATTGGAAGGAAGATGCCTCAACATTGCCTCAGATTGATCATACATCATATGTGTTTCTAATTCTAATAAATGGACCGGTACTGGTCTGCTGCCCAGTGGTTGGGGACCGCTGCTTTCCACTATTTTTGACCCTTCTCACCACCATATCCTTAATGACTGATGTTGTCCAGGGAGCCAAGTCATGGTAACTGTCACCATAGGGACAGTCAAAGCAGCGCTTGACATCATAGCCGTGGTTCAGAATCATTCTCAGCATGACTTCATCTTTTAATGCATACTGCAGGGCTGAGGGAAAGTGGGTGGTGTTGACACGTGAGTAGTAGTTCACATTTGCACCAAACCTCAGCAAGGTATTGATGAGCTCATAGTTGCCCTGTCGCATTGCCACTTGTAAACAACTGATAGGATCCTGGTTCACCATTGCCCCCGCCTCGAGCAGCAGGCGAGTACACTGAAGATCATTGTTGGATACAGCAAAAAAAAGGGCAGACTTGCGTTCATCATCATAGTTGCGGCGCACCCTAGGGTGTAGCATTTGGTTTGGGTCAAAGTCAGCTTTGAGCAACAACTCCAAGCAATGTGCATGCCCTCCAGCTGCTGCAGAGTGAAGAGGACTCATCCCGCTCTCCTTAATTGCACACAGTTTAGTCACTGGGATGAGGCGCTGCAATGCCCTGTCAAAGAACAGGTGAGGTAAGAACAAAGCAGTGGGTTCAACTAAAAAGGGAACAGCACAGTGTTTCATTGTGGTAATTTCTCACAGTATGTGACCATGGTATGCCACACGGTGAATTGGCAGGTGGCCACTGTATAAAGGCAAGTTAGCATCTGCTCCGTAGTCCAACAGTATGGATATTACATCAGGGTTTCCTGACGCTGCTGCATCAAACAAGATACTGCCGTACTCCGATTCACACTCAACATTTGCTCCTGCAAAACAAATCATTTGCATTACAGTTGTACAAAACATATGATCAGTGTGGAAATGAATACAGGCAGTCCTCGAATTACGACGTACGCGACCTACGACGTTTCAACTTTACGACGCCCGTGCCTCTTCCTCTTCTCTTGTCCGCAGCACCATAGTGACTACGTTTACATGTAGTCAATATTCGGGTTGAGGTCAAAATTCCAATTTTGAAAATTCAGAATAACCCGTTTACATGAATGAGCAGACAGAGTTGCTACGGTAATTTGATTAACCCACTGTGACGGCGACACACAGCGACGTGACTCATATGGACGTAATTTCCGCGTTTTACTTTCAACTGTCATTTAAACACTTGATATTCATGTCACTCACCACAGGAATGAAGCATCCGGTTTCCTCCTCACTCCAAAAGTGCGCTTTTGTGCTGCATCTCTGAGCATGTTTACCTCTGCTTGTGTATTTACGGTGGTTGTGCGCCAAACACCGCACTTCCGCATACAAGTACTTCCTGTACTACAAAGACCAGTATTCCTTGCAGTTGAGTGTCTCGATCGTGTCTGTTTGCGTACCGGCAGTATTGTTGCCTTTTTCACCCTCCTTTCCTTCTTCTCCATCCACCGCTCAGCAGTAATTAGCAGTATATCATCTTATGTTTTTATTGTATTTATTATGTATTCTCATTTTTTCATAACAAGCATTTTGATGTAAATTTTGACTTTAACGGTGAAATCCAACATACGTGGAAAATCAGGTTACATCGCCAGTGTAGGAACGGAAGTTGTTCGTAAATTGAGGACTTCCTGTAATCCAAAACGTTAAATAGCCACTGAAAAAATAGGCATTAAATATATTTAAAATCTGCTAATATCCAATTCTGGTCACTTCAGCTAATCTTGTACCTTTCAGTAACAAGTGCTCCACCACATTGAGATGCCCATTTTGTGCAGCCAGAGCAAGTGGTGTTTTCTTTTTTATGTCACACGCATTTGGGTTGGCACCAGACTCAAGGAGCAGATAGACAAAGTTCTCCAGGCCAAGGAAGGCAGCCTCATGCAGCGCCGTCCTGCTTAGCGGGCCTAGCTGATCCACTTGAGCATCGTAGTAAAGCAATAGTGTTGCCAGGTCGTACTGGTCATTCAGAATAGCTGAGAAATAAAGAGCAACAGATAAATCAAAATGTGGGGAAATACACATGTAATATAGACAAACATGAGGGAACTACCTGCCATTAATGGGGAATCTTGCTCATCATCCTGTAGATTGGGGTTGCAGCCATTCTGTAAAAGGAATATGGTGTTGTGTCTACGGCCATAAAGTACAGCTAAAAACAATGGTGTCTCCCCCTTGAATGTGCGACACTGAGCAGCGCCAAAGGGTGAAACTGGAACCCAAACAACAGTTGACATCAGCACAGCAACTGTGTTGTCAAACATTAGTTATACATGAGTAAAAGCCAAAACGACTATACCAGAAAAGATGATCTCGAGTATGCGTTTACTCTCCTGCACTGCAGCTGCATGCAGAGGAATCCATCCATGCTCATTAACTCTGGACAGAGTCTCTGGTTGTTCCGTTAGCCGTTTAATTGCACCCTCATCACCTGTATGAAGACATTAATTACATGTAGGCATGGATGAAGAAAGAGCATACAAAGCATCCTCATCTTGTTTGACACACAAGTTTGATTATTACGTCAAGTGTACAGGGAAAATCTATCAAACTCAAGTGCAAAATATTTACGGAACTAACAGTATATCCTAAACGTTTGAAATACATCTATAATAAGGTATCAAATAGGTGCTGTTTGGGTGCCTATATTCACAATACAGGCACCCGATTGGTGTCCGCTGATAGTGTAGTGGTACACACGCCTGAGTTGTGTGCGGGCAGCGTGGGATCGATTCCCGCTCAGTGACAGTGTCTATGTGTGCCCTGCGACTGGCTGGCGACCAGTTCGGGGTGTAGTCTGCCTTCGCCCATTGACGGCTGGGATAGGCTCCAGCAACTCCCCGCGACCCTGTATAGGATAAGCGGTTTGGAAGATGACATGACATGGCACCCGATTGGCCGCGTAACATGAAATATCACACTGGCGAGTAAAATTATATTTTAAGAAAAACAACTCATTATTTCAACAAGACAAGGACGATAGCAAGTAACTTTTACCACACCATTCTGTGCGCCCCACCCCTTACCAAAATCACAATAAATCTGATTGACAGCATGCTGCGCCCAGCTAAGCTCATTTTCCAAAAGTGCTTCAGGAGCTGCACTGGCTGAAGAGGCCACGGGTTGGCCAGCCCCGGCTCACGAGCCGTGGGTTGGCCAGGCCTGGTCTTTAACCTGACATTGATGATTACTGTTTCATCTGATGCAGGTAAGTTTACTGCTTGATTCGTGTATTCTAAATTAGGCATGTTTTTGGTTCTAAAGTGCTATTTTTAGACCACGCCATGTTACATCATGAACCAGAAGACGGTCAACATAAGCATGCTCGCAGACGGCTCGGGGTGCAGCCACATTTTTTAAATGAACTAATTTAACGTCACATACCATAACTCTACACAGAAGAGATCTAATCCAAAACAGAGGTTTGGTGTTGGGGGGCAATTTGCCACTTTCTGTCAACTGAAAATGACATCACAGTTGCTCAGGGCTCGACCAATCACAGCTCACCTGTTTTCTGAAGCTGAGTTATGATTGATCATTATCTGAGCCCTGAGCAACTGTGAATGTCATTTTCAGTCGACAGCAAGTGGCAAAATGCACCCTCGTCCCCCCCGAGATGGACAGAAAGGGGTGGATTTTACTAAACTGCTTAACTCATATTTAATAAACACAATGGGAACATATTCCTGTCAAGAAAATGTTGGGGTTGACTTCCCTTTAATAAACACATTTTTTTATTGGGGAAGTCAACTTAAACATATTTTTTTCCTGAATATGTTCTATGCGGGCCCTAGTACACACTAGTTGAAATACTGTACTGCATTCGGATTAATATTGTGTTTGTGGAATATAAATTAAGCAGCAAAATGCACCCACCTTCAACCATTCTGTTGACTGAAAATGACATCGAAGTTGCTCAGGGCTCAGATAACGACCAATCACGGCTCAACTGTTTTCTGAAACTGAGCCATGATTGATCATTAACTGAGATCTGATCAACTTCGATGTCATCTTCAGTTGACAGAAGTGGCAAAATGGCCGCCCCCTGAGCTAGCTAAAAACAGGTGGATTTCTCATATTCCTTAAACGCAATATTGATCAGAATGTCGTGTTTAGACTAGTGGGCCTGCATAGAACATATTCTGGAAAAAAAATGTGATGAAATGTGCAAGAGTTAACAGCATCTTACCCTCTGCAATCGCTTTGAATACATCATCAGGGTCTTTGGTAGCTGTCAGATGACTACAGCAAGACAAGTAGTGAGGCAAGTAAAATAATAGATGGTACACAGTGAAGTTAATGTTGTGTTAACAGTCACCTTGGATTCAGTCCCTTGAGCTTTCTGTATTCAATTAGACTTTTCTCGATTATAGATTGGATTGTTTCATCTTCATCAGAGTCATCTTCAGGTTGAAAAATGTCATCTTTTGCTTCTGTGTTCATCTCTTTGTCCAGGAAGAGTCAGTGTTTAATTGGTAAGACACAACGTTCAGATACACACTAGGGTTGACAACCCCCTGTAAAATAAAAAAGGGACACCTCATTGGTAGAGACGGCCCACCCGACTGCCTTCAACCTTTTTTTTTTGTGGGTGACATTTTTTTTAACTATTTAAACCCGATTTGGCGGCCCAGTGGAAAACTGGTTGGCACGTCCACCTCACAAGGCAGAGGTTGTGGGTTTGAATCCGGCCCTGGCCTTCGTGTGGAGTTTATGTTCTCCCCATGCCTGCGTGGGTTTTCTATGTGTACTGTACTGCGGTTCCCTCCCACATTCCAAAAGCATGCATGGTAGATTGATTGAATGCTCTAAATTGTCCCTCGGTATGATTGGGAGTGTGAATGGTTGTTTATTCGTGTGTGCTCTGCGATTGGCTGGCAAGCAGGTCAGGGTGTACCCTGCCTACTGCCCGAAGACAGCTCGCTTAGGCTGCAGCACACCCACGACCCTTGTGAGGATAAGCGGTTTGGATAATGGATGGATGGAGGAACACATGAAAATGTTATTATCCCGAAATGTACTTTGATACAAACCAACAAAATTAACTTATCAAAATAAATATCTCTCAAACACAAACCTTTTTTCTGCTTAACTTAAAACTGTATAAATTAATATAATACAGTAAATAAGCAGAACATTCATAACTTATGAACAGCCCAATGCCACATTATGTGGAGACAGCCTATTTTTTCCCATTTATTTTTCTTCTGAGATCTTGCTGCAGCAAGGAGCAGTTTGTCTTTGACTACTGCAGAGTAACAGTTTGAGCAAGACATGTCATAGTGGAGGCTCACAATGAGCTCACCATTAATCAGTTCAGCAGAGCATTTGTTTCGCACATTTGTCCACTTAATCTTCATAAAAGAGAAAAAGAATGGAAAAAAGTTTTTACTGTATATATTTATAAAGTAGCATATCAACTGCCTGTACAGTAAAAATTATGCATATGTTTGAACTTGAAATAAATTTAAGGCTGTGTGTATTATTTATCTATTATTACTTGTATTGTAAACTTTTGTGCATTATCTACTAAACGTACTTATCAAACAATTGTAGTATTTATTGCACCCAAAAATTATGTTTGTCCATATAATGCTGACATTCATTGCGCAAACCTTGATCAGAGGGTTAAAAACAATAATTCTTTACATACCATATCTATCTCTGGCATTACCTGGTGGACCCTAAATTTGTCTAGGATTCCCCTAGTTTTGTTGTGCCTTGTATTCCGTCTGTGTCCACTACTGAAAGCACTTTGCTGGAGGTCAGTCAGTCCCCCATGGAAGTCCGCTATGGAAATGTTGCGCCTGCAGACAGTGCAATGCGCTTGATTATTTTTTCACACTTGACCTATGCGTTTTCTGCTTTCCAGTCCTCTGTGTATTTTTGCAACCATTTCTGTTTTTTTTTTTTTTTACCCGGAAGAGTACGGCTGCTGCTAATCGTATTGCTACTCGCCAGTGTGTCACAGTCATTCATGCAGCTTGTTGCTTTCCGCTATTTACTTTGGCAAAGCAACAGTACCTTGACCAATAACATATGTGGATTCTGTATCGTCATACTCGTGTATGAATGTGCTGTCAGCTCATTGGTCACAGACCAGGGGATGTTCTAGGATCGTTACCATAAGTTGTCAAATCATATTTAAATGGCTGCCAAGTCTAAAGCAAAGCTTCTAGATCCATTTAAAGCGGAAGTCAACCCAAACATATTTTTTTCAAGAATATGTTCCCAGCCGGCCCACTAGTTGAAACACAGCATTCTGATTAATTTTGCATTTGTGGAATATAAGTTAAGGAGCAAAATGCACTCGTTTTTAGCCATCTCTGGGGGCGGCCATTTTGTCTTCTGTCGACTGAAAATGACTTCATAACTTCTCACAACAACCAATCACGGCTGACCTTTCTTCTGAATCTGAGCCATGACTGGTCGTTGTGATGTCATTTTCAGTCGACAGAAGACAAAATGGCCGCCCCCAGAGATGGCTAAAAACGAGTGGTTAACACTTATTCCACAAACGCAATATTTATCAGAATTCCCCATTTCAACTAGTTGGCTTGCATAGAAGATTTTCTTGTGTTGACTTCCGCTTTAAGAGAACTGTTGTTCATTCATTCCATTGACATTTGACTGGCTTTTGTTTTTGTCTCTCACAATACGAGACTAACGTTACAACTCAATAACGTACGTGTACTTAGTACTTAAATGTCTAAATACAGGACGATTCCGTTTTTCAAGGGACGGTTGGCAACCCTACCTTACAGAGATCCCATCACCAAACTGGGGATTACTGTACTCAAATGCCAAAATAGGGTATTGCCGCTCTCAAATCTGTTTCCTGTTGTTGGAATAGATGTCTACATGCATTCTAAAAACAGTTGGCTTAAAAAATAACACAATTTTGGGTCAAAAAAGGACCGATCCACTACTTGGGTCAATTTGACCCAACTTTCGGTGTTGTTTTTGCAGAAAACAACCCCAAAAATTGGTTAATTTTGTACAAAACAACACAAAAAATTGGCCTGTTTTGTACAAAACAACACAAGAACGTGGGTCAAATTGGCACAATTAGTGCATCTGTCCATTTTTTACCCAGAATTGTGTTATATTCAACCCAACAGTTTTTAGAGTGTGCATGGCATATCACCAAAACATTCAAAACCATTAGGAAAAGTTGGCTAAAATGCACAGATGTTCCATTTCATGAGTTCATCATCAGTTAACTCTAACTTCAGGGGTCTGTATCACAAAGCAGGTTTTGTGAAAATCGAGTCTGTTAACCCTGAAATGAGGGACATTCACGGTTAACAGACTGAGTTTTCACTAAACCTGCTTTGTCAAATGAGGCCAAGACCACTTGAGAGCAGATCTTATGCAAAGAAGGAAGCATGACTCACTCGGGTAAATTCATGCATAACATGCAATTGATTGATTTTAAAAAAATAAAATAAAAATCACCCAAACCTTTTACAAGCTACAGTGAAATATGAACACATTAAAAAAATCAATACTAATCAAACTGGCAACATTAACATTCCATGGTCGATAGCGATAATTATCAGGGTGTTCTGACGTTCATTTTGTGGTGTTTACCTTCAGTCGAATGCCTGTTCTCCTTCTGGGGCTTTAACAGCAGTGTAGTTGGACACCCTTGGACTCACACACTACAGCTATTTATAGCTCTTCAACTATAAATAACGGATGGTGCCTACCATGTAGATTGCACCTAGTTTTGATCCATTGCTGAGGTCATAGCTCAGATCAGTTGGTACAATTTTAATCAAACACCAGAATTCCAGCGATCAATACTGTCAGTGCTCAAAGGTGTTTTAGGTCAAAGGTCACATTCTAGTCACGGTGAACACAGTCTATTGTACAAGATAAAGGACAAATGTGCCAAATGGGAGAAAAACGTCAGAGAAACCGGTGCCTGAAAATGATCTGATCTGATAACAAAACAATGTTTCCTTAACCTTGCTGATAATTCAAAAAACAGCACTTACTCAAAAGACTTGCACCACAAATCATAGTTCCCCTTTGAAATGAATGTAAATGCCATTAACCCATCTGACCCCCAGAAATAAGACTATTTTAATATGAAAGCCCTCTGCACTTGTATTGCTTTAAAAACGTACAATAAAAACTTATGAAATGTAAAGAATTCAACAGTTTGCTCATCATAATCTTGCTATCCTCCTTCTGGTGTACACGCCTTGGCCACCATGGGGAAGTATAATACAGACATCAATCATAAACATATGAAAAAAACGTCACAGTAAGCCGCACTACAGTATTTGTAATTTCTTGCAAATGCTAAAGAATATGTAGTATACCTGTGAGTAGGGCTGAACGATTTTAGGAAAAAATGGTATTGCCATTTTTCTGACGATATTGCAATTTCGATTATATTTGCGATTTTCTTGAAACCAAGCTTTAGTGCAATAGTCACAATGTACAGTAACATTTACAAATGACAGACAAGACAGCAAATTACATCATCTAATCAAATACATTAAAACTATTACCGGTACTTTAATAATGCAAGGACACGAAAAGAGGTTTTGTGAGGGAGGCACTCCTTTCCCAAGGTTTTCAAAATAGTTAAAGTAAACCAAGACCTACTATCCTACTTGCTGTGATGTATAAATAGGCAATAATGTGTAATAGTGTATACAATAATATATATTTTTAATGAAAAAAGCTGCAAAAGAAATTACTTATGGGAGTATCGGTGACAGCGGGAGCATGACGTGGACACTTTTTTTTTTTTTTTTTTTTTTTTTTAAACCAGTTCGGAGTGTTTTCATGGTTGTGAGGTAGAGGATCCAAATGCAGGGAGGCGGGAGTAGCACAGCTTACTGAACAAAATTATTTATTAACAAAAAAACTGCATAAACAAGGTCCTGAAAAATCCAAAACTCAAAGTAACAAAGAAACACTAGGAAACAATACAACATGACAGTGACAACAATCCGACAAAGACTGACAGAAACCAGGGAACTAAGTACAAGTAAGCTGACGAGTTAACATGGAACACCTGGACAAAACAAGTGGTTGCAGGGAGCTGATTGGTTAACACAAGGGACCAAGATAACAAGAACAGGTGGATACAAAACCTAACGAGGAAGACAAGACATGCGGAAACAAAACCAAATGTAATCTAAACAAAAACAGAATCATGACAAGTGTGACCTGTCCACAGAAGCATACCCTTGATTGGTGAGCATCGGGGATAAAAGCCTTTTTAAAAAAAACGCAGCTTTGACAATCTTGAAATCGCGTTGTCTGGCTGAAATCGTGATTTTGGTCTCAAAACGATGAATTGTTCAGCCCTACCTGTGAGTATTGTTATATTGTCGGTCTACATGTGTTGCTACACTGTTTGTGTGAAAATATATGTAGCTAATCAAACCCTATACAAAACCAAAACCAAATTATATGCACATACTGTATCTTGTCTTTTTGATATGATTAAAATAAATAATCCAAACTGGTCTCTGACACTCTCAGTCATCAAGCTGACAGAGTAACGCCACGCCTCGCTTGATCCAGTGTTGAGTGCGCTTGGCTGTGGGCAACAACATTGGAACAACAAAATTGGTGGAATGTCCCGTTGTAGAGAGGGTGCCCCTCCTCTCGCTGGTCTTGTAGAGAGGAGAAACGTAGCGACTGTCAGATTCATCCGGGATGTCTTTTGCTGCATGAGGGGAAAGAGAATAAAAGAAATTAAGACAACATGGAGACAACGTAACAATCATAGCGAGAGAAAGAAAAATTTGGTTTAAAGGAGAAGTCAACCTAAAAATTTTTTTTGAAGAATATGTTCTATGCAGGTCCACGAGTTGAAACCAGGCATTCTGATAAATATTGCGTTTGTGGAATAAGAGTTTTAATACACCCGTTTTTAGCCATCTCCTGGGGGCGACCATTCTGTCGACTGAAAATGACATCACAACTGCTCAGGGCTAAGGTAACGACCAATCACGGCTCGCCTGTTTTCTGAAGCTGAGTCACGATTGGTCGTTACCTGAGCCCTGAGGAACTGTGATGTCATCTTCAGTTGACCGGAGTGACAAAATGGCCGCCCCCTGAGATGACTAAAAATGAGTGGATTTAGCTGCTTAACGCATATTCCACAAACGCACTATTAATCAGATTTCTGTGTTTCAACAAGTGGGCCTGCAAAGGACATATTCTTGAAAAAAATATATGTTTGGGTTGACTTGGCTTTAAGTTGAGATCGTGCAGTCATGACAACACAAGTGGTTGTGATGCTAGTGTACTCAATGCATGTAAATGCATACTTACTCGGTTTTATCCAGATAATAGGCACCGTGTCAAATAGGATTTTGGGATATTGTTCCACTAAAACTCCACTGAAGATAGAAATAACACAATACATCAAGTGGTCGTCCAAATAATGCTCATTATTGTAAAAGACCACTTTGTGGTCTCCTCTACCTTTCTTTGTCCCATCGAGCTCCATCAAGAAACAATCCATTAATGTAGACACCATCTTCTGGAGGCGTGTCTGACTGATCAACTGGTAGAACCTGAAGGATCAAATCACATCACACATGGAATAGCTCAAAGGAGTCTGTTATAAGTATTAAAGATCATAATTGACTGTTGGATTGTGGAGAAAAAAAATGTGTGTTGACCTCAAAGTCAAAGCCCAACAGATCAATTGGAACATTGTATTTCCTGGCGTAGTTCTGCGTTGCTCCCGTTAGGAAGGCCTGGGTGAAGAAGAATCCTGACAGCCAGAACACACTGGGTTTACCAGTGTTGAACCAGTCCTATGGGCACATATAATTCATATGAGAATGGATTGGATATTCTCATGTCAAGACAATTGTGACTCACCTGCAAAAACTTGAGCCTTGCGAGAAAGTCATTAACGTAGCTGCCCAGGGGCTTGAGGCTCGGGTACGAGCGTTTGGCCCATTGCTCTGGAACCTTGCCCACTGCCAAACTATTTGCAATTCCCTCCAGCTCTGCATCCATCACCACTAAACCCTTGAGGGCCTTTAGTAGGTTCTGAAGACTCACCCGGATGGTACTACAAAGCCTGAGAAGGAAACACAGGTCAGATGAGGTGTTTGACTTTACTTCAAATTCTATGTGTGTTTGCTCTTACGTGTTGTAGCGCTCCATTTCTTGGACAAGTACAGTGTTCATACTCTCCTTGTAGAGCACTGGGTACTTCGAGAGAGACACTTCGATGTCAAAATTATTTGGAAGCTGATGAGATTAAATAAACGCTATTATTACTTCTAAAATGTGTGACGTATATGGGAAAACCTGCGCAATTGTATTCTATATGCATAGTTCTCAATCCAAATGTACACCCATTCCCTTAAAACCAAATTTTGCAGTTAATAATGGCATGTTATTGCAACTCTTGGAGAGGGACAAATGAAAAGATATTTCCATCATACCTTAGAGAGGATGTCATTGGCTATGTCATACAGCGCATTGTCACTCCCAGAGCTACCTCCTCCCTTAGAGGCACCTCCCTGGGTGAGAAGCAGCGAATCAAACAACAACTTGGTCTGTTGCAGGTCCTTCGAAATGTCCACATTTTCGTGCATCCCAAATATTTCTGGGTGTTGGCTGACTGGAAGCTCCTGATACGGCGTAAAGATATTGTCACGCTGTTTGAAAGGCTCGCAAACTCAAACCAACCACTCACACTACTGACTACATGTAGTATGATGTAACACTTTACCTTGATAAATCGCAGGTAGTCATCATAGGAAGATTTAGGCGGGGCAACATAGTCACCGCTTGGAGAGAAAGGATAAGAAGGTTTATCCACAACATCCCTGTTGTAGAAGTCAGCCAACATGGTGTTCAGGAGGCGCCGATCCCAGTTGTCAGTTACGCGGCCTCCATAGTTGCACTCTCCGGTCAAGTAAGTTATGGCCTCGAAGGGCACCTCATCATATTGATTGATGAACAACTGCAGAGAAAGACAGAGGACGTGCCTTGGGATGCATGTGACAGGAACAATTTTATGAGTGGGAATGATTACCTGGAGCTGTCTGATACTTATGTGAAGGTCAGTCTCATTGAAGCCATATGGAATATTCCAGCCGAGTGGGCCAAACTTCCTTCTCTCCTGAACAAGCGCGTGGAAGAAGCACAGGCCATATAGGAGCTTTTCCCAGACCTAAGAGCCGATACAGTTGAACTGGTTTAAGAAATGAACCTGTGTTTACTGCAATGTGGCCAACCCGTTTAATCAGCACCCCCTAGCTCACCAGTTCTTTATTTGTGCAATTATTGAAGAAGTTTTGGTCACAAACAGGATCTGACATGTACGATTGCAGTATGTTTAATCGCAGTCCTGTTGGGGGCTCGTTTGTCATTTTTACTCCATTCTGCAGAAGGGTCACTGGAAACTGGTTTCAGAGAGGAGGCAGCCTCAGGGCTCGAACTAGATAAAACCAAATTGCTGTACAGTTTGGCATACTGCAAAGTTACCTTGGGCGAAGGGTAACTTGTGAGCCAAAGTCGGAAGTCTTCGTGGCATGTTGCAGGACTAAAGTCCTCACAGATCTTCTCCAGGGTAGACATCCAAGACACAGCCAGATGACAATTCTGCAAACACACCCACGTCCCATTCTGCATGGCTGTAGATATCATTTTGGAAGCAATGGGTCCTTGGCCCTGCCCCAGGGAAATGGACTGGAAATTGTTCCCACCCATGTCCTTGTCAGCTGCAAACTTCAGTAAACCTGTGAAGCGTGAATGTATCATGAATCTTTGAGTGTCAGTGCTACATAAAGTTTCATAAATAAACTGCAGAACCTACTAGCCATGGGATCAGCACCAGGAGAAAGCACAAACACCAGCGGGATGGTGGCGTTAGAGTCCATGTAGCTCTTGCTTAGGTCAAAGGGAGGCGGCTGAACAAAATTTTTCCCCAGCTTGATTATTACATATTTGTTTACAGCTGGCACAATCTTGTCAGGCCTGAGACAGCGGACAATGATCATCTTCTGGAGTTCATTGAGTTTATCATCCCAGGGTGAGGGCAAAGGAACATTGCTAGGCTCTTTGCTGTCAAAAACAGGCCTGAAAAGTTCTGGGCCTGCAATGAAAGCATCTCTGTGGAGTAAACACAATTAAGGTGCAACAATTTAAAAACTGTTTAATACTATCCTTACTCTACAGCCAAAATAAATCACAACAATGAAATAAATATTGAATTATTTTCTCACTTCAGTCCTTTTAAGTCAGGAAGCTCATTGGCTCTACAAATCTCATCCCAGCTCTTATCTTGTAGCCAGCTAGGATCAGGATTAGCAAGGGTGTTCTGCAGGCCCACGCCTCCCGTCATCAAGAAGATCAAGTCAGCGTACTCAATCTCACTTTTTGCTCTGATGGACATGTCAGTATTTGTTTTATTTACACCAGGCAGAAGAATGATCCAAACAAGTCATTTCTCATCCCGAAATGGTTTGTGACACTCACAGAAGCAGATTGCAGCAGAGGATGAAGGAGAAGAGAAGTTTATCCTTCTCAAACAGAGAGCGACAGACATTGCAGAACAAGTTATAGGTGAAGTGATCGACCAGGTACATGACCCTTTTTTCCAGGATCTTCGACTTTTTACTACATAAAAACAGGAAAGGCTTTTCACAGAACACTCCAGTTGCTTGGTGTCAGGTAATCAACTGAAAACCTAAAACTTGTGTCTTCATCCACCACTAATGAGACCTGAAGTACACTGTATATCAATTTATGATCCCATGCAAGCATTATGAAATTTCAGCAATAGCTGGCAATATAAAAAAGGCTCATAAATGTCATGATACTGTGTGATCCCATGGCACCCTTTCCAGAGAAAGATTGTGTGCATCACTCACCTGTCTTGGATAGAGTTTATGTAGAGGTTGACAAACCAGCTGAGAGAGTACTGGTACATTGGGTCTATGTTGGTCAGGTCAGCAATGGTGAAGAACAGGACGGACGAATGCTTGGCAATAGCTCTGTAACACTCTCGAGACTCGGCTATCATGATCTCAGTCTCCTCTGCGATCTGGAGAATTCATTGAGACATTGCAGTCAAAGAAGAAATCCATCACATCAGTAACACAGATCACTCATGTTGAAAATAGTACATGCCTTTTGTTTCTTTGTAATCTCATTGGACATGATCTTTGCAGAGTCTAGGACCTGAATAGCACTCTCATCCTCTAGAATATTTCCCTCTGAGGACGAAAGAGTCTCAAGGATCTTGTCCTCAGTTTCCTTTAGTTGCCTGTTATTTGCAGCAGACTGTAAAATGAGTGCATTTCTCTCCTCTTCGAGCTCTGGCCTGCAAGGCAGATGTAGAAGAAGAAAGCTTTGATGAAGAGACCCAAGAATTTGAGTGGAGCCTCGGTAAAAAATGTAGTACGGTACCTTTCCTTGGCAACTACAATCCCCAGCAGCTGGTCCTCTAAGCCCTCTGGGGTGATCATGAAGTTGAGCAAAGACACCTTGGTGGCCAGTTCTGGTAGATAATGAGGGTTCCTCAGCTTTGTGGTGATGTAGAACCGGAATTCGGGGGAGTACTCAACCACACTCTCCCCCAGTTTTATACATTCCACACCACCTAGGTGAAACAAGCATGACATCAATTATGGTTTTTACATTGTTTTCAATCTCAGGTGCCATTTTTGCAGCCGTGTGACAATTTTGGCACCTTGTTTGAAGGTTTGCTTGAGAAGAAGAGGTTCCAGCGAGGGGTCCAACTCTTCTCCTACATTTTCCAGCAGCAAGGGGCTGCCAAACTGAATACAGTTTTCCAAAGTTCTCATGTAGTCATCATCCGTTAATTTGATAATGTGTAACTTGTTTCCTTTTTCAGAATTTTTCACCCACTTGTTGGCCTGACCCTGGGGGTCTATCATCAGAGGCCTGAAAGAGCAGGGATACATGAGGACAGTCCTGAGTCTGAATTATTAAATGTTTCACAACACTATAACGGCAGAAAAAGAATATGTGTAGTCTTCCTTCTGACTGGCTTTGTAATTGACTCAAGATAGAAGTGCTGTGCAATGCAGCCATTGCATTACCATACTTTGTATAAAGGCTTCTCACCATCGACGTGAATTACTGGTAATGACACCATTGTCAATCGAGAAAGAGTCAGTGGGAAGGCCGGCGATATTCCATGCCCTAATCTTAATGGGATCGCCCAGTGTCTTACTGAGAGAGAAGTCATCTGATGATGGAATGCTCTTAGACTAGAGAAATGCAATGATGAGGACAACCATACATGTCAGAAATAAAAGTGAAAGACTTTGTGTGTCAATCAAGGAATTAAGACCTACTTGACACAATTTGATCCATTGAGTGGTGCAGTCCTGCCTGAAGCTGGCAGTGAAAGCGCCCAGGTAGGCCATGACACCAGCAGAGATGAGGACATCACCGGTAAGGTTGTCGTATGTGCTCTGCAGATCTTCAGCAGCCTTGGACCATCTATGGAAAAACATATTTACTTACCTACTGCCATTGTTATAATTCTACTCATAAAATAAAATGTTGAGCCATTCATCACCTTGTTTTCTCCCCACCCAGACCACCGATGAGTTTCTCAGCTCTTTCCAACTTCTGTTGACACAAATCCCTCTGGGCTTCCAGCTTGGCCTTCTCCTCTGTCTTTTCCTGAGATATTCTTTGCAGGTCAGCCAAACGATCCATAACCTCCTTTAGTTGGGCTCTCTTCTCTGATAGTGTGGCCATGGCAGCAGCCAAGGTCGCCTGAGCCTCTGCTTGTTTGGCCTTTTTGGGAGCCACAATCTAAAAGCACAGAGTTGAGTCTACCTTAATGCACAAGTGCATGTCATTTTTGAGAGCAAAAGAAACTAAGTCCCACCTTCACCACCCTGTCGTAGGACTCCATTGCTTTGATCCACTTGCAAAGGCCTTCCGCTGCTGAGGAGGCTTTTGCCACCTTAGCAGGGCTGAAGTCAGGATTAGTCATGTAGGTAGCGCGGATTTTTTGCATAGATTCCTCCTGTAATAAAGAGAGAGCAGAGATATATATATTGAAATGTTCTTCTTAATGCACTGAGAATCACGATTGACAGTATAGACACTCACAGGAATATTGTCTTTGTCGTATTCTTTCAGATCCCTTAAAAAGTTCATGTCACCTAATAGTTTCTTACTTGGACCCCAGTAGTCCAAAATCTAGGAAATTAAGAAAAGGTAAAGGTAAAACAAATGCCATGATTTCATGCCATTGACGCTTCTGCCATGCAAATGCAGTTTTTTTTTGTTTGTTTTTTTAAGTGATCTTTTAAAAGGATAAACCTTTTTTCCGGACCCAGCAGGATCTGCCACCTTGTCTGGAGGCAATCCTTTCATTACACACACGGCTGACATCACCAGCTTTACTCCATCAGGAGGGTTTTTCATGGACTTTACAACAGTTATGTCAGCAGGCTACAATCAAGAAGGTAACTGAACATCAGCGAAAAGGTCACATGCAAGGCTAATGTTGGCTTAGTTAGGGGTGTTCTCACCTTTAAGGTGTTCAAAGCGGCAGTTGCTTCCTCCAGGGCAGGGATGGCCTCTGCCAATTCACTATCACACTCATCCTTCAGAGCTTGAGCCTCAGCAGCTTGAACAGCTGTGGCCTCCTCTTCAACACTTACAAGTTTACTTGTTGCTTCCACTTCCACAGACTCCACTGCAATCACCTACAGGTCATCACAGTACACTTTGCATGTTTTTTTTGTAGATTTTTACGGGTTATAATATGCAATATTGATTTGTTGCTGCTCAATGTCTCTACCTTCATCATTTTTTCATTTTCTATCTGTGCCAATTCCAGTTTGGGCTGTAACTCAACCAGCTCCAGTTTCATCTCACCAACCTTACGGAACATAGTGTTAAAGGGGACATACCATAGGTTGTTAATAGTTTTGTTATAAACTGAGTTTTGTAGTGCCTCCTCACCCATCAGGCATAAAACCAAAAAAGTCACCCTTTTGTTATTTATTTCTGAAAAATTATCTTTGAACAGGCCACACTGAATTACAACATCACAATTTAGTTAATTTACATAACTTTATTTTGAACTTGCAATGTTGGAGGAAAAAATGTTCAATCTCATAATCTCTCATTTAAAAAAACAACAACTTTGACACCATTAAATATTTAAATCGGGAAAAGGAATCTAATCAAATTGTAACATAATGCATACCTGAGATTCAGCAAAGGCTAGTTTTTCCAGACCATTGGTGTATCTCCTCTTTGCCTTCATGACGGCATCTCTTTTCTTAGTGAGGAGCTGACTGAAAGCTGCCATGAGCTCCAAATAGGATGTAGGTGTAACATAATTATGACGACCTAGCTCAGCAAGGAATCTGCAAAGAAAAGAAAAGTGTAGACAGAAGCCAATTTATGTACTCTTACTTTTAGTTCTGTTTAGTGAGTCACACCTCATTGAAAGTTGGCTGGCAGAGGTGTGAAATGTTTTGCAGATGGGTATGACCTCCTTCCTCTCATTTTCTTTCATCTCCAGCGGCTGCAAAAAAGAGTTGGCTACCCGCTCAAGAGCCTCCTCCGGCCAAGGCTGTCAGGGTGCAGATAAAAATGTTTGCAACTTTTTAACACAAGCATGAAACCCCGTATATCCACAACCAATAATAAGCAACATATAAAGTACTTTATTTTCTCTTGGATCTGATCTGTTCTGTAAATGCAGTAAATATCTACTTTTTTAACATAATTAGGTGTGGGTTGTATAAAGGTGCGGCTTGCATATGTTTTTTTTTTCTTCATTATTTTCTTTAAAATAGAGTGTGTGCGGCTTATATAAAGGTGCGTCTTATAGTCCGTAATATACGGTAAGTATGTATTTTGAAAACTTTTTGTATACCATAACTTATTCATCAGCAAAAACTCAAATGTATAATACATATTTCATACCTGAAACCAGTTAATGGTGCAACAGTTAATAAGAGATGGAAACTGCCGCAGACGATTACGAAAGGCATCGCCAATAGGACTAAAGGCCACAACGATGTGCAGATTTTGCTTGCAGCGTGCCACAAAGTAGTTGAACAGAGTTAAAGAGCTTAACTCTTCACTCTTATTCTTCGCTTGGGCAATAGGACGTACTGTCTGGAAATGGGAAGAGAATATGCAGTGTGGATACAGATTTGAACTCCATACTTGTAATAGTTTAACAGGATAAAAGGCATAATAATGGAGTTGGTTCCTAACAACACACATTAACCCATACAGTGCTGTGAAAACATATTTGCACCCTTCTATTTAATTTTGTGTGCATATATATCACATATTTTCTGTACCCGTTATCAATCCAATCATATTTGTCCCTATGTAAAAAAGTAAGAGTCCCTCTTCCCCTTGTAAGATTATGAGTTAAATGTGAGTTAAATTTCACTGGCCACACGACCACCAGGCCTAATTACTGCCAGATTTGTTGAATAAAGAAATCAGAAATAGTACTGGGGTCACTGATGGTGTAGTGGTACACACGCCTGAGTTGTGTGCGGGCAGCGTGGGATCGGTTCCCGCTCAGTGACGATGTCTGTGTGTGTGCCCCGCGACTGGCTGGCGACCAGTACGGGGTGTAGTCTGCCTTCGCCCGTTGTCAGCTGGGATAGGCTCCAGCACCTCCCCGCAACCCTCTACGGGATAAGCGGTTTGGAAGATGACACAGAAATAGTACTGTATTTTTGTGACCATATTGCGCACTTACAATATTTTAATTCCCTCAAAAATCGACAGGGCACCTTTTTAATGCGGTGTGCCCTATGTATGGATGAATGTCAGCTTTTCAGTTTGTCATCTTTAATAAAAATTCCTTCCTATTACATCCGCATAGTCATTCTAGCAGGATGACTGCTAACATGTTTCGTCATACTGGAACTAGAACTACGGTACTTCCAGCTCATGTCAAAGAATAACGGGAAATGTCGTCCTACTAACTGGATAGATCTAAATGAAGGTTTAATCTTTTTTGCCGGCATATTTCCAATGTTAAAATGAATGTGGCACCATACCTGCGTGAGGTAAATGACACAGCCAGATACCAATAGCTGCTGGGACTGAGCAAAAAAGGTTGTATAATAGTGAGTGCATTGACTTGTTAACAGCTGTTGAACTGTCAACAAAGATAGCTTTAGCATTAGGCAAAGTATTAACGCAAACACTGGTCACCAGATTGGCTCGCGATGGTCAAACTTTTTCTGCCGTCTGTCATAGAATGCCCTCTAACCCCAGTGTGCTTGCAAGGCAAACAACAGCAAGCAAAAAACGTGACGCTACTCGATATTTTTCGACCGGTCTGAACCTAACATATAAAAGCACAAAATCTATCAAATACACATATGGTACAAATATATACTATATACTAGAATATACTATTTAACATCCAGTGCTTCACAAAAAGAATGCACCTTTTAACCTGGTGCGCCTTGTGTATGATTTTTTTTCCCCCAAATCAACCCGTTAATTGATAGTGTGCCTATTAAAGGTCAGGGTGCAAACATTTTTCGGAGTCTGTTAAAATTCATATTTTCATTTGTAATAGGTTTTATAATACATACAAGTCACTTCCTGCAAGTTTTCAACCACAGATCGATTAGAAAATAGGTTTTACTTACTTATTCCGAGTTTTTCCGAATCTCATAGAAGCTCGAGGAATCGTGGCTCTAGCCACCGGAAGTGACGTAGATATAGCTAAACCCAGAGCTGGGCACTTGACCCTTTTTTGCTCGTCCGGCCGTGACCCTCCACCCTTGACCTGGGTACCCTTCCGGCCTCGACCCCCCGCCCTTATTCATAAAAAATATCTCCCCCCGGGAAACTGTATGTCAACGCAACATGTGACATAATGGACCGATCAGAGCAGCAACAATTCCTGATGTGTGTGTGGCATGTGTTGCAGACCTGTCGCCAACAGCACAATGCGTAGATCATGTGAATCAATGCGGCAGTTGTCGCTCGCGCCCATGCGGGAGAAGAAAGAAGCCTAAAAAGAAGCCTTTCGCCGAGTAGGCTGAGATTAAATTTGGCCGCCTCGCGACCACGTCACACGCATGAAGGCCGATTAAAATCCACTTCCGGCCATGCTTAGTCCAGCCCTTTTTTAAAATTTGTCAGCCCCCAGCCCCCGCTCCAAAAATGGGCATCCGGCCGGGCCGGAGGGTCCGACAGGTCCGGCCCCGGGACGGACTGCCCAGCTCTGGCTAAACCGCTTGCTACACCATAGACTATACAATTTCCATGCGCTACAAACACAGAACATTCAATGGCGAGCGATGTTTTGGAATGAGAGGATTTTGAAACACACCTGCCTGACAGAAGGGGGCATTATTAGACCGTTCATAATTAGTAATTACTGAATCCTCCGGCTACTGTGACGTCACAACTTCGTAAAAAGCCGAGGATGAGGGGGCACGAGATTCAAACGGCAGACGACACATTCTGAATTGTATTTAGTGATTAAACTGCTGTCTGCCAACGACCTAATCACATTTTAATGACAGTTATGCATTGTAAAGGGGGTTCTAGAGGGCTACAGAATGCAGTGCGCCGAATGGCCAAATAAAATACGGTACCTGTCAGACAAACTAAAACAGGTAACAAGATCTCAAAAAGAAAGGCATCATGCCAGAATCCAAAGAAATTGAATAACAGTAACAATGAGAAAGTCTGGAAAAGGTTGCAAAGAAACTTCTAAGGCTTTGGAACTCCAGCAAACCTCAGTCAGAGCCATTGTCCACAAATCGAGAAAATTAGTAAGAGTGGTGAACCTTCCCACTAGTGGTCAGCCAACCAAATTTACTCCAAGCATGCGGCGCGGACACCTCCAGGAGGTCACAAAAGAATACAGAACAACATGCAAAAAACTGGAGGTCTCATTGGCCTCAGTTAAGGCAAGTGTTCATGAGTCCACTGTACGAATACGTTGCAAATACACTGTGCAAGTACTAATATTAATGTCATACCTCAATGATATCCTGTTTCTCATCCATAGCAAACATATTGGGCACCTCTCCTGTGTTCAGGACACTGTTTACATCTTCTAGAAAAGCCTCATCTTTGATCTGAGCATCAGTGAGCAAAAATACGATTCTTTTACCCTTCACCCCTGCATCCTTGAGCAGCTTCTGTAATGAGATGTTAAAAAGTGTTACATTGCAATCAGAGACCAAATGTCATAACACTTGTGATCTATGCAGATTACAAGTGCATCACTGACCTTGAGGTCATCTCTCCACTCAACCATGCCATAGCTCTTTGAGATCTCAGGCTGGAAAAGGCTCATCTGTGCGATGAACGTCGCCAAACGAGTGATGGACTGGCGCCCGCTGCCTCCCACTCCTACTAGTAGGGCATGTCCTCCTGGCTGCTTCAACACACGGCTTATACGGGACAGGTGCTCCAAGACATAGCTACATCAGAAACAATTTCTTACATATTCATTGAGATCACCGAGTTAATGCTATTCAGGTGTGCATTCATCAAACACAAAATCTTAAGAAAAGTTCACATTAAAAAACATAATGAATGCAGGTGTTATTAATACAATATACTGTACATCTCTCAGTACATTTAGTACTTAGTGTGCTACAATTGTGATTTACCGGAAGATGACGAGATACATGCGGCTCTTGTTCATCTGGTTGTATTCAACAAGACATGACTCTACAACCTCAGCAAAGCTTTCTACAGAGGGAACCTCAGCATAAAAGCGTTCATCAGCCTCAAGGTCGGGGTTCATGTAGTCGCCAAACAGCAGAGTCTGCATGTCTTGCTCGACCAACTGACAAATAAGAACATGCCAAATTAAAATTACATTCAAACTTATGTTTCATTTTGAAAGAAACATCAAAAATTTTGATCTGGAGCATAATAAATAAAGACAAGCCTGAGCAGCCTAGATCTAACTCTACAATTAGAGCAGCAAAAAATGCAAGCCAACGTACTCTACTGCCTTGTTTCAGGTGATCGAAAACCTGGTTAAAGGCTTCATTGAAGTGATCTTTGAGGATTTTGGTCATCAACTGATAGAACCACGCTCGATCCTTGTCGTCCACCAGACGGTCATAGAAGACGCGGAAGACCTCGTGGACAAACAGGCGAATCATAGTGCGTTTGTTCTCCAGAGATTTGCTCTTCACAAGCAGGCACCCTTGTATAACACGTGAGAAGTCGCGCAAGTTAAAAGTGTAGTGAGACTTGGCTGGTGTCGGAAGCAAGTTGTCCATGGCTTGCTTGTACACCTTTGAAAACACATTTGGAAAACTCAATTAATGGAAAGTTAAGTGTTTGCCAATACATGTGAATGTATTGGTCCTATCCGGAGCACTCACGTCCATAGTTGCTGTCACCGTTTGGCTTCCAATAGTAAAATATTCTGGTGGAAATTCATTGTTCTTGAGATAGAATGCCACCATAATGGAGAAGATGCGAACCATGGTCTCATCACTGAATGAATTGATGCTAAAAATGTTGAAGTGGCGCAGGAAGCGAGATGTCACAGCATTCCTGCCACCACCAGGAGGACCCATTGCTGTAATGACCTGGATGTCAACTAATTTGATGCCGGAGGTATCCTTCAGGTCATACCTGCCAGAAAAGAATGGATTAGTCAAGCAATGAATTTATCCTCTTCCGTTCAATGTCCTTCTTTGTTTGGTATTGAGTTGGCAATGGCTCATACCACTTCTTGTGATCCATAAACTGTCGAAGAAGCTCCACGGGAGGCTGAGCTCCAAACTGTTCCAGTGCTGGCATATTCACATCATCTATGAATATGAGGTATTTCTTTCCCATGGGCGGGCCAAACACACCTTTGCGTCGCTTATCTAATTTGGCCATGATGATGTTCTGGAAATCACAAAGAGTAGACAATGAGGCCAGTCAAAGTTGCAAGAACATTCATATTCATCAGTGGTTCCACCTGACCTGTGTTTGGTTGGCAGTGGTGCGGGCTGAAAAATTGATTGAGAGGGGTAAAAAGAGGTCTTTGTCCAGACCGTTCATCAACTTCTCCATGACATACACTGACTTTCCAGTGCCAGTAGGGCCAGCCAACAGCAAAGGCCTGAGCAGAGAAAAAGATAGTGAAACAGTTAACAAAATTGACAAATACACACCATTCATATGTCTGTGAAGATATTATCATACATTCCATAGGTGATGCAAATGTCCATTAGGAAGGTGTAGCGAACTGAGTCAATGGTGGGTACAATGATGTCCTGCACTTTGGTGGTTTTATCCCCTAGGCTGACACTTTTGATGGCATCATTCCAGTGAACCCATTTGCCTTTTCCTTTAAACTGAAGATATGATATTGGATTGCACAGGAATGATTAGTAGTGATTTTAAAGACAAACATTTCCGACTGATGTAATTCAGTGGTACCTCATAGAAATAATCATACACCAGGCCTTTCTCATCCACTGGGCACTCCCATTTGCCCACAATATCAGGAACTGGATGATCGGCCGTCTTTCCAGACACTGTATCCCTGATGAACTCACTAAACTTCTCCCTGCTTTTTGTATCACAACTGCCACCCGCAGACCATACCAGGGAGAAGGAAAAGGCTGCCTACAATACCAAATGAGACAACTAGTGCGCAAACGTCAAATGAAAAGTACAGTATGTATGTATAGGAAATATGCCATTCAGGGCATTTTTGTAAATTTATCAATAATAATGTGACAAATTATGAATATTTTTACCAAGATCCAAGTTCGAATAGTTTTATCATTCGTCTCCGTCTCTAGTGGTTCAATTAGCAGCATCTCAAACAGTCTACATAAGGACACAGCATTGTTCCAGTTGGTTGTGGGCACAACTTCCTGTCAAAAATAAAATAATGACATTACAACATTCATGTTTCTTCTGAATTTGTGAAAAGTCATTTGGCCTTTGGGTTTTTGCATCTTCGTTACTCCAGGGTTTGGTAATACTTACTCTGCAGTGTTTACGCACGAGCCTCAAGACAGGTGGCAGTAGCCAGTGAAAGAGTTCAAGCAGCAGATTGTTATGGTCAGGACTTTTCAAAACCTCAGGCAGTGTGTTCATCCAGGAGATTACTAAAGGCTCCCAGCCCAATTGAGAAGGCTCCATGTAGATCATACCACATCGACTAACTGTGGCAGGCTGCCATGGGAAAGACACTTTTTCAAAGCTCAGCATCATGTCATTAGACTTGGAATTGAGTGCTAATGCCCATTGGATAGTTTAAGTTGTTGCAACATTATTTAAAGCATATTTGCAAGTCATTCAGTAACTCCAAACTTACAGAGGCCTGTGAGAGATCCATTGCTTCAAAAATTAGACTCATCTGATTGGACATCTGGATAATTTCTCCACTCATCAGACACAACTGTGATGTGAATACAAATAGAGATGTTCGTAAAAGTACTTTATGTTCATTATACATACTGTGTATACTGTACCTTTTTGTTGTCATCCAGCACAGTGTTCATACTTTCGATCCACAACGTATCTATGGGACCATCAAACACTACCCATTTACGGTCTGGCGTTTCAGCCGATGCATACTCGCGAAATGTGTTGGCCACAATACCATCTGTCCACTAAAACAGCGAGAGAAAATAGAAACAGACAATAAGATGATTTCAACTTCAAACATAGATCCAAGGTCCCACCTCATGAGAAACAAGGTCAAACTGTCCAAAGAGCTGTCCCATGGTGATCGCCTTTGGGTTCAATGTCCTGAAAATGACCTTTTCCTCCTCTCCATAGCCTTTTTCATTCATCAGAATCAGTGTGTCAGCAAGAACATGCAGCACTTTAGTCTTCCCAGAAAATGACTCTCCCACCAGCATGAACCTGAAGCATAAATGTTTTACACTAATGCAATGCCAAGTTGATCCAATTTGGGATACAATACTCTCTAGTCCAATATAATAAACAAAACACATTCAAATGAAGCAACCTGGAATTCTAAAAGTAGCATACCCGTGCCGGACTATCATCATCTCATATGTCTGGATCATCTTTTCTAAGAAGATCTGTGTTGACTGAACATTGTGCTTTTCACAGCACTCCAAGGCAGCTTCCAAAAATAACTGCCGAAGACATGATTGCATGTAATATGCAGCACATACTATATATACTGTACCATCTAGCATGGATCTGCATGCATAGAGATTTGAGACAGTAGATAAGTAAGACATTGGCACATCTTACCTCATAGTCAGCCTCAGGAAGAGTAATGCCAGGAAACAAATCGCTGGTGATTCCATTGAAAAGCGGAATATCATGCGAAAGAAACTTAGGTTCGTTAACATCTTTTATAGACCTCAGAAGCTAGACGTTAACACAGAAAAACTCCATCAATAAGCAGAACACAAGGAGTATTGGGAAAAAGTCATTGGTTGTATAAAGCCCAGCACGAATACCAGTATATCCTCGTTTTCGTCGGGATACTTGAGCTTGAGATTGCCTGCAGCCACAAGTACAGCTTTGACAGCCCTCATGCCATAATCATAATGGAACTGGGAGGAGAGCTGCTCTGAACAGAGCCTGTAAGTCATTGCAATCTTGACGGACAGTGGCTTGGCATTGAGGAATCCATATGAATAGAGAGAGATCTCTGCTATCAGGGCATAGTTGGGGACCATCATGGTCACTGTTCGAAACAACACCTGAGGAACATAAAAGGCCGCCACCACATTAAGCTAAACAGAACAACTTAAGTTATCAGATAATGTTGATTAATTTCACAGTCACATGCTATTGACCCCAAACAACCATATTCTGTTACACAATTTGCGATAAAATAGCCCATGCATTGTAACGGATTAAGTGAGGAGACCTTCAGGTTGTCAGGGAGTTCAGAGCGCCCTGCGTAACCAGGGTTCATTGTGATGGACACAAAACAGTTAGGGTTGAGTTTAAGCATGGTTCCTTCAAAGTCAAAGTACTCCAAGTCCATTTCAATAGCCCTCTGGATACAGAGGACTTGCTGGGCTACTACAGACAAGACCTCAAGCTCAATACGGTTGAATTCGTCAAAGCAAGCCCATGCTCCAGATGAAGCCAAACCTTTGAAAAACTGAAAAATGCACAAAAACATGGAGAGCTTTGTTAGAAGCAGAAATCATTATCTGATATGACTTTTTGTTGTCTGATGTTACTTTGCCCATAGCAAGGTAATCCAGTCCATCAGAACAGTTGAAGACCACACACTGCACAGCTAATGCTTTGGCTAGATCCTTGGTGGTTTCAGTCTTTCCAGTTCCAGCTGGACCCTCAGGTGCCCCACCCAAATGGAGGTAAAACGCCCCAATCTGTAAAAGCATTAAAATTATTTCATAAAGGAAGAGAAATATTGATTTAAAAAATACTGATACCCATGTCTAATCACTGTTTTATACCAGAGTTCTGTAACATCTGTCAGTCAGTGGGGTGATGACCAGACGAAAAGAGTTCCCCAAGTACTCATAGGCATACTTAACGTCACAGTTTATAATGCGAACTCGAACATTGTTGGTGCTCCAGTAATAACGAAGCTGGGCAAGCCATCTAAAATCGTTTTCATTTGCAACACCTGTAAAAAATTAAAATAATACATTTGCATCTTTTTTCAACAGAGTAATTCATAAAGGGAGTAACAGCAAAATGAACAAAGTATTTTGTGCCATGAGGTACCATGCTCAATTAGCTCCATAACCACATCCCTGGCATGGACATCAATTGTCACCAGCGCTCCCAAAGTAATCCGTGTTTGCTTGGGTAGTTTCCCTCTCACCAACCCCACAATGTCGGTCAGCTGTTTCTGGAGTTCCTGGTAGTAGTTTTTCACACCCTGTTGAGGCCAGCAAAGACATGGTTACATATCTATTGTTGTTTACTTTTTAAACTTAATGAAATGTCACATAAGGTGAAAAAGGCTATTAAAGTCTCTTTAGTAAAACATTTAATTTTAAACATCTTCATCTTCATCATCTTTAGTATCATTTACTGTAAATAATCATTTCAGGTTGTATTCCGCCTACTGCCCGACGTCAGCTGGGATAGGCACCAGCACATCTGCGACCCTCGTGAGGATAAAGCGGTTCAGAGAATGGATGGATGGAAAAAGGAAAACTAAACCTTACTTCGGTCCCTCCCCTGATGGCTTCATGCACCTCCAAGGTCCAGAACATTTGTGAGGTACATATCACAACCTGGCCAGGCCACTCCTTCACCCACTGGTTCCGTGGGGTTTCAGCATAGGCCTGTGAAAACAACAATTCCACTTGATACCTATGGTATCTACACTGAGAGTCACTAATAGTGTTGTGGTACACGCGCCCGAGTTGTGTGCGGGCAGCGTGGGATCGATTCCAGCTCAGTGATGGTGTCTGTGTGTGTGCCCTGCTAATAGGGTTGGGCATCTGGCGTAAATGCTTTGCCAAATCAATTATGCGAATCAAGCGTGCACTTGATTCGCTGTGGCGACCCTTGAGGGGAAAAGCCGAAAGGATAACAACAACCTACAGTATCTACACTGGACAAACGAATAAAGCAGTCCTGTTTGCCCTAATCCGAAGTCATAGGTTTCAAAATTACAAATACAGCAGGAAAGCAAAACAATCATGAATTCTCTCAGATGTGGAGCACAACCTCTTTCATTGCTAGGTCTTAGTTAGGTGTCAATATCGATATTTTTAAAAAAAATCTGAGTCTGAAAGACATTTCACTAAAGATGAACGTGAGCCTCTGAGTGGCCATAAAGTAAAACAGACGATAATTTCCACCGTTATAGATGGTAAAGGTGGTAAAATTGACATTCAGATAAACGATGAACACTCCACACACCTCTCCTACTACATCCTCTGTGGACTTTTGGTGTACATTTTAAAGGAGGTTATTTTTTCACAAGCCCACAGCATACCTGGACAATAATTGCCATCTTCTTATGTTTAATTCTATTCATGAAAAATAGGAGCCGAAAACAAAAGTGTTGGCTTTATAATTTTGTGGAGTGAATATTCACACAAAGGAGTTCCTTGCATTAAAAAAAATACATAAAAATTCACATGTGATGTATTTCAGTTGCGTGCTCTCACTGTTCTGGAGCGATCCACTACATCTCTGACACTGCGAATCATCAAGTCTTCCACTTGTACCAGCCACTTCTCCACTGCTCCTTGGGCCTCAGCTGTAGATATGAGTGCGATGAGGGCAACTCGCTCTCCTTCGCTGCTGTACATGGCCTGAGTTCAAAAGAAAAACAGTCAGCATCTGAGGAATGTCTATCAACCAAGTGTACTGCTGCTATGCAGCATGTGCACTTTGTGAATGCCTACCTGAATATCGAGATTTGGTAGGAAGTCTAGCTTGGCAATTCCCTCGAAGCACTTCCTCAGATGGGGCTGTACACGCAGTGGATCCTTGGTCTCAGAAAGAATTTCCAGCATTTCATCATTGGACAAAAAGAAGAACCTGGGTGACAATCACCAATGCAACAATTATTAACACTTGGCATTGATATTTGGGATTAGAAAAAAACCCTCTATAGTTGATCGAAAAATGACATTGCATTGTTCACCTTGGGAAAAAGAGACGCTTTTTCTCCAGGTAGTCATTCAGTCCTTTCATGATGGTGTCTAGGTGGGCGTTGGACTCTATTAGTTTCTCAAGAAGGCCAGGCATTGAGGTTGCCTCCAGAAGCTGGTAGAAGACAATTTCACAATTGTTGTCATCCATAGACCACAAGCTATTGACAGAACACAGTGATAGCATATGTAGACAGCTACCTTTGAATCCTTAACACAGTGCCTCATGACCTCTTTCCAGTTTTTGTCAACAATTTGGAAGAGTCGTCCTTCTTCTGGAATCTGCTGCATGATGTCGGCAGAACAGAATATAGGCTCAAGGTAAAGCCATTGTGCCTGCACCTTCAGCCACTCATCAATGGTTTCCTGGATACGAAGAAGACGCTCCTCCCAAACCTAATCACCAAACAGAGATCAAAATCTTTGGTAAAAGACATTCACCATAATTCCGCGAGTCAAATAAAACACTGTGTTGTCATGATGCTAATGCAACTGAAACTAACCCTTATCTCATTTTCAAGGGGCTTTATAAATGGTGAGTTCCTCATTGTTTGCGTTTTCACAATCTGGTCATCTAGCAATGCCTGAATTTCATCCAACGCAGTCAGAATAGACACACCAGTGTCTCTGTAAGGCTGATGATTGAGAGACACACCATCCCAAACAGTAACCATGTTTTTCATGGCTTTCTCCATGGAAAACTCCTGTGACATGCAAATAAGAGGAGATATATAAGTGAACCTATTTTCCTCTGAAATGTAAAAGTGCAAGAACACTTACTTTACTTGCAGCAGCACTGATTGACTCAAACTCTTCCAGGTAAGGATTTAAGTTTTGTTTGAGAACTTTGCGTAGTGTTGTACCAGCATCGGGAGTGAGATCATACCCAACGATGTCTGACATCTGCTGCCAGTGGCGATCTCTAATGCCCGGATTACACAGGACTATCAGTAAAGGAGTATGTTCCTATCATCAAAAACACAATGGTTTATACTTACCAAAAATGACCATGAAATCTTACTCAGAGTTAACGTTGCCTACCTTGAACTCTTTGACCTGCTCTAGTACAGTGGAGCACAAGACAATTGTAGGACTCTCCGTTTTGGCTTCTTCTTCACCACGTCGTCGTCTGGTTGTTCCAGTACTTATCTTCTTCGTAGCCTGCTCGCTCTTACTCTTTTTCTGCTGAAAATACTTCAGCGTCTTGAAGATCTCCCTGAAGAACTCATCCACTTTGACTTCCATTCCTTCACCATCTAGTTCCAGGAAAGAACCATCCATCCAACTGTGCACAGAAAAGATATTAGAAGGCTTTAATGGAAATTCTGTAATTACATCACCAAGTGTATAGAACTGAAAGCAAACCTGCTCTCTGCACGCTGCCATCTCAGTATAAACGAAAACAATTTTTGATATGGCTCAATATTCTGTCTGATAATCTCAACATCTGGGTAAAATGACTGGTCCCATTCATGAAAGGTTTCATCTTTGTGGATGTCTTCAATTGCCTCCTCAGCCTCCTGTAGAAGGGTCTGAACTGTTCTGACATCTGCCATATACTGTCCAAATGATAAATGAAAGGGTTTAAATCGTAGTATCATTCTTTTATAGCACTAGGTAGGATTATTCCAACTCTTTTATAAGACTGCAGCAAAAATCTTTCAAAACTCACTGTACTTCCAATACTGCTGCTCACTCTGCAGACTATAAATTGAAAGATCATATATCTCAATTTCGTAATCCCAAACACTGCTTACCGTATAAATTATATGTACAAATTTGGAATTTAAATACATTCTCCATGCTTACAATGTTCAAAATATTCAAGCACCATAGTACAGGGTGTCCATAAAGTGTTTTTACAATTTTAAGAATTTATTACAAAGGCAGTTGATATTTATCTGATTCAGCACACCTCTGCATAGGCACCATTAGTTGTACGAAATACATGAAGACATTCATCTATGTTCGATATACAATATTTTTAACATAACTCCAAAGAAGTCCAAATAAGTGATATCTGGTGAATATGGAGAGCAACTGGCCCATCCCTTCCAGTCCACTAGACTGAAAATGTTTGATTGAGGAACTGACAAACAAGCAGTCCATAATGTTGTGGTCAATGTGATTAAAAACTTTAATGAACACTGACAAAAATAAAACATCCATCCAGCCATTATCTGAACCACTTCATCCTCACAAGGATCACAGGCATGCTGGGGCCTATCGCAGCTGACTTCAGGCAGAATGTGGTTGGATTACCTTATCAACTGCCTTTGTAATAAATTCTTAAAATTGTAAAGAGACTTAATGGACACGTATATTAACTCATTCACTGCCATTGACCGGCATCTATACAGAATGGCAAAGTCCTGCCGGAGGAGGGAGTTGAAACCCTTTCTGACATATGATTCTGCCACGCGTTCCCAGCAAACCCTCACAATATGTTTGGCTCTGCCAGGTTGGACCGGCATCTTCAGCTGCCATCGTAGCCAACACCCCACCAGGTGATGATCAGTTGGCAACTCCGCCCCTCTCTTCACCCGAATGTCCAAAACATGTGGCTGCAATTCCAATGGCATGACTACAAAGTTGATCATTGAACCATGGTCAAGGGTGTCCTGGTGCCAAGCGCACATATGAACACCCTCATGTTTGAACATGGTGTTCGTTATGGACAAGACTAGCACAAAAGTCCAGTAATTGAACAGCACTTGGGTTCAGATCGGGGGGTTCCTCTCGATCACCCCCTTCCAGGTCTCACTGTCATTGCGCACGTGAGCATTGAATTCCCCCAGCAGAACGATGGAGTCCCCAGGAGGAGCGCTCTCCAGCAACACCCTTCAAGGACTCCAAACACAAACGATTGTACCTGCTGCATCATATCAAGCTCAGAGCAGTGAGGGAACTCGTCAACCCTTCGTTTCAGCTTGACCAGGTGAAGAATGACCCTTTCTCTTTTAGCAAGCATCTCCTTCTCCCCTTTCCTCTTTGCTTCCTGGAAAACCTAAACACACACACAGTATATCCATTGCATAATTATACTTGAAAATAAAATCTTTTAATACAAACGTTGAATCAGACAGGAGTATTACCTCCTCGCTGAGTTCAAACACCTCTAGGATTTTTAATGGCCACATAAAGACAGTTGAGTTTAGTTCAAGATCTTCCGGTTCAAATATGTGAACATCTAGAAGGTAGCTCAGTCTGCTGTAGGCTTTCTGCCAGATTATGAGAACAAAAACATTAGATTGAAATGAATGAATGATGGCGCTTTTGTGATTGAAAAAACAATTACACAAGTGGAACAACAATATGCAAGAAATAAGTACGGTACATCTATAAATTGTACCTTTATCCTTTCATGAAGAAGTGCAATGCCCTTTGTCTTGGTTATTTCAATGTATTCAATCATCTTTGCCATTTCATCTGTAGTCTCTGGTACATTCAAAGCAGTTTCTCGGATGGTTTCAAAATCTGAGATGATCCTTTCAACAGAAATAAAACACTTCCATGAAGTAAAGGTTCACCAGGAAGGGACACATTTCAATAAGAATAAGGCTCACTGTAAATTTTGCTCAGTGTGTTTAGCTTTCATGTTGCTGATGAGTATTTCAGCACATGTTTTTGCTTTTTTAGACAGTCCCTGGTTCAGATCCTCACAATACAATTGGACCATTGGAAAGTGAACCGTTGTTGGGAGGTTGCCAAGCTTCCTTGACAAGTCACGAAACTCTTCCACTTGCTGGAAAACATATTCACATCGCACATGACAGTCGTCAGGGATGTGACCAAGTGATCAGTTCACTTCTGAAGTTGTGAATTCTCACCTTAATATATTCAGCAAATGAGTGAGTTTCTTCAACAAAAGTCTCAACTCGTGTCTGAGCAGTTCCATTGACTAACCAGTCATAGTTGTCAACTACAAAATAACTGGATGTTAGAAAGGATGCTATGAAATAATTGTGTAGATGATAAAATGATTTGATATTTTATTTCCATCACCATAATTCTGAAAGTATCGGTCAGGTTCTTCTAGATGCTTGCGCACAGTTGTTGTTACAGTGAAATGAGCCCATGCAAGTGTATGATCAGGGGCTTTGGCATCCACAAACACAGATGTGGATTCTGCCAGCCATGACTGAACTGTCTGCACTTTCTGTGGATCAAAACCATCTCTAAATACACTTAAATATGCTGATTGGAGTGGGGAGGATTTGACCCAAAAAGATCTATGACACGTGAGCTCACCTGCAGTGTGTTTGTAATGACATTAAGAATTTCAAAAACATCTGCTTCAAGTTCCTGTAAGGTGGGGTACGTTCCCATCTTTTCATCATTAAATGTCAGGGACATATGAAAAATGGGTAAGAAGTGGTAGTTGTCCGGATGAAATGGGTAGACGAACCCTTCCACACTCCTCTGAAGCAGAGCTTTCAGCTGGGAATTTGGAGAGGACAAATAGGACAGACAATTGTCATTAGAAGAGAAAGCGTGCAGACTGTTTCAATGAAGTAAATGAACCAATCTGTGGAAAACTGAAGCCAAAGAAAAACTGTAAAAAGACAAAGAATGTTGGATTATGTATGGTGGCAGAACTCCACCTGATTGGAGATGAGGGTGCATGCGCAGTCAAAGAAGGCTTCCATGACATTTTCTTTCACTGAACTCAGTGTTTTTGGACTTGTCAGTAAATTGATGACTTTAGGGAACCAGGTATTCATGATATGTTCCTCAGCTGTCTCACATTCTACAGCCAGGTCTTTATGCAACGCTTTGCCATCAACAGGTCCCAAAGCCCTGAAAAACAATAATGTACAACTTTGTTCAACAGCACGGGTACTTGTTTATATGACGTTCTTTCTATTCAGGCCGTATACATACCTATATCCTGTTAGATCCACCAAGGCCATTGAAGAAAAGGTTGCGTGTCCAATTTCCAAAACAGTTTGCATTATGGGATGTAGAATGTGCAAATTTGCCTTCATGAACTTCCGGTTTGTGACAAAGGTCTCGTGTCGTGTTTGGGAAAATTCAAGAATACTACAGAAGCAAATCATTTTATGAAGATGTCAAACAAACTCCATTGATGGCTATATTGCAGGAGTGCTCAAGTCAGGTCCTCAAGAGCCTCTAGCCAGCCTGTTTTTCATCTCTCCCTACCTGAACACACTTGGTACAAATGATTACAGTCTTTATCAGGCTTGAGCAAAGCTAGGTGATGAGAGGATCATTTGAATCAGGTGTGTTGCAGGCAGGGAGAGATGAAAAACAGGCTGGATAGGGGCTCTTGAGGTACGGACTTGAACACCCCTGCTCTATTGTAGATTCAATGAGGACTAATCACATGTGGTCATAAAACACTCACTCAAGTGGAAGAGACGTCTGCTTTTCCGGAGCAGGTTCTTCATATTCTGGATCCTTCAGGAATGTCTCCACTTAAACGAATGCGTGTGATTTGTGGTGTTTTTAGACCATTCTATACAGATGTAGGTTTACACACAGCACACACTTCTAATTGTCAATACCTGTGTGTTTGATGATAACGTCATGGAAGTTGTTGATGACTTCTGTGAACAGCTGGTGCAGGATTTTGTTTTTCTGAGGACTGTCTTTAAGTTGAGGAGGGATTTGACCATCGATGGAATCCAACCACTCTTGCGGGATTGGAATGACTGGGCGGCTTTCTACACACTGCTTCAAGAATATGTAGTTCATCTGCACACAAAGAAATACAGTAGGTGACTCCGTTTTTTGAATCAACACTCACGACTCCACAACTGCAATTCGCTTTCAAAAAGGAAACTCACTCTGTGCTTCCGATCCTCACTTTGCATCTGTAATCCAAATATTGAAATATAACAAATTACATTTCTTTCATATTTACAATTATGTATGATTTGTGACAGTCGTGTGAACATTGGTTTGTAAGAATACTCTCGGGAGATCCAGCTTACACTTGGAGGGAATTGAGGCTCTGGTGATGGGCTGCGCACAACTCTCCCCCTCTCTTTGTTCTGTTTGTAAGCCTCCACTGCTTGAGACACAGCCATGGAGCTGCCACTTTGCAGGAAGCCAATTGGCCTACAATTTGAGTGACAGTCATTGGTAGCGCATGCAAGGATTGCTATTGATATGACCAAGTATTGACGATTGACCTGAATACATACATTGGTAAATGGAGTCGCTGTTGTTGCACTTTTCTCCATCGTTGCTCCAGAATTTTATTGTGAGATGTCGATTGCTTATTGACATGGATAAACATATACGTTGTCGTAATTTAAGCAAAGGTCAGGAGATAGGTGTAGTTTATTTTACCTAACGATAATAGATATTATGGAGGACCAAAACTCCCAAAATTAAAAATAAATAAAAGTGAAAATAAAAACAGATCTAAAGAAATGTAATCGAAAAAATAAAAGGAAATATAAATAAATTGATATTTAAGTGTATGTATATATTTGTTTTTGTATTTATTTTCACATCTATTTTGCTATTTTTTTGTTTTTAAATCTTTTTTTGTTTTGGAATTTAGTTTGACTTTTTTTTTTGTACTACATATTTTTTGTTGTTCTTATTTCCATATATTTTTAAAACTTTTTTTTGTCAAGTATATTTTTTATTTTCATTTTTATTTATTTATCTTTTATTTTGGCAGTTTCGGTCCTCCTGCAAATGCAGAAGGAAATGTTATTCAAATGAGAGGGCGGTCCTAAGTGTGTCTTGAGTTGAGCTATTCGCCTATTGGTTGATGTTGACACGTCACTGCCGCAAGCACCATCAGCTACCCAAAAGGCGAATAGTTCAACCCAAGAAACACTTGGGACCGCCCCCTCATTTGAATGACATTATCTTCTGCATTTACAGAGGACCAAAACTGCCAAAATCAAAAATATATAAATGAAAGTGAAAATAAAAAATATACTTGAAAAATATATATTTTTAAAAAGTAACCAAAAAATACATATGGAAATAAGAACAACAAAACATATATAGTACAACAAAAGTCAAAATAAATACAAAAAAAAAAATTAAAAAATAGCATCCATCAATTATCTATACCGCTTATCCTGACAAGGGTCGCGGGTGTGCTGGAGCCTATTCCAGTAATCTTCAGGCAGTAGGCAGGGTACACCCTGAACTGGTTGCCAGCCAATCACAGGGCACACAGAAACAAACAAACAACCACACTCACAACCACACCTAGGGACAATATAGAGTGATCAATTAACCTACTATGCATGTTTTTGGAATGTGGGAGGAAACTGGAGTATCCGGAGAAAACCCACGTAGGCACGGGGAGAAAATACAAACTCCACACAGGAAGGCCAGGGCCGGAATCGAACCCACGACCTCTGAACTATGAGGCGGATGTGCTAACCAGTTGAACACCGTGCCGCCATTTACAAATACAAATAGCAAAATAAATGTGAAAATAAATACAAAAATAAATATGTACATACAGTTAGATATCAATGTATTTATATTTTATTTTATTTTACTTTCTATTACATTTCTTTATATTTGTATTTATTTTCACTTTTATTTATTTTTAATTTTGGCAGTTTTGGTCGTCCATAAAATATAAACCTACTCATCTTTTTAGACAACAATATCTGGTCTGAACTCATATACATTTGGCTTGCACTGGCAAAAGACTTTATTATCGTGAAAAAAAAAATCACACTTGTTTTTAACGTTCAATGCCTCAACACTTGCACAATACCGTATATAAACAGTCTACTTAAGTTTACTAATATAATTCTGAAAAGTGTTCCCATTTTGACTGTATAAGTAAAGTATGCCACAGTAGGCTAGATTAAAATAATATTTATAATCAAATGATCATCAAACTTATGACATTCTCAATTAAAAAATAAACTCACCACTTGATCATGCTTCTCCGTTGCCATCTTTCTGGTACTGAGAAGCTAATTCAATCTAAACTTGACTAGTGAAGCGAAACACAATTGATGACGGTTATGTTTACAAAACATTTTTGAGTGACCATTGACGACAGACTAATGATTCGCGTCTGTATAAAGACACACCACGTGCCCTCGTAGTTGACGTCAGACGTATACACTGACGTAGTATTAGTAGTAGTATTAGTAGTGCTAAGGTGTCGTCGTTCACTTAAGTTAACTATTGCAATTTATGTTGTTTTGCTCATGCAGGAACTGTTGTCAGGAATTTTCCTGTCAGATAAAAGAAATAATACAATTATAATAAAAAAAAAAAACCAGACATCCATCCATTAACTGCCGCCTTTGTACATATTGTACATTTCAGAGTCTGTATTTTATCAAGTTTATTTTAGTGAAGGAGTTGTATCCGACTTTGACTGGAGTATATAACACATACGCACACACACGCGCACACATACACGCACGCACTCACACACGCACTACACTTTTGCACAAAGTGTGAGTACAGTAAGTCACTTTCCATCGATATCCATGATCTGAACCGCTCATTCTCACGAGGGTCACCTCTCGTTTCGAAATATTTCCCCAGCAGATGGCGTCCTTCGTCTTTGTAAGTGCCGTTCAGACTATGGTGCCCAAGTCCGGTACCCAAGAGCCCCTATCCAACCTGTTTTAGGTGTATCCATATTCCAACACTCCTGATTCAAATCAGGATCGTTATCAGTCTTTTGCAAACCTTATTGATGAACTGATCATTTGAATCAGGGGTGTTGGAATAGGGATACTCCTAAAACAGGCTGGATTGGGTCTCTTTGAGGGCCGGACTTGGGCAACCCTGGTGTAAACTGTACAATGTACTTTAGTCTGATGCAGCGATGGCCAAATGTTTTCCACTTCAGGTCATATGCAGAACATTTGAGGAAAGAGGAGGCCAGTCACCTTGTGTTTAGCAATGCTAAAACCGAGCCGATTCAGTGTGAGCTAACTTATGTTAAACAGTTAAATGGACTAAAAGACAAAAAAAAAACTGTCTATGCCTGATGTGTTATCAGTTACAAAACAAAAAGTTAATATCATAATTGTGATACATCGTAACATTCAAAATGTGAATTTGTTTGTTCGTTTATTTATTTATTTATTCAACCAAAATTGAATATCTTGTCAATTTAAAATATTTTACAATTTTAAAATAAAAACACATTCAGAAAACATTTTTGGGACACAAAAAAACAAACAAATAAATTCATATAATATTATAACATTAAACTTTTTATTTTTAATCCGTTAAGTTAAAGTACTGTACCTGTTTTTCTTGTAGAATTACATCAAAAGAAAGCCATACAAACTGTTAGCAACAACACAACATACAACAACAGCAATAGAGAACCAACAAATCCACCTTTTCACTCTTAAAACTGCAGGGTTAAAAATAACCCATTATGGATTATTTGGGTAACCTAATGCATTCGTAAAGTTAAGTTACAGGCTAAAATGAGTGTTCCTCATACTTTTTATGTAGATGTATGTTGGTGTGCATATACATGTGTATATACACATGTTACTGCGTATATTTACATAGGTTTGATCCTGAATGTTTGCCGTTAATGTTATACATTAATGGCTACATTATTCCACCGTCCCTGTGTTACCTATATTTTTGCTGCTGTAACACTGAAAATTCCCCCACTGTGGAATCAATAAAGGCCTTCTTATCTTATCTTATCTGTTTTTTCATCACTGTAAATGAGGGCAACTCCAGAGGTCCTCGATCTTAAGCCGTATCCGTCACGCATTTTTAGATTCATGTTACGCATTTGTGACTGTATGGTTACGGATACGGAATCTTTTTACTTATTTGTGAATTGAAATACGCATTTGTAAATGGTTTTGCCACAGTAATGGCCCCATATGGCAGGCCCATTACAAAAAAGTGGCAGCAAATTAGTGGCCGCAAATGGACCCCGGTCCGGCCTTTGGACACCAGTGGCCCAACGCTTCTCTCAACTGTCATTGCATTCCGCACTTCTTCTTTCTGACGTTAGGTGGCGCAGATTTGCTGGTATGTAAACACGGTGACGCTGGCGTAATGCAGTGGAGAAGAACGTCTACGTCATTTTCACAATGGCGGAGGCAGGCTGAGGAGCGGCGTATGTGTGTGAGACAAGCGGCTCGTATTCGTTACAGGCTTACGTCGCATCGCTCCAAGTCGTGCACGGCGCCCCAAAAATGGCCCTGAACCCCAGCGCGATGGGGAAAAGGGAGTCGGATTACACCGATACGGGCAGCCTACACCAGGACGGCGGCGAGCCCCAGAAGACTTCAGCCGCCACCTCGGCCACAGCCAACCAAAATGGCGATCAGCCTGGCTGTGGAGACTGTGTAATACCCGAGCAAGAAGCCCCCGAGCGGCACAACAGCGTGCAGGCGGATGCCCGGAGCTGGAGCGGCTCCCCCACGCCGGGCCAGAAACGAAGCGAGGAGCGGCCTCGGAAGCCTTTTCAAATCCCGAGGAAGAAAGAACGGAAAGGTGGTGCCATATCGCTGCTATTTGGAACAGAGCGTGTCCTGTCTTTCGAGTGTCTGCCCCCGCCGCTTCTTCTTCTGCTGCTGCACGTTGCTAGCCTGCTAACTAGCCGACTGCCCGCGCTAACTGATAAAATGCTCGTCGTCTAGATCGAAACGGTGCTTTTCCAGTGGTATGCACACACACAAGTCGTTTGTTTTGGCATGATGTAACACTAGAATGGCGGCCTATCTGTCTCGAGTGAGGACAAGCACCGTTGCTGTAAAGGTGCCTTCAAGTTTCTTTTTGAGAATTGCCGTTCCAAGTCACCCAACCCACATTCTTTGGGTTGTTGACCTTTTACTGGTCTTCTTCACCCGTACGTCGGGTTAAATGTTGCAACTGCGGAGGTCAGACAATGACATTGACCCCATTGTTTGGCATGCATTATTCTTCCTAACAGCACTTCGACTATTGTCATTTAATCAAAATGGAGATCCAAGTTTCACATCACAAGTCCGACACACAATCTCAACATAGATTACCCACTGGTCTCACCAAATACAAGTGTGAAACACTCCCACAGGCTATAGTTGTCACAAAGCTTCCTGTGAAGCATCAGCTCTTTGTGTATACTGTACACAGAAGGCTTAATCAATGTGGCCATACTTTCCCAATTTAACATGTTGCACATGCAGTCGTCAACTATTGTGCAGGAGCATGAAAGCCTTATAGTTTTGCCTTTAACTCGTTCCACACGAAACAGTAATTGTAACATTGAGTTTGGTGTTTTAAATTCTTTGCGTGTGTGTGTGTGTGTTGTCTGATACAAAGCTTGGTGATTCTTTTTTACATTTAATGATTTTATAGTAACATACGCTTTAATCACCACAATGGAAGGCTGCTGGTTCACTGCACATCACTCAGTTCACTCTCTTTAATGTATATGACAGCATGTGACCTGATAATAAGCAATGTGACAATATTTACCCAAAATGAACAAATGTTCAAATGCAAAGTTGAATTGAAATGACCACTTCAGCCGCAGTATTACACACCAAGAATTTTGAAAATTGGATGATGGGTTCTGGAGAAATTACTTTTTTTGTTTCGGAAAACGTGTATTTTTTTTTCGGGAACGTTTTGTGTGATGTCGCCTCTAGAAAACCTGGTGCAAAAATGTCTTCAAATTTGAGTAAAACGGTCCATATCATCATTTCTGAACATATCCCCTTGAAACTGAATAGGTTTGTACGGGCTGAAGGCTAGAATAGGTCATGCACTTTAGTAATCAACAGTTGTTTTTTGGGTCAATTTTTTTGTGATGGTTTGAGATGTTCAGTGCATGTTTTTCAGAAAATTCCAAAAAGATGGCCCCTTTTCACGTTGCCCTTGTGAATATGAAAAAAAGTTGCAACCTTTCATCGAGGAAGAAACTCGAAACATCTCCACAGCTCCATGCTAATCCACATGCCTTCTACTTGTGTGCACAGGCTTGTTCCAGCTTCTGCCGCCTGACAGCCGTGAGTTGGATGACCTTGTGAAGCTTATCTCCTCTTTTTACCTGGATGCGTCATCGCGAGGAACGTTCTCCTACAGCAAAGCCAGGCTCATTCACAATGAGCTTCTGGAGAAGGAGGTTGGTCCACATTTCAGATCAGCTTCCACTGTAAGACTGTTTAGTAGAAACGTGTTTTAAATGGCACAAATTGCTGCATGGACAGAAGGGAAATCTTAATTAGTGGCCTTGAACTCCACGTTGGACTTATCTTAAGTTTGTGACGTTCCAATTTAACCTTCTCTTAACTTTGTTTCAGTTCATCGAGAAGCGGAGAGAGATGAAGCAAGAAGGGCGGACAGAACAAGAACTGACAGAATCGTTCTGCTTCTTATACCCAGAAAAATCCAAGGTGATTTTTTTTTCTACACACCCTCGTTAACTTATCAAAGGCTGCAAATGTTTCTGTTGACATGATTCAGAGCTTTACATCTCCTTTCGTAATGTTGCATGGTATATGGTACTCGAAAAAAGTACCGCATTAGCTCACTGTCAAAAATGGAATGATACCAAAAATTCGTAGCATCTGTACTTCAGTGCAAAGAGCGAATATTTTTCCAAGATACTAAAATGTTTTTGCACCAAGCTGTTCGTAAGTCACACCTGTGAAGTATGTGTAGTATGTATTTGTGCACTATAGTAGACTTTAACATACTTTATTCAGGCTCAGCGGTCCCGTAAGGCAGCTATGAAAGACTAGTCTAGTCTGCCATATGTTGCAACACCCACTTGAAGTTTACTGGATGACTCTGACGCCTTAAACAAAGCGAATTAAACATTGCACAATATATTTAAGAACCAAACCACATCAGTTCGTTGAACAAAAGTCCGCTATATTATACTAACTTGTAATCCGAAATGCCATAGGATGCCATAGATGGGCTAATGGAAGTAGTGTCGAAGTTGTGGTAAATGAATTGATGTTCCACGTTTATCTATGATTCCACTGCTTTTACTGATGTTGCTTTTTGTAGTGTTATCGTTATTGTTTCACTATAGGGGTACTTTACACATGTTTAATAGGGAAAGTGAATTGTGGTCTCGTGACAACATTGTTCCCTTGAATGTTTTAGCTTCAGTGGATCTGTGAGAAGGGCTTGTCCGTGGGACACTCAAGGATAACAACAGTAGGAAATGCATCAGTTGGTAAGTGACATGACTGCATAAGCGACAGCTGCCGTATATACTGCTATGCGATTTTTTTCCCTTTCTCAATCCAATTCGTATTTCATTGTAGGCGTATATCTCTCCAAATTCTCTGATTTGTTACAAATCAATCCGTTTGAAGTTGGTTCAGCTGGAGACGTGATCATTTTTAAAGTTATGAGGGTAAGTATTTCATTTTTATCGTACTTCTTGACATATTCAGGGCCCCAAATCTAACTGGAGCTGTTTTGTGCTTTCAGGGAAGAGTCAAGCACATCCACGAGAATATGCCAAACAATGCAAAGGAACCAGCAACTAAGTTTGACTGTCATTTGTCCAAAAGTGCCAATCGGGTTACGTCTTTGCTGTCCTACAGAGCGTTTGAGCTCACACAGGTACAAAAGCCATTAACTGAAGGACTCTGTTTTCAGTTTTTAACATAACTGCCTTTTTGTCTTCCAGCAATATTTTTTCGAGTTTGCATTTGATGAAATCAAAGCACGGCCCAGGCAAGTGTGCCCCTATGCTGTGGTTTCCTTTCAGTACAAAGGCAAGGATGCTGCAGCCACTTCTTTATCGACACACAGGTACAACATTCCTAGTGAAAAGCATCTGCAACGTCTCCCCTGGAGTCCTTTGTTTCTTAAAGGGCTTTGTGATTCTCTGTTTAATAGGCTTGGCCTTATTTCCCCTGAAGGAAGTCGAGGTAAAATGTTTGATATTCATGAGTTTGTAATAGACTCAGCCACGCATAACTATTTCTGGTTATCTGTGACTGATATAAGTTTGTTGTACTAGACCAGGGGTGACCACACTTTTTTTTTTTTTTTAAACTACCTTACTCTGATTACTTGAGTGGAATGGAATAAACCAAGGCTGTTTAGTCCAGACAGCAGCTGCACACTTCCGAGGCGGTTACCGCAGATCATTAAAAGGTTTTAGAAGATATAAAAGCAAAGCTTTAATTGTCATAAAAATGTCTTAAATCAATCTTTCAAAAGTCTTAAAAAAAATCATAGGTTTTTATGATTGTACATAGTCAAAATTTCAGATTAAAATGAACATTCTAAGAAAAAACAATACTGAATGACACTCGTGACGTTACGATAGTGGAACCCACCAAACAGTGATGTGGTTTTAGTCGGGACTTTTGAGAGTAGATGCATGTCATTTATGTACTGTAGCAAAATGGGACATTGGGAATGTCGGGAAGTTGGTCTCAAATTTAATTTAATTGTAAAATTGTTGTTGAATTTAATTCCAAATTTTATTACAAAGTATTACATCCAACTTGTCTTAAGGCGTAGGAACCCTGTCCAAATAATCATCACCCATGTTGGAACAATGTTTGGACTTAACACTGATCAACAGCAAATTTGAAACAGAGATGGCTTTGTGTTTTAACACTGATTTCACAAATGTTTTAACTTTTTTTCAAGCACATAATGGGGTGAGATATTTTCACGTTTGTTTTTACGTTTGACCTATAAATGCTTGCACCATATGTATTTTACCATGCATTGTAATTTATAGGTTTAACAGAAAAAAATTCCACCTCTTGCTGAACCTTAGACAATACAATACAATAATAGAATACATGCCATTTGAATATGGTATGTATGTCTGGTGGCTGCTTTTAAATTCTATTCGAAATCCTCGTTGAACATGTGTCCATGACTCATTCTTGTCAAACTCTAAGACACAAAAAGGTTTTGCCTTTCCAGTCAACGGCATTATCGGTAAATAGCAATGACATGGGTGCAAACCATGTTTTGGCAAAAAGTAATGACTTGATTGTGACGTAACAATGGCCTGACAAGACCACCGCAGCAGAAGATTTCAGCTTTCAAGCAAAACCAGTTTTATCTTGCTACCCTTGCCAGTTCCGAAGATATGATTCTTTGTAAAGTCACAGACTTACGAAAGACTCAGTATATTACTTCCAATATATTACATATTATATTATTATTATGAAATCCTGATGTGCTAGAGAAAAAAACAAGGGTAGATTTGGAATTGGCACCAAAATTTTATCTATGAATTTTTGTTTGTATCTCTGATTTAAAAAAAAAAAAAAAAAAGTTGACCACAGTAATCTTTTGGGGTAAAGGCATGCCTCATATAAATAGGGGGAGCCAAATAATACAGTCAAGAAGCCAGCACGTTTCTTCATGTGGGGTACTTTTCCTCTGTGAGACATTTCCAAAAATGTCAATGACCCCTGGAATTCAGCTCAGTAATGTAACAGGAATTTTAGTGTTTGGAAACTACTGCTGTAGCTTTTTTGGGCAATCCGAAAACTCCTGTTTACGTTCCCCTGTTTTTGAATCGAAACGCTACACTTGCAGATGAGGCCGCAGACAATGCAAAGATTTGTTTAAATACGACATTGCTCCATTCATTTTTCTTTGACACTTTAGTAGAAAGAAACTAGGCTAACCGGGCAACTCAGCAGCTTCCTTGAATTTTCCAGCTGCTGAAGCAGTTGGATGTGCATGTGTGCTGACCTGTATTGTGTGTCAGAAAATATGTTAGATTAATTGTCTTGTATCTCAGTCAAGCGGTGAATATTATATTGAGGTCGGATGAGGATGAGGCTTATGTCTGTGTGTTTTTTTTTTTTTTTTTTAAAGCCAAACGATCTACCCATTCCAATCAACGTAATGGGCGCCCCTGCTCTAGACTGTTTTAGGAACAACCCAAATGTTCTGTAGTCTTCAAATCTGCTTTCACTATCTATAATTTTGCTGACCTGCATTTGATGCCATTGCAGGGCGGCGCTGCTACTCTGTGTGGAGTGGTCCACTGGTAACCAAGGGCCAGGAGTTATTCCCAATCCGATTACGATCGTCCTCGCGGGCCTACCTTCCTTTCAAACTGTGAGTATACAACATATAGTGGAACCTCACTTTACGCATTTACAGGAAGTCCTCGAATTATGACGTACGCTACCTACGACGTTTCGACTTTATGACGCCCGTCCCTCTACCTCTTCTCTTTTGCCCCCGGGGGCACCATCGGGACTACGTTTACGTGCAGTCAATATTCGGGTTAAGGTCAAAATTCAGATTTCTGAAACATTCTGAATATCCCGTTTACATGAATGAGCGGACAGAGTTGTTCTGGCATTTGAATAACCCACTGTGACGGCGACGCACGTCGTCGTGACGTCATTTCCGCGTGTTAACTGTCAATAAAACACTTGATATTCATGTCACTCACCACATGAATGAAGCAGCCGGTTTCCTCCTCGCTCCCAAAGTGTGCTTTTGTGCTGCGTCGCTGAGCTTGTTTACCTCTGCTTGTGTATTTGCGGTGGTTGCACAATAAACACAGCACTTCCGCATATAAGCACTTCCTGTACTACAAAGACCAGTATTCCTTGCAGTTGAGCATGCACAGAGTGTCTCGATCGTGTCTGTGCGCGCCGGCAGTGTCTTTGCCTTTTTCGCCCTCCTCTCCACCTTTTCCATTCACCTCTCAGCAGTAATGCTAAATACAGCATCGTATGTTTTTATTTTAATGTATTTACGGGTTTTATTACCAAGCATTTTGATGTAAATTTCGACTTTAACGGTGAAATCCTACATACGTGGAAATGCAGGTTACACCGCTAATGTAGGAATGGAACTCGTTCGTAAATTGAGGACTTCCTGTATACCGTTCTGAAATGTTTCCCATTTGAAATGAATGCAAATGCAATTTGTCTGTTCTAGTCGTAGAATGACATATTTACTTTATTTTTGTCACTGTGTAGATAAAAGTAAATACTACAATATAGAAATACATGAAAACACTTTATTGTATTAACACTGTGTTTGTAGCAAATGACTGCAATGTCTCAGTATTTTCGTGTACAGTACTGTTTTACGGTCACCATGGAGACAGCCAGCCCAAAATGGCAACCACATCCCACAATGCAACATGGCTTTTGTGTTGCATTGTGGGAAAGCTGCTTTGCATTGTGGAATGTGGTAGCCATTTTGTGCTTGCTGTATCCATGGTGAACCTAAACACTGCTGTGTGGTCACATAGTCAAATAGGGCATGTTGACGGGGAAGGACGAGGATTTATGGTGGCTGTCACCATCGAACATTTTAAAATCGATTATGCTATCAATAACTTAATTGATTAATCAAACTATCAGATGCAATTTCATTTTTGCAATTTCATCAGATGCGCCTGGTTCAACATCTCTCCCAAACCTCTCGGCGTCTATACAATCACCCTCTTAAAGTGGAAATCAACCCAAACATTTTTTTTCAAGAATATGTTCCCAGCAGGCCCATTAGTTGAAACAAGGCATTCTGACCAATATTTTGATTAATATTGTGTTTGTGGAATGAGTTAAGAAGCAAAATCCAACCCTTTTTAGCCATCTCATTTTGTCACTTCTGTCGACTGAAAATGACAATACAACTGCTCAGGGCTCCGGTAACGACCAATCACAGCTCAGCTTCAGACAACAGGTCAGCGGTGATTGGTTCTTACCTGAGCCCTGAGCAGTTGTGATGTCATTTTCAGTCGACAGAATGGTCGCCCCCAGGAGATGGCTAAAAACAGGTGGATTAACTCTTATTCCACAAATGCACAAATTTCTTATCAGAATGCCTTGTTTCAACTAGTGCACTTGCATAGAATGTATTGAAAGAAATGTATGCTTTGGTTGACTTTCGCTTTATGGCTAGAAAGACGCAACAGCACTCCGGCTTTAGTGGTCGAAACGCGGTTATGCGCTCCCGGCCTTAATGGGTTAAATTGTATTACAAAATACTTCTTGCTGATTACTGTTTATGAACCAATTATCGTTGTTAATTTGGTATTGTTTAGTGATTAAAGAAACAACAACTAAACAATAATGAAGCAATATCACACAAGAGGGATTGATGTAATCGCCCACCTTTTTAAAACTGGTTCAGTTGCTGGTACGGTTATCTTTTTCCAAAGTAAAAGTAGATGTTTGTCAAAGTCTTATTTTGATTAAACACAAAGATCATCAGTCTGCTTTCATGCAGGACTACAGAAATCAGAGAATAATTACAGTTGAGGGGCTGAGCACAGAGGATTTAGACAATTTCAAGATAAGCATAAGTTAAACGTTGCTAATACTTTTGTTGGTTTCATTCAACAGTCCCGAGAAGCTCGAGATGAATCAAGGCATGCAGCTTGAGCAGGTGAAGAGAAAGATTCCTGCAGTGCTCTTCTCTTGGGACACCTACAGCACATCACGGGAAGGTCAGTAACACACAGATTCTGCAAATGTTACATACAATGATGGGATGACCGAATTACTTTGCAACACCAATGTACTTTCCTTTGTTGCAGTGGTGAAGTATGGGATGTCATGCAGCCTTTTTGAGGTTATAGAAGGAAAAGGAAAATCGAGTAGTGGCAGTCTGGCAGCACTGATAAACAAACTGGAGAAAGACCGGATGGTGAGAGTCACCCATATCTACCTGGAAGAGCCTTGAATGCTGCAAATCACCAAATGGGATTTCCTTCAAATTACTGTTTTCCAACGTGACGAGGAATTTTATCATCCTCTTTTTAAAGTAAAGAAGCTAATACTATAGTCTAGACTCTTTACTTTTAAAATTTGTTGACTCTATGCCGCAGAAAAATTGTGACCCTGTCGCGTTTTGAGGCTCCACACACAATATACTGTACTGTATTATTTTTTAAAATGGAAGCACAAAAACATGGCGCAATTGTCAAGGAAGACGCGAATGGCCACAAATAAAACGATTCAAATTTTGAATCGCAGCAAAGCCAGTGAGTAATCATCGGCCACTCATGAAAACCCTGCACACTGTGTGACCATTCAGTTATGGTTGCGTTGCTCCTTGTGCAGCGTCTCTTAGTCTCTTGGTAAGCACTGTCAAAGGAAAACAGTGCTATCTTATGGAAATGGCCAGCAAATGGATCAAGTGGTTTGATAATGACACACACTGAGGTTTTTTTTCACCGTGGTGTCTACCTTCTTATGTAGGTGTTGGTGAAGTCGCTGTATGACCGGGGCTTTCTCTTCCTGTTGTCCTCAACACAGATGGCGGAGTCCAAAGGTGCCAGCAAGCATTTCTGTTTTTCTATTGTTATCTCATATGTAATTCTTGACTGTCAGTTTGCCTCCTACTTGTTAGCTCCAGTGAGGATTACGCTTTTACCAAGCTTCCGTTTCTTTTGCAGAATGGCGGGGGCGGGTTGAAAAGAGCCTGCAAGCAATATTCCTCTTTCACGAGTCAAGGGCTGTTTTCAAGTATTGTGAGTTATTCACTTTCATTTATCTCTATTTCATGTGAGAATCTGGAGGAAGCTCCGGCAAAGTAACGGAATGCAAAACTCTTGATGTTTGTGTTTACTAATGTAGTAAGATCTGTCCAGGTTACCTCAGGTCTGATTAGGCACAGTCCCGTCTAAAGCTTCTGTTAGAACTTCATAATAAACTATTGCCTGATATTAGGCCTAATTATTTTTGTTTGTCTGTCGCAGCATCCCGATTATCCAAGCCAGAGCCATTGACAGCAGGGCCACAGACCAATTTCCAATCTTTGGAACGTTTCATTCCTGCCTTGCACTACGCCTTCTTCACATTGCGCCCAAACGCAGGAAAGGACCCGAGTTCCGGTGTGGAACGACAAGCAACGGACTATTTAAGTCGCGTAGACTCGGGAAGAGTGCGGCCATTCATCTTGCCTGACTACAAATATCACGTGGATGACAGGCCATATACGGTTCCTTTACCCAGACCCAAAGGGAACATGGAAGCCATACTGCGGTCTTATATTCACAACTCATCGAACTACACTTTACCCGTGAACAAGGCAAAGGACATTATTGAACGGATAAGCAACCCCGTCCCTGTTGCTGCCCCAGTCCCTGTTGAGTACAGTCCTGTTTCTGACTGGGGCGGCTCTGACCGCTCTGAGAGACTATCAGAAAGGCCGCCACCAGAACGACTTGCACAGGAGAAACCAACCTCAGATGCCAACAGGGAAGGGCCGGGGTTGGCCCATTCAAACGGTGCCGAGTTACAGCACGAGTCCCACACTGAATCCCAACCCTTGTCGCAGCCGCAGCCGCCGAAGGTGCAGCTGGCACAAAGCAACTATGATAAAGACAAGATGAAACAGTTACTGAAACTCATCCAACTCCACAAGAGAACACTAGTCAAAGATCCCGGGAGGGAAAAAGAGGATGGTGCTTGGGAGTCCAACAACCTCAAGAGGAAGTTTGACGGTGATGAACGGGGAGACAAGAACAAACATCAACGCACAGATCTGTTGAGCAATGGTGAACCCAGCAGGGGTAAGGAAAACTCTGTGATATAAATACATTTAGTGTCCTTTTTACCTTACTGGTGAAGGACAATCAGTATTAAGTTCACAACACAGTCTGTCGTTAGAGACTCCCAGTCAACGTCGCTTTGTAGTGTTTTTTTTCTTCAATACTCAGAATGGAAAGCGACATACAGCAGAAACTTGACTTTGTTGTCAGTCCACACAAGTGATTCAAGTCTTTGCACAGCACATTCGGACTAACTCGTTTTCTTGCCATTTATGTGGCAGTATTGCAGTGCTACTTGTACTCTACATAATTTCTTGTCATTGTAAGTGCTTCTGTGTGCACATTGATATTTCATGATAGATACATTTTGAAAATGTTTTTGTGTGGACAAGTTACCGGCTTTCAAAGTATCACATTCTTGATTGATTTCATTTGAGCAAAATTAATGAAGCAGCACAAATTATAATCACCCCTTTGTATGAATAAAGTAAAATTCCATTAATTTCATATAATGCAGCTTTCTTAATTCTAACAAATTGCACCAACACTAAATATTATGCAGGTCGTATTAAAATCACTCACTACTTGAATAAACTCTTAAGATAAGTGTTTCACCAATGATTTTCAAGCCTCAAAACAAGTGGTTTCGCATCAGTTTGCGAGTCAAAATTTGCAGTTTACATCTCATTAAAAGACATTGAGTAGCAAGGCTGGGATTCATATAAGCCATTTTTTCATATAATTGAACTGCAGAGACAGTCCCAAAAAGCTTCGCTGGGCTGGGTGCACGCATGTTAACGACGCTACACTTCTGACATGTATTGTTCCCACAAAGGGGTGACAACTGACAAGAAGTAATAAACGGAATATAGAGAAGCCATGCTAATTGCTAGGCTAACTTACGATTGACATGCAATCACAAAACATTGGAATTGTGCACTTGCTTTCTGACCGCTTCCCCCGCCCCCAACAAGAAAACCCAAACAGTAACGTGTAATATAAAATAAAGCTTTTATTCTTCCACTGGACAAGCTCGTTATATCTTTGGATTATTTAGTCACTTAGTTTAGTCACCTTTAAAAGTTCAGGAAATTAAGAAAAATAATCTTTTGGCCCCGATTTCTGATCACCGTGGTCAGATCAGATTGTGACACCCCTAATCTTAAAAGTGTATTAATGCAGTATGTTGAAAATTTTAATATGTTTTATGGGTTTCGTTTTTTCTCAATAGAGTCGAGTGTTTTGATTTCAACTTTTTAGATCTGCACAATAGTTTTTTACAAATTTCATTACAGCAGTTTTTTTTTTTTTTATCAATTTGGCTTTTTCTAAAAGACAATACAACCCATTCCGAAATATTGAGTTCAAACTGAAATGTATATTTGTTTTTTAAAATTGCCCCACTGAATGTTTTAGACATGAAAATGCTGCTATTCACAATGTGAATTAAAGAAAATAAAACCGTTAACTATATACATTTTTTAAAAAGGAACCAGTTGTTTAATCATATTGTCATATTTTTATTGATTAAAGATTAACTCAACCCAAACATATTTTTTTCAAGAATATGTTATGTGCAGGCCCACTAGTTGAAACAGGACATTCTGATTAATACTGCGTTTTGGGAATATAGCAAAATCCACACGTTTTTAGCCATCTCTTGGGGGCAGCCATTTTGTTACTTCTGTCAACTGAAAATGACATTGAAGTTGCTCAGGGCACAGGTAACGAACGATCACAGCTGACCTGTTTTCTGAAGCTGAGCCACGATTGGTTGTTATCTGAGCACTGAGCAACTGTGATGTCATTTTCAGTTGACAGAAGTGACAAAATGGTAGACCTCCGAGATGGCTAAAAATGTGTGGATTTCGCTGCTTAACTCATATTCCTCAAACACAAGATTCATCAAAATGACTTGTTTCAACTAGTGAGCCTGCATTGAACATATTCTTGAAAAAATGTTTGGGTTGACTTCCACTTTAATAAAACCCTTTCTTCAGGTCCCTGGGACCAACCTGCAAAAATGTATTTCAAAATTAGAAGTTACTCCTCAAATGATGAGCAAAAATGATCGTCAAAGGAAAAAAAAGTTAAAATTTGAGCCATTGGTTTTTGTTCAAGTTTGCGGCACATCTATGCAGGAAATATAGCTTTTTTTTCTTCACATTTTGTTCCTCCTCTTAGGGGCACCAGCGGAGGAGACGGGAGAAGACGGCGGCCAGAGTGAAAATCTGACCGCAGTAATGGAGAGCATGGGTATCTATGACACCGACTTGAGGGCTTGTGGCAACACCAATACAACAACGGTTCACGAGACCCAGCGTCTCCTCAAGATTCTGCTCACCACTCTCAACAAAGCCGTTGCTCAGGGATCAATATCTGTGAAATCAATCCACGGTGAACAGTCAAAAGGTCCTGAAAAGGAGGCACCTGTTGTTCCAGCCTCCGATGATTCTAGCAAAAAAATTGAGCCTGCATCACAAACGAACTACACGGAGGTGAGATGTGAACTCCTGGTTCTGACATTTGTTACCCTACAACACACGCTGGTGTAACTCATGTCAACTTATGATGTCTGTTTAGGAGGATATGGACTGTAGCCCCGGAAGTACTTTTAGCGCAGGCTCTCCAGTAGACCAAGCTCAAACCTCAGCAAGCACAACCTGTGCCGTACCGACAAATGAAGGTAAATATTCTAACATTTTGGGTCTGCAGTCAGGCCTATAAATATTGGGATATCAACATAATTTTTTTTCTGCTCTGAACGCCAGAACAATGAGTATGAAATGAAGCACGTTGTGCTTTAAATGCAGACTTTAACCTTTAATTTGAGAGTATTTAAATCCAAATCAGGTGAACAGTGTCAAAATTACAGCAGTTTGACAGTATCTATGCCCCCCACTTTTTAAGGCAGCAAAAGTAATGGGACAGTTGGCTGCTCATCTGCTCCATAGCCAGGTGGGCATGTATGACTGCCAGTAGAACTGCTTTTCTTGTATTTATTGATGACCGCTGACAGAATCAGCAGGATGAATTCTGCAGGTGTTTGGGGCAATCTGATCATCTGCTCATATTCAGTCTAATGCTTCAGAACTGATTTAACGACGCTTCACAGTGCTGATGAACAATGACCCGAAGCATATTGCGAAAGCCTCCGAAGAGTTTAAAGAGGAAGTCAACCCAAACATATTTTTTTCCAGAATATGTTCTATGCAGGCCCTCTAGTTCAAATACGGCATTCTGTTAATATTGCGTTTGTGAAAAATGCACCCACTTGACATCGCAGATGCTCAGGGCTCAGATAACGACCAGTCATGGCTCAGCTTCAGAAAACAGGTCAGCTGTAATTGGTCGTTAAATGAGCCCTGGACAACTGTGATGTCATTTTCAGTCGAAAGAAGTGACTCCATAGCCGCCCCCCCAGAGATGACTTAACGAGTGGATTAATTTTTCTTCCACAAACGCAATATTGGTCAGAATGCCTTGTTTCAACTAGTGGGCCTGCATACAACATATTCTTGGAAAAAAAATATGTTTGGGTTGACTTCCGCTTTAAGGCAGAGAAGTGGAATGTTATGCAATGAAAGTCAAGCACCTGACCTGAATCCGATTGAGCATGCATTTCACTTGTTCAACATACAAAATTGAAGAGAATATGCCGCAAGAACAAGCAGTAAGTGACATGAGGCCTGGCAGAGGGATGAATTCCAGCATCTGATGATGTCATTTACAGACAAAGGATTTCTAACCAAGTATTAAAGTGCAAGTTTGATTTTGGATTGTTAATTTGTACCATTACTCTTGGTCTCTTAAAAAGTGGGAGGCACATACCAACTGTTGTTATTCCAACACCGTTCACCTGATTTGAAAAATTAAAGTTCAAATTAAATTGAAGCTAAATGTCTGCAGTTAAAGCACATCGTGTTCCTTACACTAAATCCATTGCGGTAATGTTTGGGGCCAAACATTTGACAATTGTGTCCATATCCCAATATTTATGGACCTGACTATAGTTCTCTGAGGATTACTGAGGAGTGTCCACTCTGCTCTCCTCCAGAAAAAATACAGTCCCTGCCTGATCCCGAACCGGCGCCTGAGCCAGAGTCTGCGATGATGGAAAGCTTCGAGCCGAAGATGCCCTCGGCGATTGATGTGAAAAACACGGCACCGACGTTATCGTTGACAGAGGAAGTTCCTTTCAGACCCTCCATCAGCTTGGACACTATCCTCAACCAGGAAATGCACAGCCTGACCTCTGACATTAAAAACATCATGCAGAGTCATTGCATCACTTACACCTTGCAGCTACCTCCGCGGCTACCTCTCCTCAATTCCTGGCAGCGCAGGAGCTGCTTCTCAGACTTTGTCATAGAGCACGTCACTCCTGTCCCTGTGCAGGAGCATATCGAAGCACTTAATGAACAGCTGGAAAAGTTGATCCCGGTCCCACCTGTTTCACCCAAGGCCCCCTCCCCGGAGCCGGCCGAGCCGATAGCAGATTTACCAATGCCGTCATCGGTGCAAACTTCCACACCTGAAGTACAGCCCCCCCTGGTGAACACCAACTCATCTCAGAGTAGTAATCAAGGTCCTGTAAAAGAGGCGATAGAAAGCGTGGCTAAGTCAGATCCTGTTTCAGCAGAGATTGTGGAAGAGGCTTATTCTCCCTCCCAGATGCCCCCAGAGTCATTAGCGAAATCCCAAAAGTCCATCCCTGCTACGTCCTCCGGCGCCGTTGCTAGTGCCGGCACTGCCAGCACTGGTTCCGGACTCATGCCGGGCAGCCTCATCGGTCAGCTCAAACCAGAAGTTTTCAGCAGCTTAGTGGAGATCTTTAAGGACGTCACCAAGAATACAGTCAAGTTCTACATCTACTCTGGGGATGAAGGCGATGAGAGTACTGTCTGCAAGGAGATAAAGGTACAAAGCTTTCAGAAATTGAGACAAGTGTCCCTTTCTCATCTTCTTCACTTTACTGTGAAATCGGTGTGAGGTTGCATTTAGCTGAGGCTTGTCTTTTTAACTGCTGCCTTCTGAAAGCACAAGTGCAAACTCGTAGTGTAAAAATTCTGTCCAGTAGTATTCTATTGCTCAGTGCTTCTCAGACATTTTACACCAAGTACCACCGAGAGGTTTTATTCCCTAAAAAAGTATTTACCTTGTTAACATTAGGTAAAGTTTTAACATTACCGCTGCTCTCAGAAATAGAGCAAGAAAACAACTTCAAAAACAATTTGCTTAAGATTTATTGCACATAACGTAAGTGAAATTTCAATTGTACTTATTGTACGAATATATTTAACAAAGAAAAAGTTCAACTATTTTGCGGCCTCGCTGTGATGTCAGACGGCGCATGCAATAGGAGAGGACTTGACTGCAGAGTGCTACCAGCAGTAGATCAGCATCCATGTATGTTACTTCCTAGTAGGCTGCTAAGCAACCACTTCTAAATACGTGAAAAGGCCTTCATTCAGTACTTATTTCATGGAGCCCTAAAGGGAGCCTGTATACCATCACACTTTGAGAATCACTGCAGTAAACACAGCAACAAAGGTCCAAACATCACATCGGTCAGCGAACAAAGACAGTTCAACATTGCCGTTCAATGCCGTCTGTGTAATTGTTGCCTACGTTGCTACAGTTCCAAATAGAAAAGAATGATGTTTCTGTTTGTCCTGAAGGAATACTTGAAAAGTCTTGGCAACAGTGAGTGCACACCGCAGATGTTTCTGGAAAACAGCAGCAGTCTCGACAAACTGCTTATCATCATTCAGAACGAACACATTGCTGCACATGTGCACAAGGTAATATTCCAACCTCAAGGTCTCGGCTGCATTCTGCATTTCATTATTTACACCACTATCGACTCATTGTTAAAGTTAACACATTTTTTTAATACATCATTCCTCACTGGCTTGACTTAATTTTTCCCACTGTAATGGCCCTCATCTGTAACTTGTAGATCCCCGCGCTGGTGTCCTTGAAGAAGTTGCCCTCAGTGAGCTTCGCTGGTGTTGACACTCTGGACGATGTCAAGAACCACACCTACAATGAACTGTTTGTGTCTGGAGGTTTCTTGGTGTCCGATGAGTTTGTTCTTAATCCCGACCTTATCACACAGGGTTAGTTCTTGTTCTTAACACATTATTTTTTTGTGAACTTCAGTGATCAACTGATTATTTTTTGGCGGGTCTCTCAGATCGCTTGCAGGCATTGCTGAAGTTCTTGGAGGAGCAAAGTACCCCCGAGCAGCCCTGGCAGTGGAAGGTGCACTGCAAGTCACAGAAGAAGCTTAAAGAAATGGGCCGGTCAGTTTGAGCTGATCCCAAACTGTGTGGCCAACTGTGAGCTTTGATGAAACAAAGACGTTGAAGTTTATTCATTGTATCGTGTCACAGGTTGAACACCAACGCGATGGGGCTACTCAACCTTCTGACAGCTTATCAAAAGAAGCACCTTGTAGAGTTCCTTCCATACCACGAGTGCGACGCCCAGTCACGTCAGGCTCCCGAACTCGAATGCTTGGTTAAGCTGCAAGCTCAGCACACGCAACAGCGGCATCTCATTTTCGTCACAGGTAGGTTCATTTTGAATTGAACTCAAGTATTTGAATGTACATGAGTACTAAGCAATTTTTATATGGATTAATTTTTTTTTTCCTTCATTTCTTCAGAGAGGCCCTTTGAGATGTTCCTACAGTATTCCAGGAATGGAATAATGATAGCGAGCATTGATGATATTTTGAGCGCTTTCCACAGCTTGATTGGCTCCATCAATCAAAATGAGCTCCCAACTCCGCCCTCTACTGGTGGGTAGTTCCATCAGGAGCCAAGTCTTTCCTAAAGTGTCCTCTGTATTAAGTTTAGGGCTGTAACTAACAGTTATTGTGACAAACAATTCATCTGTTGGATTATTATTTTTTGCTGATTAACTGATTAGTCAGATAATGCACAAACATAATTTGATTATAATTCAGTCACTGCTTTTGTCCGTAACATGTCAGAACATAGGCAAAAATATTGTTCATTGTTTTCCAAAGTAAAAGCAGTTGTTTGCAGGTGTCAGTCTGCTTTCATGGACCACGACAGAAATCTAACTATTTATTGTTGAGATGCTCGAATCCTGAATATTTGGACAATTTTAAGTAAAACAAGGTCTCTGAACAAAAATGTGATTATCACAATAGTAGTCGATTAATTTTAATCAGTTAATTGTCACTAAGTAATTGCTGCTGTTCTGCTCACTATCGCATCAGTCATGTATGCAGACCCGCAAATTGACTTTTCACCGAATCACCTTGGATTTTATCAAATCTTTTTCTCTCACCTTTCTATTTTGACCTCCTCCTGTCTTCTCAGTAGTGAACGACGAGTGTGAGGGGGAGGAAGACATGTCGTTAGACTCCGATGACGGTGAGACGCCCGCCGCCGTCGATGGCAAAGAGCAGAACCCCGAAGCGGACACAGTGATGCTGCCACAGCCGCCCCTCCCAAACACGGAAGAGTTCCGTCCACCGCTCCCCGACCAGCATGCCACCCCTGATGGAACTCCGCCGCAGTCCGACTACAGCGCTCTCAAAACCGCCATCTCTCATTTCAAAGCCGCAAACCAGTTAGGCGTCGGTTCCTCAGACATGGGAAGCTCGTCTCCTGGAGGTTTTCCCGTCAATCCCCACCAAAGTTTCTTGTGTCCTTCT